>NW_006159920.1:1929811-1976367 GCF_000334495.1 Tupaia belangeri chinensis
AGAGGTTTTTGCTATAGGGCGCATGCACTCACCAGAGAGAGAGAGAGAGACAGAAAGAGAGAAATCACCCCCCAGGGGGGATGGCCATGTTGCAATCCCTTCTCCATTCTCCTCTTGGGATCTTGGGAACACATGCACACGCGCCCAGCATGAGTTTAAACCGCCGGGTCTGGGACTCGAACCGTGGTCAACTACATGGGAGTCCAGCGACGTAGCCATTACGCTAACTGCTGATCCCTTAATATGTTATCTTTATAACCCTTAAAATTACCTTTTAAGGCAGATGCTACCACCTTCACTTCACAGAAGATACTGAGGCCTAAAGTGGCTAAATAATTTGCTTGAGATCACACAACTGATAAATAGGGAAACCAGGGTTTAAACTCAGATTTTTGGTTTTTGTTTCTGAGTTTTTTGTCATAAGGGTGCATGCACTCACCAGAGACAGAGTCAAAGAGAAAGTAAGAAATGACTCCTCATGGGGGAATAGACACGTCCCAACCTCTTCTCTTTCATTATCCTCTAGGGATTATGGGCATGCACACACACACACACGTGTCCAGTGTGTTTTTCAAACTGCTGGGTCTTGGACTCAAACCACAGAGTTACTCATGTGGGAACCAGCACCTTAACCACCAGGCCACCTGCTGGCCCTCAAACTTAGTTTAGACTGTGGCAAAAATCCTTACTCTTACTCAGAAGTCATTGGTTCTTAGACTTCAATGTATATCAAACTTGCTCATGGTGTTAATTATTAAAATATAGATTCTAGGCCCCACTTCTAGGCATTCTGGTTCAATCTGGGGTGAAACTCAGAAATCTGCACCTTTAATCAGCAGCTTAGGCAAGTCTGAGGCAGGTGGTCTGGGAACCCACTTCAGCAAATACTTCTCTAACTGATCTTGCCCCAGAAGAAACACGTGGGCCGGATATGAATTCACTTTCCCCTCCTCTACCAGTTTTCCTTCTTTCTTTTGCTTAATTGTCAGAGGACACATGTGCTTGCCAGAGAGAGACAGACAAGCAGAGAGAGAAAGGGAAAAAGCACCCCCAAATGGGGTACTATCATGCCATAGTCCCATCTTCTCCACTTCTTCATCTTGTCAGGAATTTGGGCGAGCATGCATGTGGGCCTACCATAATTTTTGCAAGCCACAGAGGTGGGGATTTGAACCATGCTTAGCCATATGGCATTGGTTCCCTTAAACACTAGGCTACGAGGCCAGCCCTCCTCCACCTTTCTTAATCAGGTGGTCTCTTCAGTCAAAATTCACTCCACTTAGCAAACCCATTTAACTGTGTTCACTCAGATGAACCTACAAGGGGACTTCAATAAGCTTCTGGAAAAACGGAATTAAAGTACACATTTATTTTCCTGCAAAAATATTTTGAAATCCAAAAATGATTTTTGAGTCGTATTCATTTTCCATGAACTTTGTGAAGGTCCCATATATATGGTCCTTTCCTTTTACTTTGAAAGGAATGTCAAGAGGTTCTATGCCCTCTAAGATTTTTTTTTTTTTTTGACATAGGGCATGTGCACTCACTGGAGAGAGACAAAGAGATACAGAGAGAGGGAAAGTGAGAACTCGCCCCCTGGGGATATGGCCACAACTGCAATATTCCTACTCCTCCATTCTCCTCCAGGGACTTCAGGCATATGCACACACGCACCAGGTGTGATTTTCAAGCATCTGGGTCCAGGACTCGAACTGCACTCAGTCCTGTAGGAGTCCAGTGCCTTAGCCACCATGCCCCAGAGGTTTTACCCCTTCCTAACCTTGTAATATCCTCCCTGCTTTTGAGTTTTCAGTGGAATAACTTTTTAAATGTGTCCTTCACATCCACAGCGTCTTCTTAGCCCTACACACTGATCTCTCCTCCATGTGTTTTCCTCTGGATTTTCTAGGGAGAAAGTTAGTAATTTTTGATGAGCTGCTTCATAAAAGGGGTATACATGTTCATTCACCAACTAGAACGCAAACTCCGAAGGAGCACAGTGTTGCTTCCTGACATTCCTCATCCCAGAGGAGAAAGCCCAATCTTCACACCCAGGGTACAGACAAGTGTGTAGGTGTGTGTGTGTAACAGAGAGAGGACAGAGAATGTGTGTATGTACCAGAGTGGTACCTGCGAACAGCCCCAGCATCTCTGCTTCCTGGCCGCAGACACCATAATCCATATATCCAGATTCCTAAAGATGTTTCCAAAGGAAGACAAACCACTTTTCTTCTTAATCAAACCCAGGCTACTGCACAGTTTAGAGGCCGGTGCTTTCCCCACCCACCCATATGTAGACATGCCCAGGACCCCTATCTGTCCTGCTTGGTTCTCACCTCCGTGTAGGCCTGGGTCACCTGCTCGTACAAGGACTGGTGATGGTGGATCGCCAGCTCCAGGTCCTGCATCTCGGATGGCAGGCCACCCTCGCTGCACATCTTGCACCAGGCGTCCACTCCCGACAGGAACTGGAAGGAGATGCAGAGTGGGTCAGCGTGGGAGCAGGGGGCTGGGGAGTGGCAAGTTATACAGAGAGCGTTGGATACTTCGGGAAGAAGCACAAGGACTTCTGGAGACCTGCAGAGACTACTGCAGAGATTTTACTTATTTTTATTTATTTATTTTTTTAGTTCTTCAAACACTAAGCCCTAGTAAGAAGGCAGTTCCAGGCACCCACTGAGGAAGGGTATTTCCCACACAGAGGACTATTAGAAAACTGTGGGGAGCAGGGTGAGCCATCTGCATGTTCAATAACTTATATCCGTACAGACCATAAAGTGCAGGTGTGGGAACAGCTCACCAGGTTCCACAGGTACTTTGGTCTCCTTGCCCTGCGCATACTCACAGCTGCATGTGTGTGATGTGATGTGACACCTGGGAAGCCCCAGTGTGGACACTGTGTTGTGAAGAAGAGCGAAGAGCAAAGAGCAGCTCATACAGGACTACCCGGAGCCCCAGGGAACAGGGAACATGCATAAACCACTCACACAGGGGACAGAGGTGGACGCTCAGCAGGGATGCCGCAGCTGATCAGTTCTCAGGAGTGAGAGGGGAGGGCAGCACAGAGGCACAGGGGCAGACTGTACTGTTCTACAGTGGCAGTGACTCCTAGGATGTGATATGTGGATACAGATCTTGACAGACATCAAATTATTTAAAAATTAAAATTAACAACTGTGGAAGACTATAGGTCTCCATGCACAAAGGGTGAACTATCTGAAATCACTCAGATTTATTGGGTGGAAAAATACATCTTTAAAATGCAAATAATTCTTCACCTAACAGTCTGGAATGGGTCTACGATTCCTCTCGCCTGGGTGCACACCTCCATTTAAATTAATTGCCTAAATACCTTTTTATCCCATTGCCCAGAACAACCCATATGAGGACAATAAAGAGCTGCCTAAATAAACATGTAGAAGAAAAAAAAAAGAGCCCTGAGCCACTCTCCCACTCTGGCTAAAAAGAAGCATGGTTTATGAGTTTCCATGAAGGACTGGTAATACCTTAGGAAACTGCATTAAAAAATAGATACAAATAAGATCGCTTCTGATTCCAATAAATCCAAGCCAGGAAACACTAAATACAAGCTAGCTCCTCTAGTTTCTCTCAATTCTGGCATGGCATTTTCCTCTGCAACTCCTTGAGATCTTGTCTTGGTGTCACTGTCAGCTCTCAGCCCCTAGTCTGTTGGCTGTCATGGTTGATTTTTCATTCTGTGTGATTTTTAGCACATTAGTTCATCTCAGCAATTCTGGAAGAGTGCCAGGTAACATCCAGTATCAGATTGCATATACTTGCTGACATCTCTTTGCTCCACCAATAACTACTTTGCAGAGGGACCTGAAAGCAACTTGACATTCTTGTATCATTTGCAAGAGGGAATATCTCTTCATAGACCTTAGGATTTCTCTGTAATGCTCTTTTAGAAGTCCTACAGCAAATTCTGCAAAATAGTCAGCTCAAGGAGAGAAGGCCAAATAGATAAACAGAAAAGCACTGATTCTACCTTGTCAATTTACTGGGTTGTCAGGAAAGTCATGATACATGTATAGAAAAACATAGAAAACTGCCTTATGACTTTTCTGATAACCTAATAGTTAAGCTTGTATACAGTATGTAAGTGATGGAGTTGAAGAGAGAACAAGTAAGTGAACCAGTCACTACCAGTCACTGCCACCGTCCTCTGCAAAGCTAACTAAACTATATATATATATACACACACACACACGTATGTGTGTGTGTGTGTGTGTGTGTGTGTGTGTGTGTAGATAGATCCTTCTCAAAGTATAGGGCTGTGCTTGACTTGACTGGTGACACAAGTATTTATTCCAGTCTTTGGTAAATTCCCAGGTATTATAGAAATAGACTCAAGTGATGGAAATAAAAATACACTAGGATAGTATGCTGAACAAATGCCTGTAGTGGCAATCTTTTCCGTTTAGTAAGCACACTGAGCACCTTACACTTTCCAACTCGACTGTTCATTTGTTTGTTTATTTAATCTATTTCTTCCATGAGAGAGAAAGAGAGTGCCAGCACCTCTAACAGGGTCTCAATGCCATGATCCACCTCCAGCATGCCCTGGACCTTCAGCGTATGTACGCCCCGCATACTCAGGGAGGTCTCTGGAAGTGAACCAAGACATGTCCCATGTGGGTCAGCCTTGCAGGGTGTCATGTTCCATCTCTGTACCACCATCTGCTCTTCTAATGTTATATCTTATAACAGCCCTGTGAGATTTATGATTAGACTCTCATTAGAGATAAAGAAACAAGCTCAAGGTGGTGAGATAACTTATCCAAGAAGTTAATGAATGATAGTGCTGGGATTTGAACTCAGGTGTCTGGTCACATGTGTCTTTCAGTTACTTCATGTCCCCTTCCATATTAGAGCAGGTAACAGAGAGAGAGAAATTTAAGGTATGATCATGTGCCTGACTCTCCTTTACTTTTAGTTACTGAATGTGATACAAAGTAAAATATAGAGGATAAGACCACAGGCTTTAATGTTAGACACACCTGGGTGGAAACCCCAACTGCCTTCAGATTGTGATTTTCTCAATGTTAGTAAATGCTTAATGATCAGCATGTGTGCATGCATATGCACATGCAAGAATACACAAAGGGACTCCAAATCATTTGTGGAAAATGGAATTAAAGTATGAGTTTATTTTGGTACAAAAAATTTTGAAATCTACATATAGGTTTTTCATAATGCACATTTTCCATGAACTTTTTCAAGGCCCTCTACTGAGTGTGTATGTGTGTAGTACATATGGACATGGAAGTGCATCACAAATTCTACTGATATAAAGGATGTGTAACACAATTTACAAAGCAAAGCGTATACAATGCTCTTTATCGTAAATCTCATATGACCTATTTATTCTCACAGGATGCTTCTGTTGATCTCTTGTATCCAGTCAACCTTCAGTTGCAAGTGACAGGCTTATATAATTCCAACACAAATGCTGGCTGACTGTCTCACTTACATGAAGGAGTGACACAAAAGTGAAAAACACCTGAAGACTTGGGTCAGAACATTGTTTGTTCATCAATGATGTGAGTGACTTCTTTCTCAAATCAAATAATAGTTTTTGACTACTTGAAGGATATTTCCTCAATTTTGGTATGCCATTTACAAAGTAACAGCTACAGACAGGACACATTTTAAATGTAGTTTACATTTTTAAACATTTTCTCAAAACTCTAGATCATCAATAAAGCAATAAATCAAGCCCGGCTTGTAGCATCTGATGGTCACCATGGTGTAAAACTCCTACCATGGTCTATTTTGAGCTACCAATGTGACATCACTGAATGTGGAGTTGGGAGAAGATGATCAGTAGCTCACAACTGTGTAGCATTTCCACCACAGAAATAGATAAAAATAACCTCAAGAACCGAGCTAATAATAAAATGTAAGTGATGAGTTTTGAGCATTTATTACCTTTGTTTTTAATATATTTATTCATAAATTTATATATTTTAGTTTTAAGCACTGCCTGTTTAAGAACCAACTCACAAAATCCCTGGAATTTGACAACTAGCTCCCCAAGAGCTGGTTCAACCGAGGCTACAACAAAGCACAGTATCTTAGGCGGGTCACTTAATCTGTCTGAGCTGGAGTGATTCTCTCCTTAAAATGGGTTAGTAATGCCACCGGCCTCTTAGCATAGGCCGCTTAGTAAGTAACAAGTAGTTATGATTTCTTCCCATGGCAGTCAAACACAAGAGCACACACACACATATACAGACACACACCCCCCACAATAAACTACCAAGCAGAATGTAAACAGGCACTGGGTCTGCTCTTGTTTGTATGGTAAGTAAAGCTGTCCAGCATGACCAAAGTTTCTGTGTTCACAGGGGCCAGCGTTGTAGAACATGGGTTATTGTTGTACCTATTAGCAAGGTCTCCAGTGTTTCAAAAATCAGAAGTGACTCTCGTAGAGATAATGTGTAGGCTGCCATGCTGCCTTCCCTTGCCCCGTCCCTCCACCCTTCCCACCACCGCAGTTACAGCAGGCCCCTGGGTCTCACCTGTTCGGCCTTCTGGTGGAACACAGCAGACATGGCAAGGATGGTGCTGCGTTCATCGAGGGCAGCAGCAAAGCTCTTCCACTCCTGGTCCAGCTGAGTGGAAATTTGCTTGATTTGCTGTGAGGCATAATGGCCAGCCTCAGAGAGGCGTGAAGCCACAGACATGATGCGGTTGATGTTGACATAGGCATTCTGGAAGCAAAGGAAAGGAAACACTTAGTAGGACAGGGGAAAAGAAATCTGTGAGTACTTTTGGGGTGGGTGTGCATTTGGGAAAGGGTGTGACCCAAACAAAAGTGTGAGAGACGCTGGCACAAGCCATATTGGTGTATCTGTTCTTGGCTCAGGAGAAGTTATTTTCTATGACATAAAATCTCCACAGATAGCAGCAACAGTAACTGAGACCTTCCATTCTGAGGAAGCATTATGGATTTTGTGCCAGCTAGTAATGCACATTAATGCAGTCACTTTACATGGATGATCTTATGTAATTCTCACAACCTCTTAGGAGGTTATTCCATGGGGACAGCCCAATACTTCCAAGAACACTCTTTAGTAACAGTTTCTTAGAATAGGAAATAAGCTGAAGGAGCCAGAGGCATCTCTCTTGCTCAGGAGAGAGATCCAGGGATTTTTGTCACCTACAACAGGGCACAGGTGTTCACCCAAGAGAGCAAAGGGAACATGTAATTTTACATCTGCCTGTCACTAAGAAAATATATGCTTCCCATCCTCTCATCTCTTGAAAGAGTTGAGGCATGGGACCAGCAATTGGCATAATGGCTATGTTGCTGGACTCCCATGTAGTCAACTGCGGTTCGAGTCCTGGACCCAGTGGCTTAAACTCACTCGGGGCGCATGTGCATGAGAAGGGATTACAGCATGGCCATCCCCTCAGGGGATGATTTCTCACTTTCTGCCTCTCTTTCTTTTTTTTTTTTTGGAGAGGTTTTCGCTATAGGGCACATGCACTCGCCAGAAAGACAGAGAGAGAGAGACATAGAGACAGAAAGCAAGAAATCACCCCCCAGGGGGGATGGTCACGTCGCAATCCCTTCTCCTCCATTCTCCTCTCGGGATCTTGAGCACGCACGCACACGCGCCTGGTGTGAGTTTTAAGCCACCGGGTCCGGGCCGCGAACCGTGGTCAACTATGTGGGAGTCGAGCGACATAGCCATTATGCTAACTGCTGGTTCCCCTCTCTCTGTCTTTCTGGCAAGTGCACGCCCCCTATAGTGAAAACCTCTCAAAAAAAAAAAAAAAAGAAAGAAAGAAAGAAGGGGTGAGGCACAATCCCTCAGTCAGGGTTTAAGCAGAGAAGAGAGCACTAGAAGCCACAACATAGTTCCATGCTAAAAATAAGATCAGTGGGTCCTTTTCTCATTCTCGTCTGACTTAGGTACATTTCTCTCCCTGACTCTGAAAGTCTTCTGTGGGGGCTCTCTTGGCCCTCATTGTCTCCTTTCATTGTGTGTTTTGTTCACAGTCACTGCCATCTTTGCTTGCCAATTAAAAAGTCATGAATATGTGTATTGTTTCCTATCAGGGCAGCAAAAAACTCTCCAAGAAGGAACAAGACAAAAGAAAAACCCTCAAACCACAAGATAGTAGTGATCATGGTTATTTTTAACTGCTACCACCTATTAATTGTGTGAGGTGTCAAAACAATCAGGGAGCGATGTGGCATTCACCTTGAGCTTCTCTGAATCACACAGTGCAGCCTGAAGGAAGCCTAGGGAGGCAGGTTACGCACACACCTTCGTTCTTTGTTACAAATCCTCCCCAATGATAATAAATATTCTTCACTAACAGCATTTTCTCTAGGTTCTATTAGCTCAGGTGTAGTTCATTAATTCTGGGTAGATTTATTGAAGGTTATTTTCCTCTTCTACTTCCTCATTGCCATTCATCTTAACTGTCTCCAACCTCCGAGCACTTCATCCCAAACCTAGGCCAGTTTGATAAGGACACTGTTGATTTAAAAGGTCTCTGTGGATGTTTGAAAGGTTACTTGAAGTACCTGAACACAAATCCATCCTGATGTCTAATGACCCCCAGGTGTAACTTCTCTTTTTAGTCTGGCCTAAGACCTTTCTGACATAATACATTTCATGAATGGAGCTAGAGTAACTGACTGTTGTTACATGAAATAACTATCCTCCAAAGATTTAGGAATCATCAGCCTTGCTTTCTGAGTTAGGATACATAATCTACTTAAAATTAAATTCTGTCTATAGAACTGATAGAAAAACCTGCTCTACACTTAGAAATACAGGGGGAGGGGTGGGGGAGCATACACTGAATTTAATAGTTTGTTTTACTAGGGAATAGCATTGAGCTTTCCAAAGCTTCCTGCTTGTGTCACTGCTTTCATTTGGGTTCTCCCCAAATCAGGCCTTGAGATAAGGATTTGGGGTATATTGTTTATCTGGGCATTTTCCCCAGCACGGTAAGGGAGAGAGGAAGTTAAAAAGGCAGGAAAATAATAAAAGGTGTGTAAATTAGTGGGCTAATGCTTTGGCCAACTGGGGCCCGCAACCCTTTTGAGACCTTTTGAAAGACTCTATAAAACACATCTCCAAGCTGCTCCACTGAGGGGTAAGGAATTTGGACTATTTATGCATTAAATCCCATTGCTCATTGGTTGAAATTTCCTCCTAAAAGGAGTCCCTGGAATTTCCAGCCTGACTCCTACAGGCAAAGCACACTTATGAGATCAGAGAGTCACTGTGGCAGAGAAATGTAGCAAGCTGTCAGCTTATATAGGAATCATTTGCAGAAGCCCTCCAGTCGGCCAAGGGGATATGGTTAGGACATGAACAGCATCTAATATAGCTGTCCCATTCTCCCAAACTGGATTCAAATCCTGGAATCCTAACTCCTTCCCCTCTGTTTATCCAGATCTATCCAGGGTCTTAGGTTTTCCTGTTCTGGAGGAAGGCCTTTTGCTATGACCAGATGGTATGTAAGAAAAGCAGTAAGAGCAGGGCATTACCCTGTCCCCAGGTCCTTTCCCTAGATGCCCAGACTTTCGTCATTACTGCCTATTTACACTCCCCTCCCACCTGGGGAACACAGGGAAGTGTATTTCTGCTCACAATTAGGAAGAACTTTCTAGCGATTTGAGATGTCCCACTGTGGCTGCCTCAGGAGACTGTTAACACCTTGCCACTCATTCAAATATTTATGGAGCAGGCCCGACTGTTTTGGGGCCTGTGGGAGATCAAAGAGGACAGATTCCTGCCCACCTACCTCCTGTCCTCAGGGACTTACAACTGAGACTTTAAGACAAGTCCTCAAATAACTGTAATTTAAAGCAGAATGAAGTGAGTGCTTCCACAGAGGTGGCATCTCACCCTGGGGATTCAGAGGAGAGGCATGTGAACCACTGGCAGGGATGCTGGGAAGGTGGTTCCTGCAAGGGAAGGGATAGGGAGGTGGATGTTCCTCCACAGTCCCCTTCTACCCCGAACCCTGTGATCATGGATGACACTAAAAACAAAGAGACAAAGAAGAAAAAGGCAACTTTTCACATTCTAGATAAGAGTACAGTAAATGCCTTCCTGTTTCCTTACCAGTGGGCAGAGAAATGTCTTACTAAAACTAACAAATGGTCATGCTTCACAAAAGAAGTAGAGGCGGGTATCTCTCACAATAGAGGGATAAACAGAATGTTGACTCATGACGCTTGAAGTTGCTCATTGTTCTCCCCCATAGCTCCTTTCAGAATATCAAAACACTTCGTGCCATTCATATTGCCCAAGTATTTCATCTTCTTCATTTTCCTTTGCTTCAGAACTTAAAAGGAATGGGCAGGTAGATTCAAAGCTGTAGGTGTCCCTGACTACAAAGACAGTCACAAACCCAGTGAGAAGGAAGGAATGGCAGGAAGGTTTCCAACTATTTAAAAGGAAAGGAAAGAGTGAGGTTAAAGAGCTGGTTTGTTTGCCTGGATAACTAGGGCTGCTTAGTCATTAGGTATAAATGACATCTCACAGCCTTTAGTCAATCCATCATGAGGTTCTTCTGTATAACTGTTTATGCCTCTATTATGAAACATTTGGGGGGCCAGCAGGTGGCTCTGGGCTTCCAATGGCCGAATGTGTTTGAGTCCCAGACCCGGTGGCTGACTCTCATGCTCAGTGCATGTGCATGCGTGCCCCAAATCCCAGCAGGTAAAAAGAGGAGAAGGGATTTCAGTGTGGCCACCCCCCTGGGAAGTGATTTCTCACTTTCCCTCTGTCTCTAGCAAGTGCATGTGCCCTATGGCAAAAACCTAAAAAAGGAACATTTGGTGGGGGCCATCTAGTGGCATGTGGTTGGGGCAGCTGGATCCCACATGGCTGACTGCAGGGCCCAAGTCCTAGACCAGAAGGTTTGAGGGACGTACAGGATACATGTGCATGTGTGTCCAGAGTCCAGAAAGGAGGAGAAGGGGTTGAGATGTGACCATTCCCATGAGAGCTGCTTTCTCACTTCTGTCTCTTTCTCTCCTCTCTCTCTCCAATGAGCACATATGACCTCTGGCAAAATTAAAAAAACAGAAAAGAAAACATTTGGGAGTCATAATTTTCCTCAGGACATGGCCAGCAGGAGCAGGAATGGATATTTTGGCCCTTAACAGCCTTTCCATTTCCTACAAGCTGCCCCCCTCCACCCGCTCCCATCTGCCTGGTGTTACCATTCTGCTCTTCTCTGCCAGCCTGAAATGCCTTTCCATCTGCAGAGCTGTCAGTCAAGGGCATCAAAGTCACTGAGCCAGAAATCAAGAGACATGATGAGTTCTTGTCCCAGCTCTGGCACTCTGTTTTTGTTTTTGTTTTGTTTTGTTTTTAGGTTTTTGCTATAGGGTACCTGTGCTTGCTAGAGAGAGACACAGAGGGGAGAAGTGAGAAATCATTCCCCAGGGGGATTGGCCACGGTACAATCCCTTCTCCTCTTAGAATTGTGGGCACACATGCACACCCAACTGGTGTGATTCTTAAGCCGTCAGGCCCAGGACCCAAACCATGATCAGCCATGAGGGAACCCAGCACCTGCTGACCCTAGCACTCATTTAAGATATCACCTGATTCCTCTGTGCCTCAGTTTCTTCATCTGTAAAGTGGGAGAGCTGAGCTAAATGATCTCAGACATTCCAGTTCTGAATAAGTAGTATCGGTTCTAGATCGGGGTAGCACTCCCCTACCCTAGAGGCTCCTGCAGCCCAGTCTTGCTGTCCACAAGCCTCGGCATCTCATCCTGGCCCTGTCATTGCCCTGTAGCATGAGGGCCATGGCTAGAGCTGGGTCCCCTCAGTTCTTCAGCCTCCAGATGACCAAGGGCCAGCTGCTCTTCCCCTCTTATCTTCAACCTCTTCTCCCGAGCTGATCTGCCAGACTTCCCTGTCCAGAAGGGAATAACTTGACTAGTAATTCTGGTTTGATAAGTGTGTGTGTGTGGCTTTTTTTTTTTTAAAGTTTTTGCTATAGGACCTGTGCACTCACCAGAGAGGTAGAGAGAGATAGTGATAGAAAAAGTGAGAAATTACCCCCTGGCAGGATGGCCACACCATAATCCCTTCTCCTTAATTTTCTTCTCAGGATTTTGGGCACATATTCCTAGTGTGACTTTCAAGCTACTGGATCTGAGACTTGAATCACAGTTGGCCATGGGAGTCCAGCAACGTAACCACCACACCACATGCTGGCCTGGATAAGTAGCTTCTTAAATCCTTACCTCGAAACCTGCTTTATTAAATTTAAGTCACACACACACACACACACACACACACACACCCAATGCTGCTATTATTGTTACTGTCATTGTTCAAAATAAGGCACTGGACAAGATGTTAACACAATCTACTCAAGAGAATACATCATCCATTCCATCCTACATTCCCTGAAATCTCTCTTCCTACCACTTTGGTCACAAATTGGAAAAATCACAAAATCCTACTGGCTCAAAAACCTTCTATGTTGACACCCTGTTCCTACTTTTGTTACCTAGAAAATTCTGTTTTCTTGTTTCATTCACTTAGTTAATTAGAGATCACAGAACAGAGGGCCCCTTCTGAGGCCTTATCTCCTGCTGTGATGAACTGAAATCAATGGAACAGAGTCAGTCTCCTGAAAGAGGTATACAGTAGAATCTTAAAGAAAGTTTCCAGCTCTGCGAAAAAGGCTCCCACTCTGACCCTGGTTTGTGGCATACTCCTCTGGGCTCCAAAAACATGCAAAGTTGTTTGCAAGAATAATGATAATTTTCCATTAGAAGTTTTTTCTTTAAATGAGGTTTCTAATGTGGTATAACCTGAAAGGGATCCTAATTCTTCTAGAAATAACTGCTTGATGCAAACTAGCATCAAAGCCAGCCCTATAGTGCAGTGGTGGAGTGTTGTACATTGGCAGCTGGATCCCACATGGCCAACTGTGGTTTGGATCCTATTGGCTCAAAAAACACACCAGATGGTATGCATATGTGCCCCAGAATCTTGACAGGAGGAAAAACGGAGGAAGAAAAATGATTGTAGCAAGACCATCCCCCATTGGGGTTGCTTTCTCTCTCTTATTCACTCACTTACTTGTGCATGCACATGCAATTCAAAGAAAAGTTCGAGTTCTATGTCAGAGGCTAACTGAAAGAGACCTTTGCTATTATTTGAATCTCATTGGTTGTACTCCTAAAAGCAGGGATGAACTTAACTTTACATTCCCGTGGCCACAGGTCCCCACTCTGAATCAGAAACTCTCTGTGGGTTCTATGAGATAACATGAAGCATCCAGCCAGTTGCCTGGCATATAACCAAGGAATGTCATATCTTTCCTCTCAACCAGTTCCAGCAGGCTGGGGGTATTAACTGCCTCAGTTAAATGCAAACTAAATCAAAGAATGAGTAAAAAGTACAAAAGGAAAAACCTATCAACATTTCCAACAAGAGGCAAAAAAGGTAGCACGAAGTCCCACTGTATGCAGACAGCACACCAACACCGCCCCTGCTACTCCTGGTCCAAGTCCCTTTCCTTCATAGTCTGTCTTACATGTTCCAGGCCTACAGCTGTCAAAGCTGCCCTAGCTGCCTGTCAGGTCACTGCCCTACACACCACACACCCTCTGCTGGCAGACACTCGTCCTCGGAGAACTAAGGGTCTAGAGCCCTCAGTTGTCTACAAGTTTTTCCTTGACCCAGAGATATCAGAGAATTCAGAATCAGCCAGTGACCCCTTTTTAAGATATGCTCTTTCAACACACTGTCTGTCTATAACATAAGTTGGAAAGACAGTCTCTGTCTCTTGGAGTTGCCTTCCAGAGATACCTCTCCCACCTTGGCATGTGTTAGCCACATTCATAGCACCCAGATGTCTCCCCATCTCTCGATTTTGCAAGCCTTTGCTCTTTTCTTTCTTGTCTTTTTTCTTTTTTTATTGAAGTACAATTTGCATACAGTGAAATAGGTAGGTTTTAATGAACAAATACTATTTTATAAGGAAAAGGAAGTAACTTTAAGTATGTTAGGAGCAAAACTCATGTAAGTATTTCATTTCACAGTTAGAAAAAGACAAACAGGCATTTCTTGAGTCCATCAAGTAGACACTTAAAAATGTCTATTAGTGCAACCAAGTGACATGTTCAAAGTCACAGAGCAAGAAGCATTATGGGACTAGAACCCAGCCCTCTCAATTCCCACTCCCTACCATCCCTCTGCTTCTTGCTACCATTTTCTTGTGCCCTGTAGCTTATATTAATTTAAATATTTATTTTTATCAGACTCAAAGAGAACTACGAGGAGAAGTATTTGGAGATTTTCCCATCCAGCTTTCAGTGATTTTGTGAATAATGTCCAATATCAGTAAGAAAATAGACATTGTGCCAAAGCAATGGAAAAAACTTGGCTTCACCTCCTTCCTCCTATTTAATAATACCGTAAGAAGTACTTACATCTTTGCTAGTACCAAGCTCACTTTGGGTCCTGAAGCTGTTAAAGTATCAGCTTATGATTAATTAGTTTAACATTACCATGTAAACCTGCTGATCCCACCTCGAAACATATGGACACTGGGATAGTAACATCTGGAACGAGATCTGCCCATGCTTGAAAGTACACTACAATAGCTAGGATGTGGTGAGCACTAACCGAAATCTCCTACTTCTGCCTCCCACAAACCACAGGGTGCCCTCTGGGGGGCCAAATAGGGCAGCTGATGGATGACTATCTGGTCAGGTCTGGCCAAACAGCAGGTCAAACCATGTGGAAGCCATCTGTCACTGTCAGTCGGAGAGAGGAGAAGGGCAGAAATAGCCCCAGTGCTAAGCAAAGATAACTGGCTCGTGAGTCCTTCTGTCCCTCTGGCCTGGCTTGCTGTAGCAATGTTTTCTCCAGAAATTGCTTTACAAACCATTAAGCAGCCATAAAAACAAGCGCCTGGCCATATGTCCAAGGGCTGCAGGAAACACAGGACCAGGGTTAAGAAAAAAAGAAGCCCCCCTCTCTGGCCTTCCTCAGCTGAGTGAAACCTTGGAGGAGTGTCTTTGTACAACACGTTGCAGGATTGAAATGGTAGGGAAGAGTGGACACAGGTGGAATCAGATTCAGGGACACTAGGGGTGAAAGTAGAAACAATACTGTGCCTCAGAGGTAGGATGTAGTAATTTCAGGCTGCCTTTAAGGCTGAAATCAGAGGGCACAAGACTTCATCAGTATGTTAGCCCCTAGTGCTTTCTTTTATAGCTTGGTCTGGGGAATCAGCATCACCTGGGAGCTGGTTAGAAAGGCAGAATCTCAAGCTCCTCCTGAAACTTCTGAATCAGAATCTGCATTTTAACCACATTGTCCCAGCTTACAGGTATGCACATTAACATTTGAGAAGCTTTCTAGCTGGGAACTCTGAGAAGTTGCTCCCAAAAGAACTATTTCTTCTAGCACTCCTGACCCTGACCACAATAACATGTGAATATTTGCAAGCATAACATCATGCCAAATGTTGTGCCTAAAATGCATGCACACAATTAATCATCCTTACAACATCCCTGGCAAAGGAAGGACCATTGTAGATGAGCTCTAAGAAGTTTACGTGATTTGCCTAAAATCACACAACTATTGACGTATTTTTCTATGTTCTCCTATGCAAAGATGTGTCATGACTTTTCCAATGATCCAACAGTTAAGAAATATACGGCTATGGTTAGCACCTAGGGCCTGTCCTCTTCGCCATTGCCATGCTGTTCTCCCTTGTTATAAATGTGAAAGCAGTTGGGCTGACCTATAATGACCCTCAAGGGAGGATGATGAAGAGAAATTCCTCCCAAAGGTTCCTAAAATCACATCCCAGAGAAACAGGAGTCCTGGAGAGAGAATTCAATAAAAACATCTCTGAAGCATCCCCATTGGGTATTGACTTGCCCTTAGAATTCCCAAACAGTCAAACTCCAGATAGAGCAGGAGCCTGGCAAAAGCCCTTCTCTAACCTTTTCTATCCTGAGAGCAATAACCTCCACCTGCAAGCCTGAGGCTGCTCACCCTGGGGTTTTTGCCTCCAAAAGCCACATTAAAGTTCTGAATTAAGGCAACTGTTTTTCCCTATCATCAATACCTTGCCTTATTCCTGAAGGGGTTTTTTTGGTTTTGTTTTTATGGGGTTTTTGTTTGTTTTTGAGAGTCTTTTTTGCTATAAGGCACATGCACTCACCACAAAGACAGAGACAGAGAGACAGTATGCTAGAAGTCACCCCCCCAGGGAGGATGGCCACGTCACAATCCCTTCTCCTCCATTCTCTTTTCAGGATCTTGGGCACGCATGCACACGCACCCGGCGTGAATTTCAGCCACCTGCTCTAGGACTCGAACTGCAGTCGACTACATGGAAGTCCAGCAACCTAGCCATTTTGCCAACTGCTGGTCCCATTCCTGGAGTCTTAAATCTATCATCCTATGATTTATTCATCTATTCATCTATCCATCCATCCATCCAGTACAAAGCACTAAGGAAGCAGGGGACAAGACAGACACAATTCCTATACTCAAGGAGCTTACATTTTAGTAGAAAAGATGACAATAAATTAACATTTATTATATTATTTATTTCAGTGCCTTATAAGGATAGATATTGCATGATGATGTTGGAGTGTTCCCGCAGATAGAGAAGGCAAGGCAGGCTTCACTGAGGTGGCACCTGATCATGTCTCTGAATGAAGTGAGAGTGACCACGTGGCTGTGGAAGAAGACGCTCCAGGGAGGGGAGCTGCAGAGGTGAAGGGCATGATGTAAGAATAATCTTGGTGGGTCAGGAAACAAGAAGCCCAGGGAGACTGGGGCAGATGAGTAAGTTGTAGAGACTGAGCTACAAGTCACCACTGGAGTCCAGACTATACAGAGCCCAGTAAACCAGGATAAGGGACTTCGACTTTTACCCCGCAAAGGCTGGGGAGACATTAACCCATTTGGGAGAGCACTGACACCGGATGAGCACTTCTCCTTCAGTCAGGCTGTTGTACTGAGAATGGACTGTTGAGCAAGGGTGGAAACAGGAGCAACAGGGAGGAGCTTCCACGGCAGCTGACACCACGGCTGATGGCAGCTTACACCAGGGTGGTGGGTGTGGAGGCAATGTGACAAGTGGCTAGATTTTGGATATATTTTGAGGGTACTGTCAACAGGGCTTACTCGGGGAACTCTGTTAACGTCCCCATTTCCAAGCCTCTGGCTGTGTCATGAATTCTGACCTCTGCTCTCTGCACTGCACCCTTTCCATCTGTTCACCTGGTTCTGACTGCTCACACTTCTTCAATTTCCATATTTAGGAACATTTGGCTGCCTTGTGCTTGCTTGGTTTCTGGCCCTCAGCTGGTACTCCTGGCCTGCTACCACCCATGTCCCAGAACGGCATATACAGTGCTGCTACCATTTACCGTTATCGATACTTTGCATTTGTGTCCTGCTTACAGTTTAAGACCTTTGTGTACATTATCTCATCCTACGCACTAGGTTTCACAGACTGTTTCGTGCCTTTCATTCAACTCCAGGAGACCTCAAAGAAGGGGCATGAGTCAGCTTGGACTGAATTTCAGACAAATAAACTCCTTGGCAGCTGCAGACCTGGCAAGAAACATGCAGTGGCTGTAGATAAAGATGCGTAAAGTGTGTGGGTAAACTGAGCTACAGGGCTCAGGGGTCAAACATCAAGAAACACAGCAATTACCTGGGGGCAAGGAACATGCTGACAGTGAGCTCCAGAGAGCAGTAGACCGAAGCCAAAGTGAGGTACCAGGGCGTTGGGCAGAGAACCAGGAAATAAGAGAGAAGGGAGGGAATTCTGGGGCCTGGCGGAGGTTGAATAATGAAGAGAGAGGGCTAAGCCAGGTCAATGTCAACCTCATGTTAAAAAGCTAAGCTGTCAGCAAAGCCCTGAAGGTTGGCTTAGGAGAGACTTTTAGAAGGGACCCAGGTGACTGGGCAGCAGGTAAGGGGTGCCAGCAATGTGCACTAGAGGGATATTAAGAAGCCCCTCCCTAAGCCAAGGAGCTTCCTGTGTTTCTTACTTGAATAGGAGCCATCCCCAAACATGGCTGATTAGAAAACAGTGGGAAAATACAAAAGAGGAAGGGAGCAGGGAGTAGGCAGTAAATCCATACACGCTTGCTTAGTGGATACTCTTTTTTTTTATTTACTTGTATTTTAGAGAGAGATTTTTGCTATGGGGCGTATATGCTCACTGGAGAGAGAATAAAGAGACAGAGAGACAGAAAACGAGAAATCACTCCCCAGGGGAATGGCCATGTTGCAACCCTTTCTCCTTCATTCTCCTCTCAGGATATTGGGCACACATGCATGTGTGACCAGCGTGAGTTTTAATCTGCCGGGTCCAGGACTTAACCGTGGTTGACTACATGGGAGTCCAGTGATGTAACCATTACACCATCTGCTAGTCCCTCTTACTGGATACTCTTGACACTGGGGAGAGGTCCTCACCTTCCAACTCCACAACCTAATTATCTGGTAGCTTTAGAGTTTGACCCTAGGGCTAATATCAGTAAATAAGTTGGCTTACATTCTTCATCCTGGACCAGTGATTCTTAATCAGGCTCTCAACCTTACACAGATTTTCTGGGTCCCACCACAGTACAGCTACATTAAAAGCAAGGATGGTATAGCCCTGATGTGTGTGTGTTCTTTTTGTTTGTTTCTGTTTTCGTTCTCCGAAATTCCAGGTGACTATCACGGGCAGCCAGAGTGAAGGCCTGCCACCTTGGATATGTGCACCAGCTTCTCTAGGGCAGAGCTCAAAGTGCATGCCTCTCTCCTTCTTGGGTCAAGTTTAACGTTGAGAACAGTGCCAAGAACAAGAGTCATAAATGGACCCTGAGCAGATCAGAAAACAAAATCTAATCCTCCTACTGAGTTGGAAGAAAAGGGAAATTCCACCCACTGGGCTGTTTGTGGAGATACAAACACTGCATCCTGTTCAACGTGACTGGCAAGAAAAGGTCTGACTGGTGATACACGCAGTACTTTGCAATGACAGGTTTCCCTAGAAGGCCTGCCTGAGAAACTTGATTGTTAACGATAATTGCTGCAACATTAATTCTTGTCAGGGAGAAGCACTTTTAATGGTTTTACTTTCATCTCCAGGATTAGAATCTCAGAAACAAAAATGCTCAGGTTCAGGTGGAACTTAAAAGATCACCCAGTCCAGTCACTCCTAGATGTTAGTGGGTGTTACCAGAGAGCTTTGCAAACATCCTTGCTCCCAGGGCCATTCCTGATGGAAACCAGGGTTGTCATCCATCTTCTTACTGGTGGTAGCTCAGTTAGAATGATACTCTGTCATGCTCGCAAGTAAAGGCCCTACCTTGATGGTTCCTTGACTCCCAAATTCAGTTCTGGGTTAGACAGATGCTATAGCATGTCTTTTCATTCAGCCAGTAGTTATTAGGCTGTCGGAAAAGTCATGACATATTTTTGCATACAGAAACCTAGAAAAATACGTCAAGACTTTTCCAACGACCCAATAGTAGGCACCAACTAGCTGGCAGGCATTAATTAGGTAGGTCGTGGGGATACAACTGTGAATGGAAGAGACAAAGCTCTACCTTTATAAACTGATAATCTATTAGGAAAAATTCTCTTATTACATCCATGAATTTGAGGATGGTTAGATTGCCTGCTCCTTTCAGTCAGTTTTATATCTTATGAATCTCATATTCTCAGTGTCTAACAAAGGGCACAGAGGACATAAACAGCCCAAGCAGGCTGAGTACACAGATTAGTGAGCGTGGAGTGATGCAACATGACCTTCTTACCTCAGTTTAGCTAATACCACCAAGGCTGGCGTCCATACTCTATCATGGTCACTCTCCCTAACCATTAAATCATATCATCAAGCAAATGGGGGAATTCACAAAACAATCACTTGCAATTTCTTTTTTCTTTTCAACAGTTTTTCAAGTATGATATGGTTCATGTATCAAAATCCAGTGATACACTGTTACAGTGTTAGAGTCCTCCTTGACTGAGTCCTGGAGGTTTATAAGGAGAGGGAGTAAGACATACTCTGCTCTTTTGGCATCACATGGCAGGACACAGCTCTCAACCAACAAGATTCTCAATCTCAGGACAAGATCTTCAGTTGCCGTCCCCTGTCCTTGGACCTCCAAAAATATAAGCGGAGTAGATCTCTATTCATAGAAATCATCTCCTTTCGGGTATTTCATTTATTAGCAACAGAATGGACTAAAACACCGTACAATTCATTCATTTAAAGTATACAATTTAATGGTTTTAGTATGTTAGTATTTAGCATAGGGATATGAGCAAGCAACGATAGTCAATTCTAGAACATTTTCATCATTTCAAAAAGAAACTCCGTGCCCTTTAGCTATCACTTTCCAGCTCCCATCCACCTAACATTATCCAAAGTGGACACACCATTTTACACTCCTGCCAGCTGTGTATGAGGGTTCCTACTTCTTCACATCCTTGCCAACATTTGTTGTTATCAGAGTTTTTTATTATACCTTGGCCATAGTTTGAATGTGATGGAAACTTAACCACCATTATAATGGTATAAAGAGGGCGAAAACTTAACCCAATCATGGGGTTAAGAGGTAGGGACAGGGCTGGCAGGTGTGTGGTGGTTAAGGCACTAGACTCTCACATGACCGACCATGGTTCAAGTTCCGGATTTGGTGTCTTACTTTCTCACTTTCCCTTTCTCTCTTCTCTCTCTCTCTCTCTGTGCGTGTGTGTGTGTGTGTGTGTGTGATCAAATTAAAATAACAATAGTAGTAACAATAGTAATGATAAATAAAATTAAATCAATAATTTTCTTTAAAAAAGAGGTGGGGCCTTCGGGAGGTGATTAAGGTAAAAGTCATGAGGGTGAGGCCATGATTGAATATGGGTGGCTTTTTAGAAGAGAGGAAGTGGCCGATGCTGATACACAAACATACACATGCTCACTCTTCATTCTTCCACCATGTGATACTCTGCACTGTCTCAGGACTCTGCAGAGAGCCCCCACCAACAAAAAGACACTCTAGAGCTGTGGCCCCTTGAACTTGGGGCCTTTAAAACTATGAGCTAAATAAACGTTCATTCTTTAAAAATTACCTAGTCTGTAGTATTTTGTTACAGTAACAGAAAAATGAACCAAAACATAGCCATCCTAGTGGAGGGTGAAGTGTGTCTTAGGGTTTTCACTTATATCTCCCTGGTGAACAATGATATCAAGGATTTTTTCACGTGCTTATTGACGATTAGTATATCTTCTCTGAAGAAATGTGTATTCAGATCCTATGTCCCTTTTTAAACTGCATTGTCTTCTTATTATTGAGCTGTCAGAATTCTTTGAATCTCACAGATATAAATATACAGTCTCTTATCAAATATGTGATTTGCAAATATTATATCTTTCTCCCATTCTGTGGTTTGTCTTTTCACTTTATGAAATGAATCTTTTAATGAACCAAAAAAAAAATCGAAGTCCAATTTATCTATTATTCTTAATTAAGTATAAGGTAAGGGCCCCAATTCATTCTTTTGCATATGATTATCCAGTTGTGCCAGTGACATTTGTTGATAAGTCTTGCCATATTGAATGGTCTTGACACTCTTGTCAAAAGTCAGCTGAAAACAAATGTGTGGGTTTATTTATGGATCCTTAAGTCTATTTTATTGATCTTTATGTCTATCCTTATGCTGGTGCCACACTGTCTTCATTACTGTTGCTCTGTGGTAAGTTTTGAAATAGAGTAGTACAAGGCCTCCAATTTTGTTCTTTTTAAAAATTAATCCATCTATGGGACCAGCAGATGGTGTAATGGTTACATCACTGGACTCTCATATAGTCGACTGCTGTTTGAGTCCTGGGCCTGGTGGCTTAAAAAACACTGGGTGCACGCACGTGTGTACCCAAAATCCCAAGAGGAGAATGGAGGAGAAGGGATTGCATTGTGGTCATCATCCTCCACCTCCCTGGGTGATTTCTCACTTACTGTCTGTCTCTCTCTGGCGGGCGCTTGAGTCCTATAGCAGACTTTTTTCATAAGTAGAATGAATACTTTCTGAAATTATGATTAAACATATTTGTCTCCACTTAATATATACCAACTGTCCACACTCTATGGCTGAAACTCAATGAATAGAGGCTGTACAAACTCTGACAATGGTTATAGATACCAGACACAGTGTGGCAAGAGGGTGGAAGGAGGAGAGCCTGAGGAAAGATATTAAGGGGAAAAATAGAGAGACAAGACACTTAAGGGTCAAAGAAATGGATTATTATCTGTTGATGATAACATGTATGGTATCCCCAACTGGAATGGTGAGAAATGTATTCATGTTGGAACATTCACTTTACAAGCTAAGTGACATATATGATTGAATGTATAAAAGAAATTAAAATAAAATTAAATAAAAAGAAAAATAATAAAAAACATAATAAACAAACCAGTAACAGCTATTATTATCAATTGTCATTATATACCGTACATAGTTGTATGAGCTATACTTTCATTTGACTGGTAGCACAATGTTTGTCTGCACTAGCATCACCACAAGCCTGGGAGTAATGCAGTATGCTTTGACTTTACAACAGTAAATTACTATGTGATAGTAATTTCTCAGCTCAGTTATAATCTTGTGAGACCATGGTTGTATATGTGACCCATCATTGACAGAAACATTAAGGTGGTACATGGTTGTACATATTAAATCTAGAAATGTTATAAACCCAACATTAGTGTTATGATGATCACTTATGATTTCATAAGAAAGGGTAGTATATTGCTATATTAATACTGTTTTCATGATTTCTGGAGCCCTTCATTTGCTCCTGTGGATTCAAGTTTCCATCTGAAGTAATTTCCGTAGTCCAGTACAGTTTTGTTCCCGCCTACCTTCTTCGTGCTGTTACTGGCAAATATTACATTTCTGTGTTATAGGTCCAACAATACACTATATACATATTTTTGTATACAATTGCTTTTTGCATCAGCTAAGAGGAGAACAGAGAAGAAATGTGCATTTACTCTTCCCTTTATAATTACAGAATTACCTTTAACAGTGCTCTTTGTCTTTTAGCATGGATTTGAATTACTATCTAAGGTCACTTGCTTTCATCCCAAAGAACTTCTTTTATTATTTCTCATAAGGTATATCTTCTAACAACAAATAATCTCCATTTTTGCTTATGTGGAAATAGCTTTACTTAGCCTTAATCTTTTTTTGTTTTAGAGAGAGATTTTTGCTATAGGGCAGCATGCTAGCCAGAGATACAGAGAGAGACAGGAAGTGAGAAATCATCCCCCAGAGGGGATGTCCATACTGCAATCCCTTCTCCTCCATTCTCTTCTTGGGATCTTAGGCACATATGCTCACACACCTGGCCTGAGTTTTAAGCCACTGTGTCTGGGACTTGAACCACAGTGGGCTATGTGGTTCAAGTCCCAGTGGCACAATGGGAGTCCAGTGACATAACCACTAGGCCATCTGCTGGTCCCTTTAACCTTTATTTTTGAAAGATAACTTTATTAGATATAGGATTCTTGAATGACAGTTGTTTCCTCTGAACACTGTATATACTTCCTTCTGGCCTCCGTTGTCCTCTATAAGAAATAAGCTGTAAATAGTATTGAAGTTCCCTTGTAAGTTATTTTTCTTTTACTGTTTTCAAGATATCTCTCTTTATCATTGTCTTTCAATATTTATGATACGTCTATTAGTTGGAGTTTCTTGAGCTTTCTGGCCATTAGAATAATGTTTTCCAAAAAACTGGGAATATTTCAGTCATTATTTATTCAAATATTTATTTTTCTGTTCCTTTCTCTCTCTTCTGATGTTGCCATCATGCATAAGCTGGTGTGCTAATTGTGTCTTAAAGTAAACATTTCCCTAAAGTCTTGTTTATTTTTCCTCGTTCTCTCTGTTCTTCACATTTCCTAGTTGTTATTATTCTATATTCAAAGTTGCTAATTCTTTCTTCTGCTAGTTGAAATTTAATGTGGAGCAGTACCTCTAGTGATGTTTTCATTTTAGCTATTATATTTTTCAGCTCCAGAATTTCTTTCTTTAACAAATAATTTCAGTTTCTTTATCTTTTTATTTCCAATTGAATAGGATAATAGCACCTTACTTTCCTTTATTTCTTAAACTATAGTTTATTTTTTGCCTATAGCTATAATGCCAGCTTTGAGTCTTCGTTAAATAAGAAATCTGGTTGTTTTCATAGGCAGCTTCATTTACTGAGCTTTTTTGTTTTTCTGTTGTATGTTTTCTTTCCATTTTTCCTGGTCATGCTTCCCTTTTTCTTTGCTAGTCTTATAATTTTTGGTGGGAAACTGGACATCTTAGATGATATAACAACTCTGGGTACTGCCCCATTTCTGGAGCTTATTATTTTTTCTAGTTTATTTGTGTAGTGATTAACTGGATTATTTTAGTAAATGCTAGTCCCCCTCCTTACTCCCAGCCCCACAGGGGGAAACTTCTGACTTTATTTTTCTTTTTTCCTTTGAGAAGACCTGGGTATATACACCCAAAGACACATGGGGTGACAATGGTTTGGGCAGTGCCCTCTTTGATTCTCCCCTTCCCTAACCACTCCCAGCTGTTCAATTTCACTAACTGCCACTGACTGGTCTGTTCTTTCTACAATGTCTTGAGACATTGCTCCACAGACCTACCCAATCAAATCATGATCCCCGTGAAGGGACAGCTCTTGAGGTCAGTGCTTGGGATTTTTTTTTCTGGCTCCCACAGGTTTCTTTCTTTGATTCTCTCTGGCAAACTAACTGACCAACAGTTTAGCATCATCTCTAATAAGTTTATCAGTCTTCTCCCTTTTGTCTTTCACCAAAACCACCTAAGTTCATTTCTGAGAGTAAAATTTGCTTCATCTTCTACCCTCAAGCAAAATCTCTTGAGTCATGGTTTTGGAGTTGGGTTTGGAGACAATGGGTTTTTTTTTTTTTTTTTTTTTTGGGGAGGTTTTCGCTACAGGGCACATGCGCTAGCCAGGCAGACAGAGAGAGACACAGAGACAGAAAGCGAGAAATCACCCCCCAGGAGGGATGGTCATACCGCAATGCCTTCTCCTCCATTCTCCTCTCGGGATCTTGGGCATGCACACACATGCGCCTGGTGTGAGTTTTAAGCCACCGGGTCCGGGACATGAACCGTGTGTTGTTGGCTACATAGGAGTCCAGCGACATAGCCATTTCGCTAACTGCTGGTTCCCAGAGACAATGGTATGTTTTGCTGAGTGACATTTTAGGACATGAACACGCTTTATAGAGGATTGAGCAGCCTAAAGTCTTCTTGGCCTGACCTTCCCAGCATGGAACTCATTCCTTATGACCCAGGGCAAGAATGATTAAGGTTCTAATACTTTCAGCAGCACTGTATCCACGGTGTAGCCACTGTTCCTTGAGTGAGGATTGAGCAGAAGAAGAAAGTCCCCATCTCTAAGCCACACTCACCCAGAAACAGGTAGTTAGGGGCTAGATAAGAAATAATCTGCCTGGAAAGCTAGTCCTTCAACTGGGAGCGGGGGGGCCGAGTGAGGGGAGGAGAACCTGGTGCTCCTGACTGCTGCGGTCTGAAGTGGAGTGTCTATCATTGAGCCAAGAGGGTAGTGGCACATAGTGGGTCTTGGTTCAAATACAACAGACTCACTGCTCTCACTGTACTTTAGTAGATTTTCTTAAGTGTTTCTTTATTCTCCATCTGCACTTAGAACCATTTCCAGAGACTTGAAATGGTCTCTCTTTAAAATGGTTTTCACTGGTTTCAGTGAAGAGCAGTCTGTAAAAGCTCCTCACGCTGTCATGCTGGAAGTGGATTGTTGATCGACACTTGTGATGATTTTATTTAGGGATAGATCTCCACAAAGTAACAGTTCTGCAACCTAAATGTGCATACACATCAGCTAGGGAACTTGTTAAAAATGCAGACTCCTCCACAGAGATTATGATTTTCCAGAACTGGGGTGAAAGTCAAGAAGAAATCTGCATCTTAGCAAACTTTCTACATGATTCTTTGAATAAAAGTGTACTAAAAAGATGATCAGATTTCTTCTTTTTAAACAGACTATGTAGCTACTGAGGGGCTTTGCAGCTATGACAGAGTCAAATGCTGGCAATTTAAAAATTATAAGAGTGGGCACAGTGGTTACCTCGCTGGACTCTCACATAGTCAGCCACAGTTCAAGTCCTGGACCCAGGACCCCTGGCTTAAAAATCACAATGGGTGCATGTGTGTGCATGCCGAAGATCCCAGGAGGAGAACGGAAGAGTAGGGGCTGCAGTGTGACCAACACCCCCGGGGGAGCGGGGGGGGGTGATTCCTCATTTTCCATTTTCCCTTCCACTGTCTCTCCCTCATGCCCTATGGCCATTAAAAACCACCTCTAATAAAAAGAAAATTATAACAGCAAGTGTGAGTGTATGTGCATGTGTATATGTATGTGTGTTTACACTAAAATTTTAAAATTCTGTCATTATAAAAAGAGCTGCCTGTTTGGAGAGAGGGAAGTGCTGCAGAATCAGGACTGGTGGCTGTAAGAATCAAGATGACAGAGGACCTCAGGGCAAGGTTTCTCTCTCAGATAAGGGTCGAGATAACACCTGCCTCAAATTCTTTCTCATGTACCAGACCCCACTTTTCCTTGGTGCTGTGGTTTGTAAACCTCCCTCAGCACAAAGAGAAAACAGCACAGGCTTTGCTGCAATTGGTCTGACTTGCACACCATCAAGTGGAAATAAGTGCCTCGAGTGAGTAAATTAGAATTAAAACAGCCATCAAGCGTGCGGCAGCAGAAAGGCTTCCTGCCGCCCAGCTGTACATTGTTATCGCTGATGTGAATCCTCACGGTTGTAACAGAAAGAGTATTATTTCATATTTTAGAACTCTAGACAGACCCATTAGGATTAATTTTTCCTCCCAAGGACTAGCTAATTAAAATTGTAAATAAGACTGTGTTATGTTTGTCTGTATTCCTGTGAGTGTCTTTATCATGAAGAACTAGAACATGGATGACTACATGACAACCCAACAGTGAATATTATAACTCAACTGTACTTCCATCTGCCCACACTCCCATCAGAGAAGGCCACACTCAGGAGAAGCAAACTTTATGAGAAAGGCTTCCACAACAGAAGGCAGAAAAAAAGAGGAGGGCCCCAGAGAGCTCAGAAAATCTGGTTTTCTGAGGCACTGTAATAAGTCAGAAAATATTTCCCCACTGGGGTAAGTGGGTATTATTATTATTATTTTACTATTATTATTGAGTCCAAACATAGAATTCTCCAGTAGGAACTGCATAAACATTATGACAAAACTCTAAAAATCAATCCATTTTAACTTATTTTCTTTCAGGGATGCTTATGCACTATACTCAGTAGGTTATCATTCTCATATACTTGGTATGTTAATAAGTTGTGGCCTTTATTGGTACCAATTCATAAATAAAACTTAGAAATTTTCCAATTTTTCTCCTATGATTTAAAGATACACAATTATTTCTCTGTGTTATGGGCTGAATTTCATCCTTCCAAATTCATACAATCCCCAGAACTGTCATCAGAAGTAACTATATTTGGAAATAGGATCTTTAAAGGATAATTAAGCTAAAATGAAAACATTAAGGTGAGCCCTAAATCAACGTGACTGATGTCCATAAGAAATAAGGAGATTAAGACATGCAGACAGACACCAGCATCATTTGCACTCACAGCGAGAAGGCCATGAGAGAGCACAGTGGCAAGGTCACCCTCTGCAAGCTAATGGGAGAGACCTCTGAAAACAACACTTTCTGACCCCTGGATTTTCTACTTCAAACCTCTAGAACTGTGAGAAAACAAGTTTCTATTGTTTACAACACCCAGGCTGTGGAATTTTATTTATGGCAGTCCTAGAAAATGAATACATTCAGTAATGTATTACTTAGTCGAAGTTGTCTCTAACCAGTACATAAACAGGAGACACATGCAAACAAAAACCTTAAAAAGAGGTAAGTTATTAGTTGATCATTTTCATGTACAAACTGATATACATAGGACTTACATAAATTATAAATTCTTTGGTACAATGTAGAGTTAATTCACATATTGTTAATTACTCTTATTGCATGAACAATGAATGTTAAGCCAACGTCGATTACTGATTGAAAAATAACCTGATCTCACCCCATCTAAATTGGACCCTTTTGTTATATCTGTTATAGCTTTCTACACAAGACTTAATGGTTTGTATTGGGTCACTGGAAAAGCCATGATGTATTTTTCTATGTTTTAATGTAAAAATGTGTCATGACCCAATTATTATGTGGGTCAATGACTCGATAATTATAAATTTGTGAGATTATATATCTAACACCTGTCTGGCCACTAAACCTCCACAGAACATGGACACTGTTTTGTTTACCACTATATTCTCAATACCCAATACAATGTCTGATCTTAAAGTATTCATTTGATTAGTGAATAAAGAAGTTGTGAGATTTTTGGACTTTTAAATTAGAGAAGCCGTCTGACAGATGTTAGGATTCCCTTTAATTTCCTGACACTGTCTTAAAAATTATGGTTCATGTACATATTTCTCTGGGGAGAGGACCCACGACTTTCATTATATTTCAAAAAGGTCTCTGATCTTCCTCCCAAATAAGGAAGAACTGGCATATTTTAGATGTAAAATAAGATTCCATACTTAAGAACTCATTTGTAACCTGAAACAAAACGTGCTACATGTGCATCGGCATGTATAAACATGTGGGTATATGTAGACATGCATGTATACTTTCCAAGAACACGAACAGAAGTGCCTCAGTGAATGCACAGAACAACCCACCTTCCCACTTCCCCTGAGGAACTGATCATTCCTCCAGTCCCGAGGCGCCAGCAGTGGCTGATTGCTTTCGTCTGCTTCTTGGCAGCAACATCCATTGCTCCGGCCAGGGAGAAGGAGTCTGTAATTTCCTCCCTTCTTTCACCTGTGCAGGACCCTGATATTCCCTTTCATAGGAAGTTTCTTTTCATGACAAACCTGTAAACCTCCCGGTTAATGAAGGCACCGAGTCCTGTTTCTAAAGCACAGGTGCCCAGGAAATTTGATCAAACAACCCTGGGATTTCCCTTCCTTGCCCTGCAGCCAGAGAGGAGATCCAGCCTAATCAGGCTAAAGAGGCCCCTGAGTGCCGTGCACATTCATGGCGGAAGGAGGCTACAAGCTGGGTTGGAACACGCTAATTGGTGGTTGTATAGTAAATCTCCTATTCCCTTTCCCAGTTCCAGAAGATGCTTCCTTTCAGTAAATTGCTTTCCTTATTTTTGTCCTAAAAAATGGAGACTTCAACAGTCTATGTGTCAGAGGAAAGGCTTCTGATGTGCTATTAGCTCTCAGTTATCCATACTAACAGAGGAGAGTAATAGTGCAGATAATTCAAAGCCAAAGGCTCTTTCTATTTAGCTTTGTAGTTCATTGTTTCCAAGGGCTTGGTGGCAGACTTGCCTCTCTAATTATGTTTGTCTTTGTTTCTTATTAAAATGAGTTTGTCTGCCTCAGGGCCAGGCAGTTGGGTGACGTGAAGATTCTGGCACAGAATCTGTAAAACTCACCAGGGGAAATTCACAAGGCACATAGATAATCAAACTTGACTAGATTTGCATTCCCGTCCTTAATCACCTGTGATCAATTGCTTTGCTCCTCCATGACTAAAGTGAGCCAGAGATGAGAAATAATTACATGAGACGAGTTGGAAGGGAATGAGTCTTTACATTTAGATGAAGACACAAAACTGTGTTGTGGCCAAAACTGTTACCAATCAATGCTGGTGTTCCCTGCCTTGTCTCACAGCCTTCTACTGGGCAAGCAGAGTAACCATTGTGTGCATACCTCAAGGTGTTCACACCTGTCCAGCACCCTGTGACAGCTCTATGACCAGTCATTAGGACTGTTATGATTCTCCTGCTTTCTCCTTCCCAGCATGTGGTAAGTCCCTAACCACTCAGATGTAGATGTGGTGTGATTAGGGCTGGCCAATGCGAGCGTATGTGTCATTTCTAGGTGAAGGTTTCGGAACCAGTGTGTGCTTGACTACCTGCTTTTCCCAGCAAGGCAACTGGCAGCCATCCACCCTGGTCCCTAAGTGGCACTGATGAGCAGAGTTAGTGATGGGTATGTGGTAAGAGAAAGAAATGAACCTCTATTGTTTCAAAATACTGAGATTTTAAGGTTAACTGAGCATCTCTTTATCATTGCACACATCAAGCTATATCACGATCATCTAGGTTTTTCTCTCTCCAACTAGACACTGAACAATTTGAAGCCAGAATTACTTCTTCAGCATATTAACTCCAGTGCAGAGCATTAATGAGAAAATTAAATTCTCATCCTCCTTGGCTTCTGTGATCCTCCATGTTATGTTTTTCTAACACTTGTCCTACTCCAAGCATCACCAACTGCAATGATAAGTAACTTTGGTTTTCAGATGTATGGGAAATGGCAGAATGACTCTTTTGGACCAATGCTGCAAGAAAGAAGTGCTGGGGGAATTAGCAGTTGGCATAATGGCTATGTTGCTGGACTCCCACGTAGTCGACCGTGGTTCGCGTCCCGGACCCGGTGGCTTAAAACTCACGCCAGGCACATGTGCGTGTGTGCCCAAGATCCAGAGAGGAGAATGAAGGAGAAGGGATTGCGGCATGACCATCCCCCCTGGGGGGTGATTTCTCGCTTTCTGTCTCTATGTCTCTCTCTGTCTGGCGAGCGCACGCGCCCTATAGCGAAAATCTCTCCAAAAAAAGAAAAAAAGAAAGAAAGAAAGAAAGAAGTGTTGGCAGATGGAGGAGAGAGTGCCAGGTAGAGGCATACTTAGGCTGAAGGTATCTGGAATACAATGTGTTTAAGGAACACAAAGGATTTTAAAATAAAGCCTTGGGGCACCCATGTGGAAAAAATAGTATCCTAAAGTGTTAGGTTCTTAGGCATCTAGTCATTTGGACTAGACTCATACTTTTGCATCACTGTCATAATACCAGCATTTACTGATGACTTAATATGTGCCAGGCACAGTTCCAACTGCTTTACAATAAACTCATTGGATTTTCATAAGAACCTTATAAGGTAGCTATTATTTATATGGTATAAATGAAAACACTAACACACAGAGAAGTACAATAAATTTCCTATGGCCACATAGCTAGTGAAGAGGCCTCTCTGAAGTTAGCATCTGCTTAAATACTCCCCATTACAAGACGCTCAGTAATTCTCTCTGAACCCTACTCTTCTAAACAGCCCCTCCAGCTATGTCTTCTCTCTCCCTCAAACTTCCATCCCCTGGACATTTCTGCCTCCCAGACCAAAACAGAGCAATTCTCTCTTCTCTCCACAGTAGCCCTTCAAGTACTTGAAGGCAGCAAACCCTTGGGGTTCCTCTTCCCAGTCTAAACAGTCCCAGTTCACTCAACTGTACCCAATGTGCCATAGCTTGAGGCCTCTAGCCATCCCAGCCTAGTGACTCACACTATTAGGGACCAAAAAATATGTCAGTTAAGTCAGCAAAGTGGAAGTGGTGACTCGCCCTTCTCTTGTGCTAACTAATGCCTCCCACAGCTCTGAGCACATTCCTTTGCCGGGTAAAGCAGGGACCTGAGGTAGAACTGAGGACATAATCTGCTGCAGGAACTGCTGGTGGGCAACCTGCCCTGCCTACACCCCCACTTTTGGCAACTTGAATGCAAAAGGGTCCATATGCTCAGAGGTCCTCATTTTCACTCAGGTGCCCTGTTCCTCCTCCCCAGCCCAAGTTGCCCACCTTTCTACTTACCATGGAGTTCATGGCGAAGTGGTTGTGCTGCGTCTGGAGGTCTAGGGCATGCTGGTAGCTGACTCCAATCTCTGTGTGGCTCTGGAGAAATAACTCTTTGTTGTGGCTTATCCAGTCGAACATCTAGAGGGGACAAGGAGAGATCATCAACAGGTCATGGATCTGGAGTGGTCAGAGCTACTAGAAGAAAGACAAAGCCCTCTGTCACGTGCCCAGAGAGAATCAGAATTGGGGTGGGCCACTGCCTGATTTCCCAGGAGAGCCCTCACTTTTAGCTTAAGGACCCAACAGCAGTCTCTGTGTTCCTGTATGGAGCCTAAGGACAAAGAGAAAATGAGTGAAGAATGGAGGACATTGGAGGGGAAGCTGTTTATTAGCCTGTTACCTTCTACTTTTTTGTAAACACTTTTAGAAACCTTGAAAAAGGCCCTATGCTTTCTTTAGGAAATGCTGAGGGGACAGCTCAGTGGTTTAATCAATGCCCTATTGCATTTGTAGAAGAAACTTTCATAGGAAGCAACAGGGCATCCTTACACACCCCTGTTCCACTTAAAATGCTGCCTAACTGCACACATTGTTGATTCTAAATTTGATCAAATTTTCTGTAACACACAACTTCTCAGTTCCAGGATTTCTGCTATAACCCACAGGGAACCAGAGGAGGGTAAGTACTACCTGATGTTAGCACAGTGAACACTGAGCCATTTTCCTTCCCACCTTTAAACCTGTTTTATTTAGGTGTCCGCCCCTCTTTCATGCAGCCCACACATTTCACGGGGAACTGACCAGCTCTAGGGATTTCTGGTTCTTCAGAATGCCAGATTTAAGTCAATCAGTGTATGATATTTCCCAGCCAATAAGATAATTTCAAAAATAAAAATGTGATCCAGTCCAGTACAATAAAGCAGCATGAGAGGAAGTTTGCTGGGAACTTCAGAGAAAACAGAACCCTAGTGTTTTGTTTGTTTTCCTGTAGGTTACATGCACTCAACAGAGAAACTGAGAGAGACAGAAGGTGAGAAATCACCTCTGGGGAGATGGCCTCGCCATAATCCTATCTCCTCTATTCTTCTCTCAGGATTTGGGGCATGCACGCACACACACCCAGCATGAGTTTCAAGCCTCCAGGTCTGGGGCTCAAACCACAGTCAGTCATGTGGGAGTCCAGCAATGTAACCATTATGCCATCTGCTAGTCTCGTCCCAGAACCCCAGTTCTTTAGATAAAGCTTCTCTTCTTCTGATGCTGTCATGTATGACCCTGACTTTAATTTGCTCCAGCCATTCTGCTAGCAGCCTGAGGATGGAGTCAATGGAAGAGAAAGGGTGAAGACAACAGCAGGAAACGGGGAGCACCCTGACTGAGCCTCGCCGGACCTCCACCTTGTCTCTGGACTGCCTTAGGACCTGAGCCAAGAAGTCCTCTTTATTATTCTAGTCAGTTTATGTAGGATTTTCTGTAGTTTTCTGCCCAGAGAAGTCAAGTGAGACATGCCAGGAAAGGGATGAGCAGTACATTTGGGGAAGAGGACTGTTCAACTTTAGAAAGGGCTAAACCTGCAGCCTAGTTACAGAGTGGAATAAGGAAGAGCTGAGCTGCAAAGCTGCAAAGATTACACCTGCTTTACTGGAGATTAAACCATAGCTTTATTCCATTTTTCCCTTTAAACAGAAAAGTGAATTTGCTCTTTGGTTATACTTAATAAACATTTATGGGATAACTGCTATGTGCTAGGCAGTGTCCAAAGCAACAGAGAAGTAAAGAATGACTAAAATGTAATTCTTAAGTTGAAGTGGTGTAAATACCAGTGTGGAAAGCTGACATGGACTGTAGTTACAATTTAATTGCAAGCTGGCAAAACAAAACAAAACAAACAAACAAAAGCTTGATTAAAATTAGAAGAAAGGAGGGAAGGAAGGAAAAGAAAATCTGTCTATGGTAATAGAGGCCAATAAGGGCTAGAGAGCACAGGAGAGAGAGGTACTTCACTTATACTTGATGGGGGGCGGGGCAATGATGGCTTCCCGGAGTAGGCGGTGCCTGAGTTGAGCCTCAGCTCAGGAGTCCGAATCAGCCAAGTGAAGGTGTGCCAGCAGGATGTGTGCTCTAGGTAAAGAGGGATGAGCAAAGACGCAGACTTAAGGGGCAGCCGAGTGTGCAGAGGACCCTGAAAGAACTCAGCTGAGCTTCTGGAGCCTCACATGGAGGAGAGGATGTGGTTTGGGAGGTAGATGGCATGGGCTGCCCATGAAGAACCCCGTACAGAAGCTTCGGGAAACATGGACCACATGTTGCCACTGCCGGTGGAGTTTTAGGCTGAGCAATGAATTGTGAAGTGAGCTTGGATAGTAATATGAGCTGTGGAATGGAGGAAAAGAGATGGGGCAGAGAGAATGGTTAGGAGGCCTTTAGAGCATCCCAGTGGGGTGAGGACCTGGAACCGGGTAGTGGCGTCTAACAAGTGGGCAGAGAGCTACAGAGAGCAGGATGAGGATGCATTATCATTTAGGGGAGGGGAGGGCCAAGAAGAGCTAGAAAACAAGCAGCTTCCTGGCATGGCACCCTGGGCTCCTGTCCTAAAAGAGGTCACCACAAGTACTACCTGAAGAGGAGAGTAGGAGGCTCAGGTGGCAGGAGTCAGTCTGTTTGGGTGAGACTTTCCAGCAGAGGTGTCCTGTGTGCAGCTAGATTTATGTGGCTGGATGTCTAGAGGGAGACATCAGGGATTTAACAACTCACACCCAACAATAAAACATCACCTTCTGAAGGCAAACGTGCATGATTTGGGGATTATTCTCCCTTTTGAATTACCAGGTCACTTCAGTCTACCTACAGTGACAATAAAGAAAGAACAACAGTATCACTCTTCGCTTGTGGGTGCCAGAGGATTTGCTGCAGGCTGGCGTGACTGTAGAGTCTGGGTCGATATCTCTGTTGTGCGCGCCATCCTGGGTCTACGGCACAGCCAGCCTCACGTCACAGGCACTTCGCCAGGGCTTCCCCCTCCTTTAATTATTACTAAGGACAAGGGGGAAAAGAAGACAGGCACCCCAGGAGTTGCGGACTCTCATTCTATAATTTTTGATCTGTAAAATTCTGCCTCCCAACCCCATTTTAAAATAATTTCTCATTTCATTTCTTTATTGGCAACAGAATCAATAGAGTTAATGAAAATCTGAAATGCCTGAAGTCCTCGCAACTTGTGATGAAAAGCACTCTATCTACTTTCTTCAGTATCTCAGTGGCCGAGAAGTGACCTTCCCGGTATTTTATGTTAAATGACTATTTAGGTATGCAAATAAGTGGCTGAGTTATACGCTAGCACCAGAATGATTAGATTGCTGGGCGCCAGGCCTCCGCTGGACTACAGAGCAAGGACAGCAGAACACGGGCCAATTAGGGCAGGAAAGGCAAGTTAAAAGACAGGTGAGAGTTGCGCATGCTGGAGGAACTGTATACCTTGTGAACTGGCTTTTTACAGAATGAGTCTGTGCTCAGGCCATTCCAGGTTCCACATATGAGCTACTCTGGTGGCAAGGGCATTCTGGGAAGCCCTAACTTGTGCTGAAGGTAGCATGTCAAAGAGGGGACACATGTCTCAGGCAGGCAGAGAGAGAGATCTGCTGTGGGGACTAGGCGGTTCCATGTAGTATCAGGAACCAATGTTTCTCCAAAATGGCAGTTTTCTGAAGGATAATCACAGGTCTTCTCTGGGCCTAAACTTGCTGCTTTCTTATATATAATCCTTACCCTTGCAAGCCTGGCTGTCTTCCAGGGTCATATTGTTTCTGTTGCATTCCGTGGAACTGGCTACAGAGATAGAACGTATGTGTGTAAACATACACGCATGTGGATGTACTGTGTGTGTGTGCATGTGCATGTGTGTGTGCACACGCGCAGTCAAATGGGATGAAGAGTGGGCTGATTCTGGGCCCAACATTGTCACTAATTCCCCATGATACCATGAGCAAGTCACTTCATTTCTGGGCTTCTTATTTGCAAGGGATAGTGGCTCCCAGAATGAAAGTAAGCATCCTGTTTACCACAGGCTCAATTTATAAACTTACAGAATGCATTTTCTCCCATCCAAAATAAATTTTTAAAAAAATTCATGTTATTAAGTCTCCTTGGGTCAGAAAGTACATTCACTGCTCCCACTTAACTTTCATTTTTGCCAGAGGGTGCATGCACATGATAAACAGAGATAGAGAATAAGAAAAAGTGAAAAAGCATCCCACATAGGAGATGGTCATGCTGCAATCCCTTCTCCACTTCTCCTTTCTTTCAAGATTTTGGGTACACATGCACATGTGCCTAGTCCAAGATCAGGATGCCGGATCTTGGACTTGAACTGTGCAGTTGGCCACTTAGGATCCAGCCACCTTAACCACCGCGCCATCGACAGGCCCTACATTTCCAACTTTCTGACCCAATAATCCCATTCCTTGGTATTTACCCAAAGTAAAGGAAAATAGAAAGACAGCAAGTTTAGGCCCAGAGAAGACCTGTGATTATCCCTTAGAAAACTGCTATTTTGGAGAAACTGTGGTTCCTGATATGACATGGAACCACTTGCATATTCATGTTTACTGCAACATTATTCACAATTACTAAGACATGGAACCAACCCAAGTGCCCAAGAATGGATAACTAGGTTGAAAAAATGTGGTACACACACATTGTGGAATATTACTCAGCCATAAGAAACATTGAGACCCTCTTATTTGATACAAAGTAGATGAACATAGATTATTTGGTGCTAAACAAAGTAAGCCAGATTATGAAAGAAAAGCACTGCATACCCCGCTCAATGTACTAAGTGTCTGCACTCTGACAGGAATGGAAAGACCCAAAGACATAATGGTAAGGAAGACAAGGGTGGCTATCAGACATTACAGGGTAAGGGGGTGGGTACTTAGGGGCAGGGTCTGGGAGAGGCTTAGAGAGGAAGTACTTGACAGACATACAGAATGTAAAGTTAGGGACCTGCAGATGGCGTAATGGTTACATTGCTGGACTCCCTCAGATCTGTCCACAGTTCAAGTCTCAGACCCGGTAACTTAAATTCACACTGGGTGCATGTGGTGCATGCCCAAGATCCTGAGAGGAGAATAAAGGAAAAGGGATTGTGGCGTGACCATCCCCCCCAGGGGGTGATTTCTCACTTTCTGTTTCTCTGTCTCTCTCAATCTCTCCAGCAAGTGAACGCACCTATAGCAAAAACCTCTTTTAAAAAAAAAAAAAGGAATGTAAAGTTATCCAGTGGAAAATATGCATATGGTAATATCCTTGATTTGATGGTAATATACTGAATGTTTTTAAAAAAATACATTGTATGCTATGGAGATGTACAACAATTACATGAGAAGAGGGAATTAAAAAATTTAGAAGTTGGTCATATAAAAAAGGTAGGAAAAAAGTATCATTGAGAAAACTGACACTGTTTTATAGTCATAGAAAGATGGCTTTTTCATCTCAATCCTGACCTTTGTCTGGTACTCTAGAGTTCAAACGTCCAATCACATACATCATCTCACTGAATCCTCAGAACAGTCTCACAAGGTGCTAACAAGAGGTCCATTCACAGATAGGGAAACAGGTTCATAGAAGGGAGGTCCAGGATCTAGAATTTATTCATCCAATGCCACATTCACCAAGTGCTTGTTGAATCAGGCTCTTGAAACACTGTCCTGCCTCCTGCTCTCATGGCTATAAGATATTCTCTGCCTGGGCTCCACAAGGCAGTGTCACCCCCACACACCCATTCCCCAAAGACAGCTGCAAGGGCATTGTGGTGCTCCAGCTGGGGTGAGGTGCTAGTCCTCAGGTGGGACCATTTACTTGCCATTACCCAGTCTCTTCCTTCTCCACTGCCTGTCCCATTAGGATGGAAAGTGCAGGTGCCTGAGGACAGCTGATTTAAACAGCTACGCTTCTCTAGATACTTACTGAAGGAGTGCATGAATGAATGAATGAACAAGTCAGTGAGCTCGCCATAGGCTCTAAGGTCACTAATCTCTGGGCAAGCTGACCCTTTCTAAGCTTCCTTCCAGCTGGGATATTTTATATTTTGGTCTATTTGAATTTGTCTTTCTGTAAGATTCTTGAACTAGACTAACCCAAAAATGTCTTAAAAAAAAAAAAAAGGCAAACAACAACAAAAAAAAAAGAAAGAAAGAAAAATATCTCCACAGTGATTTAAAACTTTCTGATATGTCTTTTTTCTTTCTTTTTTTTGGAGAGGTTTTTCGCTATAGGGTGCGTGCGCTCGCCAGACAGAGAGAGACAGAGAGACAGAAAGCGAAAGGGCACCCCCCTGAGGGGGATGGTCACGCTGCAGTCCCTTCTCCTCTATTCTCCTCTCGGGATCTTGGCACGCACGCACACGTGCCCGGAGTGAGTTTTAAGTCACCGGGTCCAGTACGTGAACCGCGGTCGACTACGTGTGAGTCCAGCGACATAGCCATTACGCTAACTGCTAGTTCCCTCTGATATGTCTTTTTTGAGAAGGTACAAATGGTGGGATGGACAAAATATAACAAAAAATATTCCTCCAACAGGAAATTTCATGTCTAGGTAATGAGATTGTATCTCTTTGTCTGAAACTAACAGTTCTGTCTTCTTAAGGAGATAGATGTTACATGTGAGCTCCTTGGGTTTTGCTTTTTTTTTCATGTTTTCTTTTTAACTACAATAAGTAATTTTTTTTTTTTGGAGAGATTTTCACTGTAGGGCGCGTGCGCTCGCCAGACAGACAGAGAGAGACATAGAGACAGAAAGCGAGAAATCACCCCCCAGGGGGGATGGTCACGCCTCAATCCCTTCTCCTCCATTCTCCTCTCAGGATCTTGGGCACGCATGCACACGCGCCCGGCGTGAGTTTTAAGCCACCTGGTCCGGGACACGAACCGCGGTCGACTACGTGGGAGTCCAGCAACATAGCCATTACGCTAACTGCTGGTTCCCAATAAGTAATTTTTTTATGTTGGTTAAAATCCAGTGAAAATATATAAATATCATTCTTAATATATAGGAAATGCTAATGGAACCTATTTAAATGCAAATTATAAAAATAATTTTTTTTTCTCTTTTTTAAGATGAAGATAGCTAAAAGGTTATTGTTGTTCTGTGCTGTTTTAATGAAGCATAAACTATTCCATAGCACAAAGATATTAAGTAAGAGTCTTGTGTTTATTTTCCATTTCCAAATTTAGCAATAGCATCTGATTTAGTTTTAACTTTCAAACCACCTTACCATCTATTGTTAGTATCTTAAACTCTCTCTAATTATAGATTATTTTGGTATTAGAGATATTTATTCGACTTTGATGAGATGATTAAGAGGACAGAAGACAACCAGTGGATTTTCTTTGCCTAAATATGCACATCCAAACATCAACTGTGTTCACTGTATATTTCCTGGTGTATTCTACAGTGACCCACCCATACAATCTCATGCCCTAGAGAGCACTAACAAACTCCTTACAGGTGAACCTTGTTACATCTGGAAAATTAAGTATCCAGTCAATTCCAGAATAAAATTTTATATGTGTGAGAGTACAGAGGAGAGAAAAATCACATCACTACAGACTCTGCTGCATGAATATAGTAAGCTGTATCATTGGTCTGAACCTCGGTTTTCTTATCTGTAAAATGGAAGTAAGTTACACTATTTAAATGTTTGGATATTAGGGAGATAAAATAAGATGACAGATGTTAAAATGCTTTCTTAAGTACTAAATATAGGATAGATCTTTTTTTTTTCTTTCTTTGGAGAGGTTTTTGCTATAGGGCATGTGCACTCGCCAGAAAGAGAGACAGAGAGACAGAAAGCATCAAATCACCCCCCCAGGGTGGATGGCCATGCCGCAATCACTTCTCCTCCATTCTCCTCTCAGGATCTTGGGCACGCACACATACATGAGTATAAGCCACCTGGTCCAGGACTCGAACCACAGTCTACTACATGGGAGTTCAGCAACACAGCCATTATGCTAACTGCTGGTCCCTAGGATAGATCTTTAAATCCATACAATGAGCATATTCTATTGCACATGTTTCCCAAATGTTTTTACTTGAAACACAAGACAGTGGAAATGTATAGATTTAAAACTGCAGTTGGTTCATCTTACCGAGACATCACACCTGCAGCTCATATCAAACACAAACATGCCCATAGCCCACTCACCCAGGATGTACCACCAGCACAACCACAAAATGCTGTACAAACACGGTCCAGACGCACCAGTCCATCTTCCCACCACTTCCACATTTACACACTTAGGGGCCCGGTGGGTTTTCTTGCCCACACAAGACTCAGGGACCTCTATGCTCTCTCAGGGTTCTCCTGAGGGACTGTTTCCTCCCTGGTGTCCCCGAGTGACCTGAACAGGGATCTCATTCTCTCACTTCAAAACTCCCTCTTTCTTACATACTCTGCCACACCCAACTCTTTCACTATTAGAAATTCATTCCTTTTGGCTCCTAACACTTTTTTACTCAAGAGAGATGCCTATTAAAATACAACCCGCCCCCACACACACACACACACACACTCCCTCCTGGAATTAGTCTGTCCTGGGAACAGAAATAGCTCAGTAAAAAAGCAAGGTTCTTTGTGAGCCCCACTCAGAGATGAGACTCTAAATGAGGTGGCAGAGGGGCACATATTTTCCCACTTTACAATTCTGCTTTCACAGGGACTCTGACTCACTTCAGGACACATGTTCTGTGTAAACTGGACAACACACAAACCTCGTATGTGTGCTGTGACCCAGGATGTTTAAGATCTTCCAACCCTGATTTCCAATTATCCACAATTCTAGGATTGAACTTTTGTGCTTTTCCAAGGCAAGAAGGAAAGGAAGGGAGGGAGCGAGAGAGAGCAAGATACAGACAGATAGAAAGAACCCCCAAAAGTGAAGCTAGTCTCAGATTCCTAGAATTCCTCACTGGGTGATGCTTAACACTTCTGTATCACCGCAAGCCCTGAAGGACACAGGGATTCCAGGTTCTGAAGAGCTTGTCATCCCACTGATAATCTGCAGGCAGGGGAGGTGGCTGGACACGGGCATGCTTGGCTGCAGATGCAATAAATACCTACGGGCTCTGCCTGTTCTCCTTTATGCTTTAGCATGTCAGCTGGCATACTTTTATATATGGTAGGAAAGAAAGGCCATTTTTGTCTTTTGTCATAAATCTAGTATGTTCTAGGGAGGATAGCGTGGCCTCATTACCTGGGAACGCCATCCTCCATCCTCAGTAATCAGCCAAGGTGCCAAACAATTTTACCAGCCAGGGTATGTCTCTGATCTGTTCACATGCCATCGATCTCCAGGACATTTCTTACACCTGATACACCCAAATTTCTTAGCTCCCAAGTCACAGGTGTAACATCCTCGTACATTATTCATAACTTACGACAGCCCCGATTTCTCTGTAAAATAATCAAATGTCCTACTGTGAGCAGGGTTAAGAAAACCCTTTCCTCTTCTTCATGATAATCTGCCCTTCAGTTTACATCTAAGCTGTTTCCCTGACAACAAATAAAGATGGTATGTGCCAACATGTTACTAATCATGTTCCTTACGGTAAACACACCCTCTGTGCTTGGCAAATTGTATCTGGATTGGGAGGAACTATAAATGAACTATTGGGCAGCTGGGAAAGTCATGACACATTTTTGCATAGAAAAAAAAAAACAGAAAAGTATGTCATGACTTTCCGATAACCTAATATGACTACTTGGTGGAGACATCATACCTTGGGCTTTCCTGAGTGTGATAGCTCGTAACTGGCATTTTCATTGCTAGGACTCTGGAAGCCGTGCCAGTAGAGCTGTTACAACACAGACTGGCTACTGAGGGGCAAGGAGTTTGTAAGCCATGGCAGCTCCCAATGCAGATCTGATCTCCCTGCTACTGAGTGCATCGCTGAGCTGGACGACTGCTGAGAATGTTTGCTGGCAAGCTATGGCTTCCACCTATGCTGTTCTTAGATCAGTGTCAGAGGTTGCCCACAGTAGTCTTGTAAGTCTGAACGTTTGGTAGAGCCCAAGGAGATTCCTTGCTAGGGGTTGTACCCATATTACAGAGCCAAACTATACCTACAAGAGCACTGTACCTCTCCTGGTCTTTCTTCTTTCCATTCTCCCTTATTTCCAATTTCTCCCCATTACAGTTATAATAATAATGGTAACAACAATCCTAGACACTAACATTTGTTAAATGCTCCCTATGTGACAGGCCCTCAGTATGTGCTCTCAGCACTTTACATATGTTAGCTCACTTAATCCTCCTAATAACCTTCCTCGTTCAGTGTTGATACTCTTATCCTGATCCTACACCTTCTAATGAACTCAGAGCTTTATTTGAGTCATTCCTTCCCTTCCACATGAAATTTTCAGAAGGGTTCTCTTCCCCTCCTGCCTTCCTTTTATCCTCTTAAGCCCTATGAAATTATCTGCCTTTACTTTTCTCTTGAGTCTGCACCCACAAAGCCAGTCACTGCTGGCATCTGAGCTCTCTATTCCATCAATTCTCATTCCTTTGGATTGTACATCAGAATCAGATACAGTCATTTCTAACACTCCACTCTGGTTGGCCCTCCAGACCAGCTCATTTCCAGTGGGAGGTCATTTGGATGCAGATGCAATGAGCTTTTCCTCCTTTCACAGGTTTCTAGCCAACTCCAAATTCTCTGGGAGAGAGTCTTCAGGTGCATACTCTTTTCCTTTACATGTTGTGCCTAGTCTCAGCATGACAAAAATGATGGGAACACCTTACTAATCCTCCAACTCTATCCAAACTTAGAAGACTAGTTCAAACTTGCCTTCCTTTTCCTTGATTGGTTCTTCATGGCTTCATTTTGTTCCCCACACCCTTCCTGTGACCATCTAAAGACCTGAACTTTAGCCCTCTGCCCTTCATTCATCAGACCCTGTTCACGTGAGAATTCACCCAGGCTCACAACTTCAACAGTAGTAGTATCTCCTATTTCACATGCCAAACTATGCCAACCACCTCCATAGTTTATCTCATGTAGTCCTGACAATAAAGTTACAAAGACAGCATTAAATCTATTTAAACTTGATCAGAACTCAGTATGAAGAGGTGAAGTAAACTGCCCAAACTCACATAGTTTGTAAGTGATGAAGATAAACTTAGAATCTAATGCCCATCTGAACCCAAATCCCATGCAATTTCCTCTGTTCCAAGATGTCCTCTGGTGATCACTGCCCAAATAACTGACAAGAATCAATATGTGTGAAGCCTTACTCATTAAAGTTTACACACATTATCTCAATCCTCACAATAGCCCTAGCAGTAACAGACACCACTATCACCACCTTTTTCTGGGTGAAGAAACAGAGCCAGAGAGATTAAATAACGTGGTCAAGAGTCCAGGTAGCATATCAAAGACTTAAATCTAGATCTGCATGACTCCAAAACCTATGCTTTTAAACTACTATTAAACTGTCTCTCAAATAGACACCTAACTCTCAGGCTATTTCCAGTACACGGTGTCCGTGGATTCACTATGAACACACAGTGTCTGCAGACCCTATTATTACACAGCACTGTCCTATACCATCCTTTCCAGCCAAATGGCTTTATTCAGTGACATATAAACACAACATACCTCACCCCACCCTTCTACTGACATCTCCATCCTTTCCCGATGAAACTCTCTACACTCAAATCTCCAAATTAAAGTGTCTGATTCAGTAGGAACTCTTCGGGTGATTCTGATGGACTTGCCTTTTTATTTAAAATGTTACTGTCTGTTGATGATAGTGTGGATGAGATATTTAATTGGGCTGGTATACAGTGTGTTCATATTGGGAAATTTATTTTACAAGCTGTGTTGATGTACAGTGATTAAATGTATAAAATACATTTTAAAAATAAAATAGAAAAAAAAAAACACAAAATAAGACATTCAAGTGGATATTTACTGTCTGTCCACAATAGGGTAAACAGACTAAACAGTACATCTATAAACTGTTTAAAGAGATTGTTCAGCAATCAATAAAGACCAATGATCTTTGAAGGAAGGGAAACACACAATATAAGTCTCATATTTGCCCCAGTTTTCTTCCAGAGAGTACTTTCTTAACTTTGGAGCAGAGAAATAAGAGTTCGACAGAGAGCAACAGCAACTGCCTTGAAGACTACAGGACAGAGATTAGAGTTCATGGTTGGTAAATGGCTGGGACTTGGGTAACATGAGGGAGCTGCACAGAAGCAGCCCTAAACATCTTCATTAAAATTTCCTTCAGGTCTGCAGGGGCTAGATAGCACAATGGTAAAGCATGTTGTTCTGTGAGGCAATCTCAAAGTAGGAGTTCAAGGAGTTCAAGCTCAGAGATCTCTCTGGGCACAGTGTGCACCTGCTTGCCCATGATCCAGGGCTAGATGAAGGCTGAGGGTAGACCATGGATCCTGTTGGGAGCTCTCTCTCTCTCTCTTTTGCTCAAGGAATAAATAAATAAATATACCTTAAATTTTTAAAAAAGTGTTCCTTCAGTTCCTTGGCCAAATTATAGAGATATACATATGCATTATAAGACTTCAGAAAGAGTAGCAAAGAATATCCATGAAAGGTAGGGTATACTGAGAGCTGAATGGAAATTTTAGAGGCCACACAATGCTGAGGGAATGCTGGGAGGTCTAATTCAAATAGTGTAAAGAGATTTTGATGACCTCTGTGAACACTCAGTTGGAACCCCAAAAGGACCAGACTATAGGAGTGTGTGTGTGTGTGTGTGTGTGTGTGTGTGTGTGTGTGTGTTTATGTGCATACTACATGATAAAGTTTAATTTATACATTAGGCACATTAACAACAATAATAAGATAATTATAATAATGTACTATAATAAAAGATGTGAATGTGGTTGTGAGTTTGCTCTCCCTCCCTCCCTCTCCCTCCCTCCCTCTCTCTCTCTCTCTTAATATCTTATAATACTGTACTTAACCATTCTTCTTCTTATGATCTGTTGATCTGATGACCAAGATGGATGCAAATGACTAAAGGGCAGTATATTGTATAAAGTGTACATGTCCTGGGCAGGGCAGTGTGAGATATTATTATACTACTCAGAATGGTGGGCAATTCAAACTATATGAATTGCTTATTTCTAGAATTTTTTATTTAATATTTTTGGACTGTGGCTGACCATAGGTAACCGAAGCTATAGAGAGCAAAACTGCAGAGAAGGGAGAATTAATGTTTACAATATAAATGACTAGATATATGAAGAGACAGGGAATAGTGACTAATAATCAAAAAATAAAATAGTTGGGACCAGCAGTTGGTGTAATGGCTATGTCACTGGACTCCCATGTGGTCGACCGGGGTTTGAGTCCCAGACTCGCTGGCTTAAACTCATGCTGGGCACATGTGTGTGTGTGTGCCCAAGATCCTGAGAGGAGAGGGAAGGAGAAGGGACTGCGGTATGGCCATCCTCCCTGGGTGGGGGGTGCATCCTCCCGGGGTGGGGGTGATTTCTCGCTTTCTGTCTCTCTCTTTCTGGCAAGCTCATGTACTCTATAGCAAAAATCTCTCAAAAAAAATAGTTAATAAAAGCAGATTCAGAGATGATCCAGGTATGAATAATAGATAAGGCCTTCAAAATAACTATGATTAACATCTTAAAGAAGACAAGTGGGAAAGGGACAAAATAGATGAAAAGAGGGAAAATTGTAATACAGAATTAGAATCTATAAAAAGAACTACATGGACAGTTCTAGAACTGCAAATATAATATGTAAGCTTAAGAACTCATTGGGTGGGTTTAACACCATAATAAATACAGTAGAAAACAGGAGTAATGAAGTTAAAAGCAAATAATCAGAAAATAGCACTCTGAAACATAGAAAACAAACTGCAAGTATACAACAGTGCAGAAGAGACACGGGGCACAGCTACTAGGTCTAGTATAGTGCTGTCCAATAAAACTTTCCATGATGATAGACATACTCTGTATCCGTGCTGTTCACAGGGCTGCCACAAGGTGCATGCGCCTACTGAACACTTGAAATATAGAAAGTTTGTCTGAGAAACTGAGTTTTAAGGTGTTTTTTTGTTTGTTTGTTTGTGGTTTTTTGAGAGTTTTTTGCTATAGGGCACATGCGCTTGCCAGAAAGATAGAGAGACAGGAAGTGAGAGATCACCTCCTCCAGGGGGGATGGTCACGCCGCAATCCCTTCTCCTTTATTATCCTCTCAGGATCTTGGGCACACACACACACACACACACACGTGCCCAGTGTGAGTTTAAGCCACCAGGTCCGGGACTCGAAACAGTTGACTACAAAGGAGTCCAGCGACATAGCCATTACGCCAACTGCTGGTCCCAGTTATATTTATTTTTAATTAATTTAAATTGAAGTTAATTAACTTCATGTGGCTAGAGGCTACCCTACTGGATGGTATAGGTATAAAGTAGGCATAATCAGAATCTCAGAGGAAAGGAGAGAGAAAATGGGACATGATGGACCCAATGAAAGCACTTTCTAGAGTAATGTATTCCACACTGATTCCACAACTTCCAATTCCCCTACATACTTTCTTCAAACCACTCATGCTATCTCACTCCCTTTGTTATTTACTGGCTCAGAGAGGCAGGACTTAGCCAGTATGAAATTGAGGAGAGATTTGGTTGGAGCTTCTGGGAAAGAGAAGCCAGTATCTGTCTCTTTTCCTCTTTCC
>NW_006159920.1:1977090-2041241 GCF_000334495.1 Tupaia belangeri chinensis
CTTTCCCTCTCTCTCCTCCCCTTTCATGTGTGAAACAATAAGTATGCTGCTCTGCTACCACTGGCAGAAATTCTATAACCATGAGGGGAAACAGCTGTGGAATGAAGCTCAGGGAGATCTCAACAGAGCAGTGAGAGAGAAAGATCCTGGATTCCTGATGTCGGGCTTGTACTCATTCATCCATCTTCAAGCTCACGCTGTTTCTGAACGTCTACTAAAATGTGAAATCATATACTTCGTTGACATTTAAGCCAGTGTTAATTCTGTTTTTCTGTTTCATACAACCAAGAACATCAAGATAAAAACAGTCACCAGTACCATAAGTGAAAATGTTCATGATATTTAGCATGATATCTTACTGACTTGTTGAGCACTCTGTTTTCCAGACATTGGGTTAGAGACTGGCAATAAAAGATCAAGGTTATAGTCTAGGGAAACAAACTCATTCAATAGTGGGCTAATTTTAGTAAAACGTGAAAGATACTCTAAAAGATATATACTATCCGCTGACAGAGGAGCCTTTGGTCCAACATGGCAGAGGTAGGGGTAGAGGTAGGGGTAGGGAATGGCATGGATGGCTTCCAATAGTGCCAACACCTGAACAACACGTAAAAGACAGTAGGATTTAGGTGAAAAAGGTGAAGGTGGAAAGGGCATCTTAGAGGAAAAAGCTTGAACAAAGGCCTGGAGGCTAAAAACAACAGCATAAAGTGAAGGGATCCCAAGAGATAGGGCGGGATTAGCTCTTAATGGGTCAAAGGCTGTAAGGCAAAGGAACTGGGCCTTTATTACATGATAACAATTTACTTTTAACCCTGCACTGAGTACTACATGGAGACACCCCCAGAAACATGGGTATTTATCTTATTGCAAAGGAGAGTCTAAGCCAGCTTTGATCTCACATAACAAAACCAACTAGCACATTACAGACTTCTCATCAACCAATGGCCTCTGTCTCCCCTTCTCCTCTCATTTTCCCTCCCTCCTTGCCTTTTTCTTACAAGCCCTTTGATGTCTGGGTCAAAGAAGATAAAGGTTGCAATATATAAAAGGTGCCTAACATAGTGTACGATGTATAGCAGATGCAGAATGCATGCCAGTTGCTTCACATGTCCCCTGGGTTCAGACAGGATAAACTGGCAGTCACAAAAAGTAGTTGCTATCTGATTAGAGAAATCCAGACTGCAAAACTTCATGCTAAAATCACACAGTGTTCTTGACAGATGAGCCACAGCTCAGCTTTGGCTGGAGAAATGCATACTCATGCTAAATCTTAGCAGCCCACTCTCTTCGCTCTTATCTAGGACATGGAATGAGAAGTCTCTCAAACCCATTATTAATATAAATATTTCCAGACTTTCAATGAGGGGTTACTTGTTTGTCTGTTTTGTTTCATTTGCCTTTTATTTCTAGCCTGTTTGTCTAGACGGACCAAATTCCTGTAGCATTGGCATTGCCATCCATGGGGAAGAAATGGTCATCTAGGGGCCAGCAAGTCAAGCAGACAAGAAGCAGGTTCAACCAAGCCGGGAGTCAGACTAGTCACCCCCAGGATACTGACTCCACATGGCCACATTCTTTCCTTCTGAACCATAAATACTGATAAAATATTTCAGGAATAGAGTGAGGGAATGTACTTCACTCATTTCCCAAAATGTAGAATTCAAGAGGTCAAACTGTATTTAATCCAAGCTGAGAAAATAGTGCTCAACTTTACCCTAGAGCTAAATTTAGGCATAAACTGAAATCTGGCAGTTGGCAAGTTAATTTAGATGAGCTAATGGTTGTTCCTGGCATACAGGATACACTTAAATAATGGTAACTATTATTGTTACTGCAAAATGGAGTGTCTGTTGGATGTTCTCATTGAGTCTTCCCACGCATCCTAAAATTGTCTGTGCCAATCACTTGCACATCTGGAGACAAAGCTCCACATGGGCTAAGGAGGCAGCCTTCTTTCAGGAGCCCCTCTCTGGGAGAAAGAGAGAGTGCTGTGCTGGAGGGGTCTGTGCCATATTGGCTTGATCTTGAAGAGCTGAAGAAGGCAGGCAGGCATCCTCCTTTTTGCCTTTTTCCCTCTTCCAACAGCAGCCTCGGGAATGGGGCCTGGGAAGGTACGGGGTCACACAGGGACCAGACACTGGCACATTGAGGAGGTCATACTTGGTGAGGTTTCCAGCTCCCACTCCCCGACCTGGCATACTCCAGAGACCTCAGGAAGGACTTCTGGAATGAAGAGACCAGTCACTCCTCACAGCTGCCCATTCACTTAATGATCCTATTTAAAGGACTAAGGGGGATTCCATGTCTAGATAGTGTCCATTGTCCCTAAAAGTAGGACAGATATGTAATAACCAGCCTATATGTGATACTGGTTTTAGTAAACATCATCATTTCTCTCTTTTATGTCCTAAATGAAGTTAAATGTTGAATTTTATTTAGTTATCTGTCCTTCTAAAATGCACCTGAGACTTGTTCCTATTCCTGTTCTGCTGCCATCATCCTGACATGAGAAGCCCTTAGCATTACCTCTGCTCCCCTCCTCCCTGACAGCTAGTCAGGGGTCCCATTTTCTGTCCTTGGAGTGTTTCTAGGGTTTGCTATACCCTTTCCACTCTATCACCTCATCTGTTCCCACTTGGATTAGGATAAATGGACCAGAACTGGTTTCCTCTAAATCATCCTTTCCATTGCAAGAAAAAACTTGCCAAAATAAAACCCCAGTTTTCAACAGCAAGAGCATTAGCCTAGCGTCCTTTGAAATCACTCAGCAGTAGGTGGTGCTCTTGTGCCAGATCCAAGTGCTTGCGAAAGTTGGTCCAGCAGGCCACAGTGAGGACAGACCGTGCCACTGTCCACTGTTTCTTTGGCACTGACTGACTCTGTGCCTCTGGGGAACACCGAGTTACTGAAGACATTGGCCCTGACCTCCAGGAATGACACTATAATTGGGGAAATGAGGTCTTTAAGGATATAGCTATAGTATTAGATGAGATGGAACACGGCCAAGATGAAGGGGATGGATAAGGGCTGCAGGAAGATGCTCAGAGGAGAGAAAAACCACCTCCTATAGGGAAGAGTGGGGCTAGCTGCATCTGAGCTGGACCTTCAGCCATGGTTGGGTTTCAACAGGGAGAGAGCAGTACAGGCATTCCAAGTGAGAGGATTGGTATAAACAAGGTGTGGGAAGGTGAGACAGTGTAAAGCACAAAGATGTCCTCAGTGATGGGAGCTGAACGCCCAAATTCCAGTCTTGCTCCCCATTCTAGGCTCTTCCATGTGTACCTCCTCTTGACATCTCATGACTAGATCAGCTTTCCAGAGAAATCTCCAAGGGCAGGACAAGAACCCTGAGGTAGGACCAACCTACCATTCCACTTGATCTTCATGGAAGAAACAAACATTCCTTTTTTCCTCTACATGCAGAAAGGGCACACCATAGAGCATGTCTTCTCTCACCACGTCAGCAATTGTCCCTAAAGCAGGACCTTTCTTGCTCTAGAAACGTTTACTAGGGAAATGTGGAGTTAAGCAAAAGAGCAAGAGAGTGGGATTTCACAGGGAACATGCAATGGGGGGACAAGAGAAAGGACTTCTCTGGGATCCAGCTAAAGACAGATTTCCTCCAAGGGCCTTTATGCATTTTACAACAAGTTTTCTAATTCTCTCCAAGATAGGACCATGAGGCGTTGGCTCTGCTTGGGAGTGAGCTCAGGAAGAGCCATGGGACACAGCAAACAGGCTGGAAGAGCAGATAGCACTGACTTGTGTATATCCTTGAGGAATATGAATTCTCCTGACCTGGACACCTCTAATGGAACACTTTCATACTAGAAACGCATCTCTCAATGCTTACATGTGAGAAGACATTCTCCTATATTTACATATGACACGGTGTCTCTCTATTTGAGTTAGAGACCATCATTTTCTGCATGAGCAGACTCGTAGAGTTTCAGATGGACTATCTTAAGTTACAAAAGCAAGCATACTTACAAACACACATACGACAAATCTCTTTTTCACTTATGCAAATAGGACCAAGAGAGAAGACCCATTCCCTCTCATATTTGAAAGTCGACCCCAGGAAGGCATACTGAAGAGGATACAGCCCATGTCAAATGCAAACAGGCTGAAAGAACTCATGGGAGTACATCCGGAGCAGGAAAAATGAAAGTGGCCCATGAGGACTACCCCATGTCATCCAAGGGCTGCTCTGTGGGAGAAGGAAGAGACTAGTTTGAGACAACTCTAGGGGAGGGCAGAGCTGGGACTACAGGGTGGGAGCTCTAGAAGGCAGATTCTGGTCCACAGGAAAAAGGACAATCTAAGAACTAGGGTTATGTAATACTAAGATAAGCCATCTTACAATCTGTGGCTTCTTTAGCCCTGGAAATGCTCATCAGTCTGGAGAAACGCCCATCAGTCAGGGAGGCTAGAAGGGAACTGTAACCTGGGTAAGGTTGACAGGACAATTCCAGGATTCCTAGATGCTAATAGCAGGGCCTAAACCACTCATCAAAATCCACTTTTCCCTCAGACTAGCAGTTAGCATAATGGCTATGTCACTGGACTCCCATGTAGTCAACTGCAGTTCAAGTCCCGGACCCAGTGGCTTAAACTCATGCCGGACGTGTGTGCATGCATACCCAAGATCCCAAGAGGAGAATGGAGGAGAAGGAATTGCAGTGTGGCCATCCCCCTGGAGGGTGATTTCTCACTCTCTGTCTCTGTCTGTCTGGTGAGTGCATGTGCCCTATAGCAAAAACCTCTCAAAAAAAAAAAAAAATCCAGTTTCCCCCATGGTCCTCTGGTTACTCAGAGGATGTCTGATCTTCTGTTGCACTCTGGCCCCTGGTAACCAATGCAGCATGGATGTTGCCTTCTTACTCTCCTCCTCATGGAGCCTGAGTTCCAGCCATACTAGACCACGGAGGTTCCCAGAACCCAGCCTGCACTTCAAGACTATTGTGCCTTTGCTCATTCTCTCTCTCCCCTTGCACCCCAACCCTGGCTGAATGGTTTCCTATCTATTTTCCCATAGCTGTGATAGGTCCCTGTGAATTTACCTCTACAACAGCTATTTGTTTGCTGCTGTCTTCTGCTCTAACACAATAAGCCTACTTGAGCTCATCTTCCAGTAACTCATGTTTAACACAATGCTTAGCACTTAGTAAACTGGCTTATCTGCAGCAACAGTGTTTTAAGATCCTGCCAGCCTGAGCATACGCTTCCATTTCCTTTTCCCTCTGCTCCAGCAGATACAAGCAGAGGGAAGACCCAGGTTCCTTCTCAAGGTCCCTTATGGGTCTCTCGAGTCATCAGGTCCCTACTTCACCTCATGTTCGGCTGCCATACATTGTCTACTATCTGCTGTGTGTGAGGAAGTACTCTCTGCCCATGCCCTACAAGAAAGCACCTCCCCCCACTCCTCTCCATGGGACAGCACATGTCTGTTCCCCCTAACCTACCACTTGTTGAGCACCTTCCAGGTTCCAGGCATCCTGGATGCTTTAGACACATTTTTTAAATCCACACAATAACCCTAAGGTAGGTATTACAATCCACAGTAGAGAGCATGAGTTAACCACAGTCACTGAGCTATGGAGTGGCCAAGCTAGGATTACAAGACCCACATCTCCTTGATTCCAAAGCCAGTGTTTTTTTTAGCAGCCTGACTGGGTCTTCTGCCCTGTGCTCACTCTGCCCTCCACAGAAGGGCTGTGCCGACCACACATGGAGCTCTCCCTTAGCTCTCATCAAAATGCAAGATGGAGGGGAGGCTACAAGTTCAGAGGTAAGAGATGCACAGAAGGTAGGGTAAGTACGGGACTGAAATATGCAAGGGCAGGAACAAGAAAAACCACAAATGGGAAAGGAAGTAGAAGGGGGATAGAGAAGTAGGGTATAAGGTAAAGAAAAGGAAGGAAAGTAGTAGGTTCTTCAACATAAGGTGTCTGTAAAAAAATCCTGAAAAAACTTCCCACCTCCCCAAAGAAACTCAATTTGATTTACTTTGTAAATTGTCTCTGAATATCTTTTATTCTTCAAAAAGCATTCCTGAGACATTCTCTCCACTTCCCCTACTGGGGCAGAGCTGATACATTTTTTAGTTTTCTTGGATCACCTTCCCCTCCTCCCATACACTAGAATCCACCCCCAAGTCTAACCCCAAACCCAGTAAGCGACAGAGACCTGGAGACCTTAGTTTACCACCTAGGATCTAAACACCAGAGCGGTTACTATTTTTAAATTATTATTATTATTTACCTCCAGAAGACACGTGTACTCATGAGAGAAAGAGAGAGACACACACACACATAAATCACCTCCCAATGGGGCATGGCACACTAAAATCCCTTCTCCTCCATTTTTCTACCTTATTTTGAGTACACACATCACACATGTCACCCCCACCTCCCCCTGAAAAAGCTTTTCAAACTGCCAGGGCTGGGATTTGAACTGTGGGATATGCACTATGCACAAGGCTTTACCACTGTGCTAGGGCAAGGAGTAAGGAGTGAGGAGTGAGGTAAGGCTGAGGAACAATTACTATTTCTAAGTCATCTTTTCTTACAAGGTATCAAGAATTGCTTGGGGCTAATGTTCTACACTGTCCTACACTACTCTCCATCTGACGCCTGGCATAAGAATAGAGGGACTGGTCCCCAGCACCTAGCAAAAGACCTAGCACACAGGAGATACACAAAGTCTGTTGATGAATAAATGAATCAATAATCACTTTTCCATGACTGCTCTGTGCCTCATAAACATGCACACATGCCCACGCACGCACGCGCACGCACACACACACACACGGGCTTTATCTCTGACTGTACCTTCCTCTACTAGCTCACCCAAACTGCATTGCTGCAGACAGAAGTGGGGTGACAACCTGAATTCTGGAACATACTAGTAAAATAGTGTCTGAATTCTCAGATGCAAGGGGCCACGGTGAGATCCACCATCGTACAGAGTTCATTCACAAGTAGACACCACACAAGCAGATGCTTTACACATGGCAATTCAGGTCTCTGCACCGTCCAGCCCTCTTGAGAGAACCATGGAAGGAAGCCAATGCCGGAGCACTTCTTCCCAATCTTTCCTTCACTCTGTCCTCCACGCCCACACTCCTCATACAGGTTTGTTAATCTCAGGAAACAAGTGGAGCTGAAAATGCAGGAGAGGGAAGTAAGAAGAGGAGGAAAGGATGTAAAGAGGGAGCAAAACAGCTTTGGGAGAAGGCAAACATGCAGCCTGCAGAACATTGTGAGTTGGATTATTTTTGGAATCTAATGTTTCTAATGTTCAAGGGGAGGAAATGAGGAAAAGTAAGTAGAGATTCCCAGGACCAGCAGGCTGGAAATAATTCAGGACACTGTGTTCTGTGCTGGGAGTCGGGGGTGGGGGGGTGGGAGAGGGGGGATACAGACACACTTCCTTGCCCTGAGCCCAGTGAGCAGGAGGTGGAGAGGCTTGGTGGTATAGGCCTCAGTAGGTGGAGGGGCCAGGAACACGAGGGCACTACGGTCTTTCTCCCAAAAAAAGCAGGAAATTACAAACTGCCCAGTAAAGACCTTGCCCTCTGGCTGCCCCGAAGGTCACAGTGCTTTGAAGCCTCCCTCCCACCATAAAGGGCTCAGGCAATTGCATCATGAACACTTGGCACGCCCCTCTGAAGGCCTGTCCAGTGCTATTCTTTTGCCACAGCAGTGGTGCAGACATGCCAGGTGACACCGTCCTCCCTCTGCCCCCTCTGACCACCCCTGGGTTGTGGGCACATGCTGCTGTCTCTCCTGCATGGCAAGGAGCCTTCCAAAGAGAGGGTGTGTGTTTGCCAGTACAGCATCTGTGTGTGTAGTGTGTACCCGTGTATGAGTGTGTGTTTGCCGGTGTGTGTGTGCATATATGTTGGGGGAGAGGGAAGAGTACTGGCCTCAGAGCAGAGAACCTACCTTGTGATACTACCTGGCTCTATCCCAGGCAAACCTCTCATCCTCACCAGGCCCCAGCTTTCCCATCTGCAAACAGTGCTCATAAACGTGCCTCCCTGGCCTACCACCTGGGAGTCCCAGATGATGAACCACTGACTGGATGACTTTGGGTGGGACTCTGCTTTGGGTCAAAGTTTTCTATGTAAAAGGAAGGGCTGGGCCAGAAAATCTCTAAGGGGTGTGAGAACACTTTAAAAACCGACATTCAAAAAGCATTCTGTATTGTAATGACTACAAAGTCATTTCACTTTGATAAATGACTGCAGAGTCATTCTTACTGCTAGCTCATGGGAGACAGGGCCTAGAGGTCTGGGGAAGAAAAGAGACTGTGGGCCAATGTCCAACATGCAAGGAGAGGCAGGCAGGATTTCTACAGAGCTTGTCTCACCGGTTCTGGTCACCACAGGCAGGGTAAGACTTTGGGTTTTATCCTTTGCTTTAGGTTCTGGGAAGTGACCTCGCTGTTTACACACTGGAGGGAGAGGGCAGGAAACAGCAGTGGATACTTTGCCTAGTGAAGGGGCATCCTGGGGATGTCCTGAAATGCTAATGTAGCTAACAGGACATGTGAACCTCCAAAACACAATAAGCACGCCACCCTTAACACAGTGGCCTGCTGCCTCCCACGATACGCTTCATCCAGGGGTGCCCGTCTATATTCTGGCATGGTGATTAACAAGAAAGCAATATTATTTTGTTCGCGCAGAATTCTGAGAGACCAGAATGCATAGATACTTGACTTAGATGGATTGCAAGAAGTATTTCTGGCTCCCACTTTGCAAGGGAGCAAGGTAAATGCACTTAGCTATAATGCAAACCAGAGTGAGACGAGTGTTGCAGAGGTAGAGGTGCATAGGAAGGGGTGACCGCTTTCCCTGCCACTCTAGGAAGAACCACTTTCCTCTGTGGCTGCACCAAGGACAGACATTGTTTGTCCAGAGACCTTTCCCTGTGACTGTTCCCTCTATCCTAGTCCAACAGGTATGACCCCAAATTGACCTATGAACTCCTCTCCTGTGCCGTTCTCAGGGGCAATGCATGGCCTGGTGACCTGTTGAGCCCCATGAATCTACATCATAATTTCCAACTTCTCTCAAAAATCAATTCTTAATTTTGTTCCATTAGGGATAATTGAAAATGATTTGGTGAAAGTTCATTTGGATGACAGTGTCAATGACACTCTGCATGGTCTCAGCAGGGAATGGATGACAGGAAGAGTAAGCCGCGGCTGAAATAGCTCGGAGAAGGAAGGAAGCCCGAATCCAAGGAGCAGCTACCCTGAGCCAGGCACCGTGCTGGGCACCTCCACATCATTATCCCAGTGAATGTTCATAACAACTCTGGGCAGTGATGTGTGTGTGTGTGTGTGTGTGTGTGTGTGTGCGTGCGTGTGTGTGATTTGTTTTGCTTTAAGACAAGAACTCAAAAGATGATGATTTATATTTGCTGAGCAAAGTTTTATATTTCATAACCGCCCAAGACAATAATCCTGAAAAGGGAAGTAACCACTGTAAACATATAGGGGAGAATAAATAATAAAACAAAAAGAAGAAATGATTATAGAATTGTTGAACTATTAGCAGTCTTAAATATTCTAGTGCAACAAATCTCAAAGGAGGAGGAAAGGCGAGTATAGCTGGGGGGGGGGGCTTTATGAAACTACTCTGGAGATTCTAACAGGACCCCTTACAAACTAACTCTCTGTCACCACCACCTCCACCAGTTCCCACTGCCATGATCATGGCCAGCCCACCTCCTGTTCGAAGGTGTTTTCGCAAAGGGAAAATATTGCGCATGAGAAAGGGCAGCATGGAAGCAGAAGAAAGGTCAAAGATACTAGCCCAAGTTCTCGATCTTCGTTTTGTTAGTAACAGAACTGAGGGGCAGAGGTTAAAGACGTGTAGTTAAAGATGTGTAGTAGCATCCCAAGCACTGTTCACACCTCCATTTCAACCTGGACCTGGCAGCCATGGATGTGAATAGGCTCTCAGCATGCAAGAGTTAATACACAGGGAGGCATTTTAAAAATTGGGCTCACCAACGGGAACTTTCCCACAAGGTGTGGTAAGGACAGGCACAGGCAGCCAGTCAGGTCACAGTCTACTCCAAACAAGTGAGTGACTTTCATCTAGGGACTTGGGCGTGAGGAAGGTGGGCACCAAAATATCCTCTCTCAAGCTTGATAATAAAGGTCTTGTCTTAGGCATTTCCCAAGCACAATTTACACATGACACAAATACAGCATGCTGTATAAACTAATAATAAGCACGATTCCAATGCTGGAGGCCCCTCTGGGGAGCTATTTTCACTCTTTTGGGGACTCCCCTGCAGGAAATGCAAATATCCTCCTTCTCTCCAGAATAGCTTTGGGCAAGCCTAAAAATGGGCCTCCAGGGCTATATAGCCTCCTTTATTCAGAGACGGAAACAGACATAATTTCTCGATCAGTTAAGTCTAGTTATGTACCAGAGCTCTTCTAAGCACTGTGCCTTCCCTACGAAGGCTGGAAAATGGTGGGCCTTGCCCAGGTCAGAAGCAGATGGGATGGCAATTTCAGTATCTTCTCCCTCCAGAACTCCCATTTTAAGTGTTCCGTTGTACTGACTTTGGCAAATGTATAGACATTTAACCTCCATGATGATCAAGATATAGAACATTCCCATCTCTCCAAAAGTTCCCTCATGCACCTTTACAGTTAGTCCTATCTCTCTTAATCCCCAGACCAAAGCGACTTCCAGTATCTTGTATCTTCTGATACTTACCATTGGCATTAGCACATAGATGGGCATTGTTATGCTGCATTGGCGTTGCTACATGAAAAGACTGGGGTTTCTACAGAGTGGGGTTTCTACAGGTAGACCTTTTGACCTCATGGTCCCTTCCAGTTCCACCATGCTTAGATGGCAGCCCAGGCACCCAGGAAAGGGAGTGGCAGGCTGGGGAGGATCTTCCACAGAGCAGCATCTGCCCTTCCCTTTTCCAAGGGCAAATCCACAGTGAGTCTCCTTAATGGCATTTAATACCGCATTTGCCACATAGTGGGCAAAAGGCCCATCTCTTCTCTTGGTAACGAGATGTGTTTGCAGGGCAGACACCTTCATCATGTGGGTTCTCGGCCATGAAATAAGGATGCACAGAGAGCCATAATCTACAGCAGGCTAACAGGGAGCAACCCAGCCTGTGTTCTGTGAAGGCGGTGGAGGGCAGGGCCCGTTAGTTAGAGCAGAGGGCCCTGGGCTGAGGCAGCAGTGGTTCATCTTATACCATCATGTGTTACGTGAACCACTCTGAATTACTCGATGCCCCCACCATTTGTTCATTAAGGTGCTTCTATCATTCCTAAACTGTAATGTTACCTCTTGGCTGAAAACTCCCCAAGAACAGAGGCTGTCCCTACAGTACAGGGCACAGCAGACATTTAATAAGTAAGAGTTTATGAAAAGAGAAACAAGGAAGCTTTTGAAGGGGTAGACACATTTATTATCTTGATTGTGGTTGATGGTTTCATGGGTATATGCACATGTTCAGATAATTCAGATTCTATACATTTAATGTGTGCAGTTTGCTATCTATTGATTCTTACTTCAAGAAATCTCTTTTAAAAGCATAAATGAATTAATCTGTGAATCAATGGACAGACAGGACTTTATGCAGCCATGCCCTTTCTCAGATGGTGCTCTGCTCCAGGACAGAACTTCTGGCTTACCTGTCTTTATCCAAGTACCTTATTTAGGGCTCATGACAGCTGCTCAATATTCTTTATTAAATGATTGGGTGACCTGCTTTATGAATTTTCTGTGGAACAGAGTCCCTCCCTTCCAGATATTTAATTGGAAGAGCTTCCTCCCACCTCCTCCAGGATGGAGAATGCAAGGGGTCATGGCAGGGGTCAGGGGAAGGTGGTCAGAGATGGCTTTACTCCCCAAGGCCAATTGGTAAATAGAATCAACTCATTAATCAAGCCCTAGGGAACAAGTTGTCACCCCACGGGGCCAGAGGGTAAGACTCTGCACCAACCTCTTTTATAAAAATAGAAGCTAAACAATCACCAGACTGCTCTAATGGCCAAGAGCTTCCCAGATCTGGAATTCGAGGCCTCCGCTGAAAGGCTCCCACCATAAAGGAGACTAAGATGAGGCTACACAGTAACTATTTCCTCACGCCCTTGTTTAGATATGGGTCTGCACACACAGCCCTGGCCAAACCATCACCCTCCTCACCCTTCCACGAACACCAAATAAGTTAAAGGCTGAGGCACTGAGCCCTGCACACATATCTTAAATTAATCTCGAAGCAACTTAAAAGGGCTGTTTTCCTCCCCTGCCCCACACCCAGCACATTTTCTGTGGCAGCTGGGTCAAGCTTGAGCAGCGTTTGCACCACTGACTCAGTATCAGAATATTCCTGGGTTGTCCTTTTCCCATCATCCTTTCCACTTTCCACTGTTTTGTTTTGAATATTCTCAGCCTCTCTCCCCCATCCCTCTACACACATAAACACTTGCATGTATACACACACGCTTAAGGTACCAGCTCACCACGGAACAGGGATTCTGAACTGAAAATCCATGGACAAAATTCAGATGGATAATGTATTTCTTTTCTTTTTTCCTTTCCTTTTCTTTCTTTCTTTTTTTTTTTTTTTTTGAGAGGTTTTCGCTATAGGGCGTGTACGCTCGCCAGACAGACAGAGACATAGAGACAGAAAGTGAGAAATCACCCCCCAGGGGGGATGGTCACGCCGCAGTCCCTTCTCCTCCATTCTCCTCTTGGGATCTTGGGCACGCACGCACACGCGCCCAGCGTGAGTTTTAAGCCACCGGGTCCGGGACGCAAACTGGTCGACTACGTGGGAGTCCAGCCACATAGCCATTATGTTAACTGCTGGTCCCCTAGATAATGTATTTCGATAGGGAGAAAAGATAAGCCTTTCTTTTCACTAGCCTCTAACTGAAATCTAGCTTTCCGTTATGGACATAGACAACAACACATTACAGTTAGCAATGCCAGTGCCTTGGATCCCAGCAGAAACACATATGTTACATTGCCTTGAAATATCATTTATGCTCACCACGCCTTCAAAATTATGGTAGCTATTGGACTTCATAAATTTTACTGTTTACTGTACTAAAACAGAAGTACAATGTTACTGTTATTTTTTAAAAGTTAGTTAACTATTCAATAATTTTTTTCAAGCCTGCATATAACTAGCACAGTTACAAACATTATTCTGAAAGGGGACCACAGGCTTCACCAGACTAACAGGGTTCATGTCATAGAAAAGTTAAGAGGCTCCGTTAAAGAGTAGGATTTTAAGATTTTCTCTAGGGTTATCAGGGAGGGGACCAAGGACCTGGGGGTTAAATGACAGTGTTCAGTGGCAGCATAAGGCAGGTCCTTGGAGCAGGACAGGAGGGTTATTGGGTGACAGGTTGGATGGGCTTTGCAGACAGACTTATAGACTAAAATACTATAACACTGTGACTAAGATATTGTTAACACTGCTGGTTAGACAAAATATTGGCCCTGTCTAGCAGTGGCTTTGGGTAAGCCTCTTTCACTCTCTGGGTTTCTATTTCCTCAGCTGTAAGACAGAAATAATAATATTCTGGGGATCAGCAGTTAGCGTAATGGCTATGTCGCTGGACTCCCATGTAGTCAGCTGCAGTTCGAGTCCCAGACTCTGGCAGCTTGAATTCACTCCAGGCATGTGTGTGTGTGTGCCCAGGATCCCGAGAGGAAAATGGAGGAGAAGGGATTGTGGTGTGGCCATCCCCCCTGGGGGGTGATTTCTCGCTTTCTGTCTGTCTCTTTCTGGCGAGCTCACGTGCCCTATAGCAAAAACCTCTTAAAAAAAAAAAGAAATAATAATAATCTGTATAACTCTTGTGAACATGAATTGAAAGGATATATGAGAGGCAGCAATTCCTGCCCAATTATATGGAATCTGGCTGGCTCTGGAAGGGCAGTCTCCCCTCCCTGGGGACTTGTAGGGCTAAGGTTTGCTATTGATTTTGCCTTTGAGACAGGCAGTTTTTGCCCAACACAGGCTTCCTATATCCTTGAGTTTCAGGTACACTGTAAGTGCCTCAAACTCTAAAACAGGTCTAGACAGACTTAAGTACCCTGTCTCTCTCTGTCCTTGGCTCGCTGAAACAGGTGCTCAGACCAGGCTGTAAAGTAGATTCCCTGTCTTAGAGCAGAAGAGACTCGAAGAAGAAGGAGATTTTCTAAATCTTTGCAAAACTGTGCTAAAGGAGACCAAGGACCTGCCTCAGCCTTGGCTCCTGACCTAGAATCTCAGTACAAGCTCGATAGTGCAAGGATTTTGTAGTCCAAGCTGCCCTCCGAGAGTAGGCAGGCCAGGGTCAGACTCAGGGTGCCACACCTCTGAGGAAGGACAGTTGAAACCCCTCATGTGTCTCTTCCAGAAGCTTACTTAAATGACGTTTAAAAGTTCAGCTGCAGAAATAGATATGTAATAAAAATTACATATATAAATATTCTTTTGACTATATATTATAAAAGATTAGGAAACACAGAAAATTTATACAAAGTAATTAAAATCAACCATAAGCTTGGTCCCCAAATCTGTTTGCAAGTGGTAAATTTTCTTCCAGTGACACATAAATTGGCACCATAATTATACAGAAAGATTTATATATTGATCTCATCCCTTAAAAATACTAGAGATATGTTCAAGATGGGCTCCTAAAGACATAACACCGTTATATCAAGTGCTGTTTGTAAAATTCACAGGTTACTGAGAGACGTCATGGAATCCCTAAGAGTAGTATTGTGAATGCAAATATAAGTTACAGCTGAAAATTGAGAGGAGGAAAGCCCCATCTATTCTTCTTAAAGGTGCTCTTTCTTCTCTTTAGCTTGAGGAGAATCTAGAGAAGATACTTTTGTGTCCTCAGCAAAGAGGCAGCACTAAATGCAATTTTTCTTTTTCACTTTTTCCTATCTCACTTTTCGCTGATAAGAGAAAGCTTTGAAAGTTCACTGCCAGAGAAATGGTGTCATACTTGGGAAAGTACTCAGCAGCTGAGGAGAAACCTCCAGAAAGAAGCGACACGGAAAGAAGAGCCCTGGACTTAGGGGGAAAAAAAAAATGGAATTTGAACTTCAGCTCTGCCGTGGTAGACCCAAGATCAAAGAGTTTCAGCTTCCCTGTGTGTCGAGAGACACCCCTCCCACCCAGTAAGGATGGGAGGATGGTGAACCATAACCGAGACTCTGTATGTAAAGTGCTTTGTCCACAGTAAAGAACATAGCGGGATGGTGACTGCTAATTGACGCAATCATGGCTATTAATAGTATTGTTTTGGTGACTTAGCAGGCCTGGATCACTCACAGGAGGCTCAGAGAGGGACATCAACAGTAGGTGAAGCCATGGACTCTGGAGCCAGTCAGAACAGGCTTTTATGCTTGGTGAATTTTTTTTTAATTTTATTTATTCATTTATTTATTTTAATTGGACCAGACACACACACACACACACACACACAAAGAGAGAGAGACAGACAGACAGACAGACAGAAAGACAGACAGACAGAAGGAAAGCAAGAAAGTAAACCACCAGGTCCAGGACTCAAACTGTGGTCAGCCATGTGAGAGTGAGTGTCCAGTGCCTTAACTACCATGCCACCTGCTGGTTCCCAGCTTAGTGAATTTTTAATCTCTCAGTTTCTTCTGTAAAATAGATGATGATGATGGTATACTTACCTCTTAGTCTCATGAAAGGATTCAATTTAATTAGTTTACTAGTGCTTAGAACAGTGCTTAGCACGTATTTTTTAATGGTAAACTTTCAAAATAGTCAGTAACGAAGACTGAAACAGACTCACACCACCTAAAGTTAGTAGACTCATTTCTGTAAAGCTTTCCACAAAATTACAAAAGATTAGGAAACAGAAAATTTATACAGAGAAATTAAAATCAACCATAAGCCTGGTCCCCAGAGATCAAAACTATTAACAAGTGGTAAGTTTTCTTCCAGTTATGTATGAATTGGAATCATAATTATATAAACAGATTTATATATTGCTCTCTAAAAAAGTACAATAATTGCCCCAGCCACCGTGGCCATGCAGTGGGCAACACACAGTAAAGATGGGGCCGTATGGAAGGCCCAGGTTTGGGGTCCCAGAGCCACCTGGACAGACTGGGTGTGGTGATACACACCTGTGTGCCCTGCCAGCTGGGGGGCTGGGGCAAAAGATCACAATCACACGACTCTGTTAAAAAGACGTGTCTCTTGGCTGGGAAATGCAGTGCTCTGTGAGGCAGATCCCCATGGGAGCATTGTGCTGCCAGTCTTCGTCCTCGCATCTGGAGACTTCTCTGAGTATGCCAGCCATGCACGTGCCCACGATCGGGGCTGATTAAAGATGATGCGGGTGGGAGGGGGTCCAAGGCATTGAAACCCTGTCAGGGATGCTATATCTCACTCTTTGCTTTCACTTACAATATTCACTTCCAAAATTAAGAAAAAAAAAATTAATGCCTGGGACCAGCAGATGGCATAACGGTTACACCACTGGACTCCCACATATTCAACCACAGTTCGAGTCCCAGACCCAGTGGCTTAAAATTCACATAGGGTGTGTATGCACGAGTGCCCAAAATCCAAAGAGGAGAAGGAAGGAGAAGGGATTGCAGCATGGTCATCTTCCCTGAGGGGTAATTTCTCACATCTGTCTCTCTGGTGAGCGCACACACCCTATAGGAAAAATCTCTCTCTAAAAAAAGAAAAAATAGGGAACCAGCAGTTAGCGTAATGGTTATGTCGCTGGATTCCCACGTAGTCGACCGCAGTTCACGGCCCAGACCTGGTGGCTTAAAATTCATGCTGGGCACGTGTGCGTGCATGCCCAAGATTCTGAGAGGAGAATGGAGGAGAAGGGATTGTGGCGTGACCATCCCCGCTGGGGGGGTGATTTCTCGCTTTCTGTCTCTGTTTCTCTCTGTCTGTCTGGCAAGTGCACGCGCCCTATAGCAAAAACCTCTCCAAAAAAAAAAAAAAAGAAAAAATAATGCCTATTTCTCTTTCTTCCTCCTCTTCCTGTGTGTGTGTACACACTCTCATAAAATAATAATCATCATTAATCAGAAATTTGGATTGATAACCTATGCCATTTTCTCTAAAAACTACGTCTCCCACCCTGGCCAGGTTTGGCTTGCCCCCCTCCTACCTTCTCAGCATCCTGCTCGAAGAGCCGCAGCTGGAAGCACTGGTCCAGCTTGAGCTTGCGCACGTGCCACATCTGGTGCAGGTGCTGCCGGGTAGAATGCAGCTTATCCAGGAGGCTGGTGATCTTGGGTACCAGGCTCTGGAAGTCGGCACTGCCAGGGATGCAGTTGCGCCCTGAGAAGCCATCGCTGCAGCGCCCCAGCCGCTGCCCCTCCCGGTCCAGCTCCTCCACAGGGGCTTTCAGCACCTTTTTCTTGAGTTGTGTGTGCTCATCTATGAGCCGCCGAGAGCCCTCCACATCCACAGGGAACTCCTTCCGGGCCAGCATCTCCTGCAAGTCCTCAAGGCGTGAGAGCAGGTGCACTGCGCTGTTGAAGAACTCCTCCAGGGAGAGCCGCAGCTCGATCCACTCCTCGTGGTTGTAATCCAGGGAGCCATCAAACTCCTCTGTCAGCTGGGAGGGGTCCACCAGTTTCGTGAGGCCCTCCACAGACACCATGCTCGTCTGGGAGGGGCAGAAACAGAGGCAGACTCAGTGACGTGGGGAGGAGTAGAGGAAGATCAGGCAGAAATAGGCAGAGGGAAAAGCAAGGGGAAAGGATAAGATAAGCCTACATAATTATCCCCAAAGTCTGCCTAGGGCAGGGCCAGTAGAGACTGTGGGGCCCACTGGTCAGAAGTCACAAATCAGCAAGGATCAGCAGTTTCAACAGACTGTTGACAGCTTCATCAAGCCTCTCAACATGCTCGCCATTTACCACATCAATTGTCTTTACATCCCTGCTTCTTCTTCTTCCCTCTTACCCACCCCAAGTCCTTCACACAGGGCTTCAGCTGCCAGAGGCAGAAGCTGAAAGAAAAACTGACCCAGACCCAGGGTTGGTTAAAACCGAGGCCCGTGGTCCCAAGGTCCCATGGTTGGATTAAGCAGTGTGGGTCAAGACTTGGGCTGCAAGGATGTCCCAGACTATTTTCTCCCCATTAGCAGATGCCCTTCTGCCATGCAGTGAATGGGACTGGGGCTGGGCAACAGGGAGTCTGGGCCCTTGGTTTCTCTGTGAGGCTCCAGCAAGCTCTTGGAGAGCAGAGTAGAAAGTGTCTGTCTCCAGGAAGCAGGGTCTCTAGCAAATGGTGCAGCCAATGCCCTCTCCCTAGCTTATTCACAAACATCTTTTCTTTCCTATAGGCCTTCAGGATTCTTATCTGTCTCATAAAAATGGAAGCTATCAAAGCAAAATATGAGTTCAGGATCCAGTCTTACACTCCCTAAGTGCATAACCTGGAGCAAACTACCAAAGTTCTCAGAACCTCAGTCTCCTCCTCCACACAACAGCACTCACCTTCCTCACAGGGCTCACTGGGATTAGATGCATTGATGCATGAAAACGCATGAGTGCCCAGCATGGAGTACATGTGCAATCCCTGTTAATGTTCACAGCGACCATCAAAAGGTTGCATCATTACTTGGACCCTTAAAAGCAGTTTCTCCATCTTGCTGCTCTTTGGTCATCACCTCCTCTTTTCCCTTTTCCCTCCATTCTCCTATGAGGACACAGGAAAGGAGCTTCCATGGGCAGGAGAGCTGGTCTTGAGTGATTCTCAAACTTGACCGCTCATTAGAAATCTTTGTGGATTTTGCAAAAATATTGATGTTCAAACCCCATCCCTAGAAATTCCAATTTAATTGGCCTGAAATGGGGCTTGGGTATGGGGAGTTTTAAAAGCCCACTAGATGATTAATGTGCAGCCGGCATTCCTAACTCCTGCTAATTTAGATCCTGCTACTCAAAAGTATAGCCCTTGTACTGACAGCATTGGCATCACCTGAACCTTGCTAGAAACACAGACTCTCGGCCCAGCGTGGGAGGCTGGAAGCTGTGTGGAAGGCCCAGGTTCAGTTCCCAGGCCAACCTGAACATGCTGAGCACAGATGTCCTCACTTGTAATTCTAGCTGACTGGGAGACAGGGGCTTGGGAATCAGGACACAGTAAGACAGTATCAAAAACACTTCTCTCTGTCTCTCTCCTCTTTCCTCTTTATCTCTCTCACTCTTGCTCTCGCTCTCATTCTCATGTAAAGAGGGAAGGGAATAGAAGGGAATAGAAGGGAATAGAAGGGAATGGAAAGAAGGAAGGAAGGAAGGAAGGAAGGAAGGAAGGAAGGAAGGAAGGAAGGAAGGAAGGAAGGAAGGAAGGAAGGAAAAGGGAGACTCTCAGCTTAGCCACAGAGGAGCATGCTGGTGTGATGCTGTTACTCTGAGAGCCAGGGTTCTATTCTTGGCCCACTCTAAAAATCAGTTGTGGTGGTATGCCCACGTGGTCCCAGCTGCTCAGTAGGCTGAGGCAGGAGGAGTGCAAAAGAGTGAGACCCTGTCTAGGGAAGGGAAGGAAGGGAAGGAAGGGAAGGGAAGGGAAGAGAAAGGAAGGGAAGAGAAAGGAAGGGAAGGGAAGGGAAGGGAAGGGAAGGGAAGGGAAGGGAAGGGAAGGGAAGGGACGGGACGGGATGGGAAGGGAAGGGAAGGGAAGGGAAGGGAGACAAAGAAATATAGAATCTCAGCTCTACTCTGGACCTACTGAGTCAAAAATCTGCATTTACAAGGTCCCCAGGGAATTTCTGTGCATTAAAATTTGGGAAGCCCTATTCTAGCATTTTCACTTTAAAATTTGGCTCAGAGTTTACCATTCCAGGAAGTCCTCCATAATTATACTCACCAATTATTCCGTAAGTATCTGTATTGAACAAGCCTGTGCTCTCGTCCTTATACCGTTTATTGTTTGTCACCTCAGTGTCACTGCAGTAGGTTTTTTAAGTACTGCTGTTTTTGAAGTACTGCTTTATAAATATTCTTCTGAGTGGGAGGCCCCCAACCCCTCCTTTGTACTTTTATTTAGGAGGCAGAGACGAACTTGCTGAACTTGGAGTAAAGGGGGTACAGAGAGATGGGGTACACAGGGCAGCTATGCTGAAGCAAGTTTCAAGCCTTACTAGAAAGATTCTTTTCAGTCTTTTCAGCTTATACATATATAGGCTTGTCGTCACCACCACTGTATAAACTAAGAACATAAACAGCATTTCCCTGTGGGATTCCCAGTGTTTGGTAGGAGTGCTGGGGGGCTATTATAGCTAACTGTGTTCATACCAAGCCACGTTTCTGTGTTACTCACACAGCGAGAAATGCCTCGGTCAAGTGGTCAGGTTGCTGTGCTCAAATCACAGTCTACTGGGGTTACTCCTCCACACAGGCACTCCTGGCCCCTCAAGGTAACACTATGGAAGGGGGGGCTTCTGAAAGATTAAAACAGCTCTGCCTTCACACACACACACACACACACACACACACACTTTGCTTGTAAGTGAGGACTAGAATTCTGAGAAAGGGGACAGTTCAAATTAGGCTGGAATAAAGGTGCTAGCTTATGAATTTAATCTGATATGTTGTCATGAAAAATTCTTGGGGGACACATACACCTCCGGAAAATTAAGTTAAAAAGCAAGATGTTTTCCCAGATTATAAGAGTATGATATATTTTATTATCCTTGAAAGACAATAGAAAGAGATGAAGAACATAGAAATCACTCACAATCCACCCACCATGAATAAACTATTGCTAGCATTTCATTTTCATGGGTCTCTCAGTCTTCTCCAGACACACGCTTAAAAAACAAATTTCAGATTATACTGCCCATGCTATGTTTTGTTTTGTTTTTCATTTTTGACAGGGTCTTGCTATTGCAAGTCTCTTGCCTAGGCTTCCCAGCTAGGAATACAGAGGCCCACTGCCAGCCTAGCTCATTTTAGATAAAGGTCTAGCTATATTGCCCAGGTAGGCTCAAGCTCACAGTCCTCCCACCTCCTCCTCCTAAACTACTGGGATTACAAGCACACACCTCTGTGCTCAGCCTTTAGGGTGAGCCATGTGGTCCCAGACTGCAGAGCACAGCATCTCAGCCATGTATGTCACCACAAGTGGGCCTGGCCATATGGTTTTATAACGTGTCTTTTAAAATAACATAGTGCCAGCAGACAGCTTGGCAGCTATGTCTCTGGACTCCCATATGGCCAACTATGGTTCAAGTCCTAGACCCAGTGGCTTAAAACTCACACTGGGTACAAGTGCATGTATGCCTAAGATCCTGGGAGGACGGTGGAGGAGAAGGGATTGTGGAATGGACATCCCCCGTGGGGAGTGATTTTTTCCTGTCACTGTCTCTCCAGCAAGCACAAATGCCCTAAGGCAAAAATCTCTTTTAAAAATACATAATTACATATGTTTGTGTGTGTGTGTATGCATAATTTTATATATAATTAACATTTTTTGATGATATTGTCTTTCTAAATATGGTTTTAGGGCTGGTATAGTGATGTAATGATATAATGAACTATACAAGTGATTTTGGATCTACATGGAAGACCACAGGTTCAATTCCCAGATCAATCTATAAATGCAGTGTACATATGTCCATGTTCCTGACTGACTTACATGGCTGGGAGGATTGTGGCATGAGACCCTGTTGAGGGTGCTTCTCTCTGGTTCTCACTCTTTTATAAAAGAAAGAAATAAACTTAAGTAAATAGGATTGTAATGGCTTCATAGTGCTTGTGTATTAATGTAACTAAAAATAATCTATAGTTATGATATAACCTACATATGTGTATATACTTATAATATATAAGCATACTTTGGGGGATCTTCAAAAAGTTCATGGAAAATGTGTATTATGAAAACATTTTGCATGGATTTCAAATATTTTCCACCAAAATAAACTTGAATTTTAATTCTGTTTTCTGTGTGTGTGTGTGTGTGTGTGTGTGTGTGTGTGTATTATATATTATACATAATAAACACACATACTATTATAAAAAATCACTGTGATGACCATCCGTATAGACAATTTTTGTTGGTAATTTTGCTGAACTTTTTACCTTTTTAAATTTCATTTCCAGATTAAGAATATTTTCTAGAAAAACTACTAGATCAATGGTGGATTAAACTCTTTAATATTCCAAAGTTGTCCCCCAAAATAGCTGTCCCAACTTACGCACCTACCAACAACAAACAGAACTGCTTAAAAGCTGTGCATTTGAGACGACCGCTTGAGCCTCCTTTTCTCCCCAGACTCTACCTGGTAATGCTGTGGTGGCCGAGGAGTCCTGAAATCTCAGCCTCTGACATGCTGCATACGGTAGGGTCAATGGCAAAGAGGGAGAAATGCGTGTGGCAGGAAGAGAAGGGGAAAAACCGCTAAGAGAAAAGGGTCTGGCTCACCTCAAAGATGAATTTGGAGCTGCCAAAGTTGGTCTTCTGTTTTTGCCAGAAGTTGTCGGGTTTGATGATGAGGGCCACATGGATCTCGGCTGGAAAGGCTTCCTGCAGCGTTTTGAGGAGGGGCTTGATGAGGTCCCACTTGGAACCCCGCATGTCGATGATGACGGTGAATCCACGTTTGCACACGTCCTCACTGTGGAGAGGTCAGAGGTCAGGCAGCTGAGACCCTAGATCACATAGCTAAAAACACCTGGAAACATGCATTCCCTTTGACCTGGACCACCTTTCCAAATTTGTACCAGCTTTCTGGGCCATCTTTCAACTCTACTCAAAATGTGCTGCCTCAGAAAACCTTTCTAGATTAACCCCACCTGGCCAACGGTCCTAGCATTCTGCCGCCTCCCAGCACGTAGCAAATAACTGCTTCCTCAGAGTCAACTGCACTTGTTGAAATGTTTACCTTTTGGCTATTCGCAGTTGTATTTGATTTGTCTCCCTCTCTTGTTGCTGAAATGAGTCATGTTTCTCCTATTCAAATTTAAGCTCTCAAATGTCAGAGACCCTGTCGTCCCATAAATCTGAGACAGAAAGTCTTGGGATGAGTTCTGTTCTTCCTTGTGCCCATATCAATGAGAGGCACTGGTATATTTTACCACTGGATTCAAACTGGAGTATGCTTTTCAGTAAAGGCCTTTAGGCCACATAGAGATGGTTAGAGACTACGAGATTGTTAGAGATGGTACACAAAGCATCAATAACATGTATTTGTCTCCACTACATTTAAGATGTACTACTTGTCGTTTAAAATGAATGTCAACTTTAAAACATCAAGCTGCTGTGTGCTGCTGATCACTCAGAGATAGTCAGGGCAGGACTGAGTTGGAAGTGATGCAGTGTAGCTCTTTCAAGCATTTTCACTGTAAGACTCTGGCTATGAGAACACCATTCCAGTATGTTAGGGGAGATGTGGGAACTAACCCTTGCTATCAAGGCCATCTGACGTGGCTGTGACCATCTTGAGAACCAAGAAATAAGAAAGTTTCATTTAGCCTTCATTTATGAAGATGTTGCTATATAACTGGGTAAAAAGAAGTTTATTTAAACACTTGAACTTTGACTAGAACTCCTGAGAACAGAAAGAAAAAAAAAGAAAGTCCAAAGAGTTACATTTCAGTTTAAAAATTAGTCTGTTTTGGTAGTTACCCATCTTTCCTGCTCTTATTTTTCACTTATTTAACCAATCCATTTATTCTATAACTCAAAGTATACTTTAGTTGTTAATTCATGTTTTTATATAAACACTGGTATAGCATTTCCTTAGGGTTTGTTTGCTCATTTTCCCCTTTCCCAGACTGTACTTGTTTAAATGACGACGCATGTTACATGACCCTTCGATGTGCCCCAGTGGCTTGCAGCTACTGGCAGTAAGGCCACAATTGAAGATTTAAGACACAAAAAGAATTAGAGGCCATTTTTTAGGCTTCACTCTCAAATCTCAACCAGTAAAGATAATGTCACCAATCCATGAAAGGACCACAGCTCCTATGACTGTGTATCTCAGACACAAGGCAGTTTACTTAGCTCTTCCAGTTAGACCAAAAAAAAAACTCTCCAGGGGAGGAGACATCATCAACAGAGGAAGGCTGAACCTTTGTTTCTCCCCAAATCCTGCATCTCTAAGGAAAGGAGTAACCTCTCCTCTGATATGCGTCAAATCGATGAGTGGCCTAGGTCCCCCATAAATAATTTTCTCTGCCCTACTTCTGAAAGCAATGTGACTTTTTTCTTAAATTACAGAATTTCTTTTCCATTATAAGAGAAACACCAGCTAATTATAGAAAAGTTAAAATATTCAAAGACTTATATAAGAAATGCCAATGGTAGAAGTTTATAATACTCTGTCTTATTACCTTTTCATCTGTTTTGTGCATATTATTGGTCGTCAGGAAAGTCACAATGTATTTTTCTGTTTTTCTATGCAAAAATACATCATGACTTTCCTGAAGACCCAATAGTTTTTACAACGTATAATATTTTACTCTTTCACTGAAATGTACATTTTTTTCTTCATGTCAAAAATTTCTTTGAAACTGTTATATTTAATGACACATCGTCCATCTTATGCCTATACAATAGCTTATTTAATCATTCTCATTATTCTTTTACAGAAAGTTCTAGGAACTTACATGTGAACCAGCAATGTATATAAGTACCTCCCCTGGGGCCAGTACGTGGCATGATGGTTAAGGTGCTAGACTCTCAGGTGGCTGACCATGGTTTGAGTCCTGGACCCAGCAGCTTGAAACTCATGCTGAGCTCATAGGCGTGCAGGCCCAAAATCCCAAGAGAAGAATGGAGAAGAAGGGACTGCAGCATAGCCACCCCCGCTGGGGGGGGATTTCTCACTTTCTCTCTCTCTGGTGACCACATGTGCCCTATAGCAAAACTCTCTCTCTTGAAAAAAGAAAAAGTACCCCACTTACAAGCACTGGTCATTGAATTTTACAAATATTTAATGGCTTTCTTTTCCTTTGCCATAGGGCACATGCACTTGCCAGAGAAAGACACACGCAGAGACTGAGAGACAGACAGAGGGGAAGAGAGGAAGCATTCCAGAAGTGATAACCATACTACATTCCCTCTCCTCTATTCTCCTCTTGGGATTTTGGACACACACACACACACACATATTTATTTTTTTCAAGCCACTGGGTCCAGGACTTGAACCATGTTGTCAGCCATGTGGGATCCAGCCACTTTAACCACCATGCCACAGACTACCCTAGGTTTTTCTTTCTTTAATTTGCCAGAAGGTACATGTGCTTGACTGAGAAAGAAGAAAAGACAGAGAGAAAGAAACCACTCCCCAATGGGTCATGGTGACTCCACAATCCCCCTCCATTCTTCATCCTGACAGGGTCTGAGGAATGTGCATACACACACCTGGCATGTTTCCAACTCTTGGGGCTGGGATTCAAACTGGGCAGTTTGCCGTGTGGGATCCAGCAGCCTTAACCACTAGGCCATAGAGCCAGCTCAGGATTTAATAGCTTTCTATTGAGATTTGGTGGCTTTTCTCACTGAATATAGTTCAGTGTAGCTTGACTAACATTTGTGGCAGGCTGACTTATCTCAGGTATTAGAATGTAATTGTGGGTCTTGCTTTTCCTTAAAGATGATGGTCTTCCTTATTTTCCCGTTCCTCAGTCTCTATTCCTGTTACCATAATTATATTAATATGAGAAATCTCTTCTCCTAACCAGCAGTATTCAGTGTTGCTACCGAAAGTGGGAGGGTGACTATCCCAGCATCAAAACACAGCAGTCCACAGCAGGTTATACCCTATTAACTAATGATTGCTGACAACTAAAAGTAAAAATAAGGCACTAATATCCTCTAGGAAGTTCTCAATAACTCAGGAGGTAGAGAAAGAGGCCCAGAGGCTTTATGCTGAGAACTAATCTAATTGGCATCTTTCTGTGAAAACAGCCCAAACTCCCAAGGTGCTTTGCGTGTTTGGTTGTAAACAAGGGGCATAACTAGAGGAGGAAAAAGAACTGCCTCATGCTTCTTTTTTTTTTTTTTTTTTTTTTTTTTTTTTTTTTTGAGAGGTTTTCACTATAGGGTGTATGCACTTGCCAGAAAGACAGAGAGACAGAAAGGGAGAAATTATCCCCCGGGGGAGGAGGGGGTGGCCAAGCCACAATCCATTCTCCTCCATTCTCTTCTCGGGATCTTGGGCATGCACACACATATGCCTGGCATGAATTTAAGCCACTGGGTCCAGGACTCGAACTACAGTCAACTACCTGGGAGTCCAGCAACATGGCCATTATGCTAACTGCTGATCCCGCTTCATGCTTATGCTATGCCAGGAACAATAGTTAGCACTGGTTATACGGCATTTTGTTTTATTCTCACAATAACCTTATAAACTAGGTATGGTTATCTCCATGTAAGCAAAGATGAATATGGGCTAGCAAGTAGCATGGTGGTGAAAGCACTGGACTCCCACATGGCTATCCACAGTCTGAGTCCCAGACCTGGTGACTTGCTTTCTCACTAAAATATGAATGTGTCTGGTAAAATTAAATAATAACAAATAAAATGAAGTAACTCTTTAAAAACAAAAAAGATGATGAAATTGAGGCATAAAATTTGCCTAAGGTCACATGAGTAGTATGTGGCTCAGTAAAAATTCAAAATCAGGGCTGCTGACTTTAAAGCCCATGCCCAGGTCATTAGGTCATATCATACACTGACACCACACATGAGTATGTTTGTGTTTTAGGACAGGATTTGGGAGTCAGTGATGAGGGGATTAGATTAGAGAACTCATAAGAGAAAAATAAATTAGAGCCGGTTTTAAATCGGATGATTCAAGAAAGACTTCATTAAGGAATCATTTTAGCAAGGACCCAAAAGAGGTGGTTTCTCTGTGTCCACTCAAACCACTTCTTTGGGCTGACTTCAACCTACACAGCTAGAATCTTTCCAGATCATCTGATCATGTTCTTTCCCTGAATGGCACCCTTCAGTGGTTCCTCGCCATTGCCTTTAGGATAAATAGCAAGCTTCTGCCTTGGCATACGAGGTGTGTCCTGATTTGAAGACTGTTTCTTAGCACCTATTACTGTCTGGGTAATATATTCTATTTGTTGTCCATCTTCCCCACTGAAAAGTAACTTTGATGAAAGTCAAAATTTTTATATTTATTTCACTGCTGGATTCAAGTGCCTAATGTAGTGCTTGGTACATACAAAGACTAAATACATTAAGGAAGCAGACACAGTTAAGGTATAGAAACTAGACCCAAGTTCCCTGGGCTGGAATCCCAGCTCTATCATTTACTTATTGTAGAACCTGGAGCAAGTTACTTTTAACCTCTTGTAATAGTAATTACGTACAGGGTTGTCTTAAAGGTTAGGTTTGACCCATTGTCTGCTAGCTACTGTAGGAGATGTTGGTGACCTATCCAGAGCCCTTTGATTGACCACTGACCCCACCCTAGGGCTGGCCAGTGCCTCTCTTACACAGGTATGCCAAAGCTTGGTCCCTTTACCTCACAGCGGAGTAAACGTGAAGTGTGACGCACACTCCCCAGTCTCTCAGGAAGGCTACAGCGAGACTATCTGAGGCTATGCTCTGGCTTGGTCTTTCTCCTTTCCCACTTCTACTTCTCTCACTTCCTTATAAGTATTTCCTGAATATCATGCCACTAAGAAATTGTTTGTACTCAGATTCTTCGATCAAAAACATAGCCTAAGGTGCCAACCCTGTTGGCTGGTGGTTAAGGGAACCAGAGCTATGTTTTTTTTTTATCATATTACAAATAATAATGTAAATGTAAATGATAGATTTATGAAATTCTGAAGACAATTTGAAATATAGTTACAGAGATTAAAAGAAATACTTGGGCTGAAAATTATGACTTGGAAGTCACATGGCCTCTGGAACACAGATGTTTAGTAACATTCGATAAGGGAATAAGTCCACAAATGGGGTGGGAATTGCTGCACACCAAAGTGGGTGAGATCACCCAAAAGAAATGAGGAAGAGGAGTTGAGAATGGAACTGGTAGGAATATCAATTTTTAAGACATGGGAGAAGAAAGCAGATAAACCAGAGGAAATAGTGTTGAAATTAATGAGCACCAGGACAGGAGTGAAGTCAAAGAAATAAGGGATAGGTCAACTGGTGGTGTGGTGGTTAAGCAGTGGATCCCACATGGCCAACTACACAGCTGAGTCCTAGACCCGGTGGTTTGAAAAACATGGAGGGCACATTTGTGTGGGTGCTCAAAATCCTAAGAGGAGAATGGAAGAGAAGGGACTGTGGTGTGGCCATCCCCCTTGCGGGTGCTTTCTCACTTTCTCTCTCTCTGGTACATGCACCTGACAGCAAATAAAAAAAATAAAAAAGAAAGAAAGAAAGAAAAGAAGGAAAGAAGACAATGAAAAACAAATGTAAAAAAAACAAGGGAGGAGAGAATTCCAAGGAGGACCCACAGTGTCAAATGTTATAGAGAGGTAGGCCATTAACAGAGACCAGAACTATTGCATTTAGCAAGTAAGGCCATGGTCCCATGGGCCAAAGCAGTTTTAGTGGAGTACTGGGGCCAGAATTAATGCTGGAGCAGGGAAATAGTCTTAGTTGATCTTTAAATGTCAAAGTCATCAGAGGCTGCTATGAGGCACTCCCTACCCGTGGGCCATCTCCACAACTCTAGACACAGTATACCCGGCTGTCGCAAACCCCTCAGTGGCTCTCCACTTGCCCTCCTCCCCAGGGTTTCATGCTCCCTGACCTCGTCTTCTCTCAGGGTGCTCAGAGGAGGGCAGTTTGAACAAACCCATTTACACTGGAATAAAACTAACAGCCCTCCTTTTCTCTGTAGATGATTTCCCTTCTAAAAGATATTTATTAGCTCAAATAAAATATTAAGGGGCAGAATTTTGCATTGTGCATATGAGGATGAAAGTAAAGGAAAGTGAGGTTTAAAATGGCAGGCCTTGGGACCAGCAGCTGGCGTAATGGCTATGTCGCTGGACTCCCATGTAGTTGACTGCGGTTCGAGTCCCTGACCTGGTGCCTTACACTCAAGCCGGGCGCATGTGTGTGCGTGCCCAAGATCCTGAGAGGAGAATGGAAGAGAAGGGATTGCGGCATGGCCATCCCCCCTGGGGGTGATTTCTTGCTTTCTGTCTCTCTGTCTCTCTCTGTCTTTCTGGCAAGTGCACGCGCCCAATAGCAAAAACCTCTCCAAAAAAGGGGGGGGCAGGCTTAAATATGCTAAGAGAGCAAAAGATCACAAGGGACCCCTCCCTAAATCCTATTGAGAGAGAAAAAAAAGAGAGAGAGAGAAAGAGAAAGCAAGCAGCCACTACTCTACCTCCTTGCCCTCACTTGCCCCACTGGCTTCCCATCAGGGCTTGGGCCCCCTTGGCCAGCTTCTCACCCTTGGTGATAAATTAGAGTCCCTTCAAACTGAGCTGTGAACTGTTTCATAGACTCTCCAGGGCTCTCAGGCTCAGAAGTCATAAACGTATACCGAATGACTGGATGATTGATCAGCTGTTTCTTGTACTCAGTTCTACACCATTTACTCTTTTGTTCATTAAATGTCACTGGAGCTGTTTTCACTCAGCAATCCTGTACTATCACAAAAAAGCATTTTTGCCACTTTACACCAATGCGTCTCAAACTTTAATGACTTTCATTATCACCTGGGATGCTTGTTTTAAAATAATGATTCTGGGGACATTTTCCAGAGATTCTGATACAAGTCAATCTGAGGTATGGTCCTGGAGTCTTCCCTGGTGATCCATGGACTTAGACTCTCTTAGGAATGGTGTGCGAGAGTTTAAAAATAAATTCTCTGCTCAAACCATATATTAAGATATGCATTAGTAAACGGTAGGTAAGTAATACACAACTGTAACTGATGGAATGAGAATGAAATTAGTCATCACTTACAAGGTGACCCAACAGTTTACACTATATAGGAATCCATTGAAAATGTTAGTGAATTTCTTTCTCCAGAGCTGCATGCTCTCTCTGGTGAAGTCATTTACTGTAAGCACAGGCTAAGAAGGTTTTTTTCCATTGGAGAAAACATCTCTGGTTCTTTTCTGCAAGGGCTGATCTTCTCTCGGCCTGTGGTGGCTTTCCCTGAAGGGCTCAGCAACTGCCCTCCCCAGGGTAGCTGACTGTGCTCAGATGCCTGCTGAAGATTGGCCCTCCTAAGTTTCTCGCTTTTCTAAATTGCCATGCAATCACCATAGAGTTTTTGCTTTTTATCACACACCTGACCCAACAGGCTCTTCTTAAACTTCCAGACAAGCCCTGGATGTCTCTCACTATGCGTGGAGGGCCTTGGTGGGTGGGTGAGGAATTAACAAACCTCTTCACTCACGGTGACGTACCGTGCTTAGCAGAGATCACAGGTTAGCAGCCCACTATTAAACTCAGTTCCCAAGACTCGTTTGGTTAGGCACAGTTGTTCGTAATGCTCTCACACATCTTTGGAGGAGGCTTTAAGCCCTCTAGTCTTCAAATCAGTTCATTCACAATCTGATGAGAACTATCCATTTGTTGGCCTTTGGAATTTTCTTCTGTTTTTGATGTTATTATTATTCTAAGCCTATTTTGCATATTAGATTATTTAATGGCCCCAGTTTGGGGAATAGGGTTGAGGGTACCAGTGCTGAAGCCATGGGCCACTCTGAGACCTAAACAGCAGGACTGAGCTCCTGTCAGTGACAACTCCAAGCGAGGGCTTCACCCTGGGTTATGGTCTGGCTTCAAGCAGCCATGTGCCACTTCTCTTCTTGCCTCCTAATCTCTGCCTCTGGAACCCTCCTGGTTCCTTCCCAAGCAAAGCCCAGACTGCCTCCCTGAACTCTATTCTGGACTCATTCATGAGTGAACCTCCCTAGATATGTTCCATTATCATCTGAACAAAGAGCTGGATTAAAATGCTACTTAATCTTCTTCCTTGATCTTCCCTCACTTCTTGCCTGATCTTCTCTGTCAGAGAGATACCCCCCTTTGCTAAAACAGAACATATTATACATACCCTTCTTAGCCCATTTATTCATTTCAATTTCATATTGGACTTTGCCCTTTCATATTTCTGTGCCTTTGTATTTGCCCACTCAACCCTATGTTTGCCTAATCATTTATACTTATATTTCAAAGCTCAACTCACAAGCCTCTTCTTCCAAAATGTCTTCTTTAACTTATACATTCCCTCCCAACCCCACTCCATTTCCACTGAAATAAGAGTTTTTCCTATGTATCACCATAACCCTGTGCTTACCTACAAGACAGCTGTCATATGTGAGGTGACTATGGCTAGGCTCTGGTTGATCAGCCTCTGTGTCCTTACAGAGATCTACATGGCTAAAAATGGAGACTCTAGTTACAAAGGTGCTTCATAAATAATATGATGGCCTTCTCAGTCTTAGCTGTTTTTATTGTCCCAGCTCTGTTTACACATTAGATGATGCCAATGCCTCCACTTAAGGAAAAGCTTCCCCAATTATTGCCTTAAATTACTGATTTATTTATCCAAGAAATATTTTTTGAGAGTTTTTTGCCTTAGTGTGCATGTGCTTGCCAGACAGACAGAGAGAGAACAGAGAGGCAGAAAGCAAAAAATCACCCCCCAAAGGGGATGGCCATGCCGTAATCCCTTCTCCTCCATTCTCTTGGGATCTTGGGTACGCACGCACATGAGCCCGGCATGAGTTTAAGCCACTGGGTCCGGGACATGAACCGCGGTCAACTACATGGGAGTCCAGTAACATAGCCATTACCCTAACTGCTGGTCCCCCAAGAAATATTTTTGAGCATTTACTTTGTGGCTGGCCCAATACTAGGCACTAGGGACATACACAAGAACAAGACAGAAATGTGAAAGTTACATTCCAGAAGACAGTAGACACAAGAAAGTAGCTAGATAAAGAGAAGAAATGAAAAGTATAATAAGTCTTAACTTAGGTGGTCAGAACAGGCTACTTGAGGAACTGACATGTTAGGAAAACTGTGAGAAGGAACTAGTTAAGGGAATACCAAAAGAATAATTAAGGCAGAGAGAACGGTGGTGCATAAGGTGGCAAAGAGTCTGGGCACTGATTTCTCCACCATTATAAGGAAGAAGAAGAAATAGAGAAGTTCAGTTAGGAAGCTGAAGACCTGTAGCCACATCTGGGCTGGAGCTCTAAATCGTGAGGACCTGAAACCTCAAGCCAGAGAGACATAGAAAAAGAGAGACAAATTACTAAAACTGGGAGCCACTGCTCCTGGCAAAAATAGGACATAACCATAGATTAGTGATAAAAGCTATCTTATACTTAGCGGATGAGGCTCTATGTATATTAAGCATTTTATATGGGGATTAGCAGGTGGCGTACTGGTTAAGGCACTGGACTCCCACATGGCCAACTGCAGTTCAAGTCCCAGACACAGTGGCTTGAAACTCACACTGGATGTGTCTACATACATCCCCAAAATCCCAAGAAGAGAAGGGAGGAGAATGGATGGTAGCATGACCATGCCCCTGACAGGTGATTCCTCACTTTCTGTCTCTCCGGCGAGCACACACCATGCCCTATAGCAAAAATTGCTCCCCATAAAAAAAAGAAAAAGTTTTATATGTATTATCATATTTATTCCTCCTGTGAAACTTGCAAATAGCTGCTATTATTAGCTCATCTCATAATTAAGAAAGCTGAGGATCAAACAGGTTGGTTAAAGTCACCAGAAAGGGGTAAAATCAGGGTTTGAATCTTGGTCTGTTTGATCTACATTGTCCAGGATCTGTGTATGAAACCACCATGCTATCTTGCTTCATAGAGGCATGGAACGCTTGAGCTTGAAAAAAATCTTAAAGTTTTGTTTTGTTTTGTTTCTGTTTTCATTTGTGAACTAAATCTCAGAGCAGTATGTTCCAGAGAAGAGAAGTGACTTGATAAAGGCCATACCGTTTAGTAAACATCTCAGCTATTTGGCCCAGACATCCAGGTGTCAACTGCTTTACTCTAGGTATTTTATTAAGCCATGAGAAGTCTGGAACTAACAGGATGAAGAAAAATCCTCTCTGGAAAAAGCAGATATCAAATAATATGGTGTGGAGTTCTAGCACATCTTCTGTGAGTCCTAAAGCCCCCAACTCAGGGATGAGGCCACTGTGATCTGGCAGCAGAGATGGCCTGACCCCACTTGCCCAAAGTCCTGTGATACCGCTCAAGATTTATCCTATTTCTATGAATGCCTGGCAGATTCCTACCTAAAACAGCTGCTGGAATAAATACAACATTGATCATTCCTGGTGACAGCCGAGATCCGCGCTGATCACCACTCCAGCAGACCAATGAAGAGCATGCTGGGGGCTAGTTTAATTGGCGCTGGCTGCAGAGTGTGGGGTGTCAGCAGTGTGGGGGGCTCAGAATCCTAGTGTTGGGGCCCAGGAAAGCCTAGTGCTTGGGCTGTGATAGAGTACAATTAAAATTAACCATCAACTCAAATCTATTCACTAAGTTGTCTAGGGAAGGTAACAGGTTGAACATTGTGGAAGAAAGCTAGACTAGTCACTAAAACAAAGTGGGTGACAAAGAAGAAGGATAAGGCAAGGTAAGGACTCCCTGCTTAATGAGAGGGGCTCTGATCCTGCCTCAATGCACTCTGATCCTATAGGACTAAGAATGCAAGAAGATTTGGAGGAATGATCCGGAGAAACCTTACCCAGTATAGACGTTAACACCTGGAAACTCTTCACCATGAACAGACAGAAACCAGAAAAGGGAGGAAGGAAAAGTAGTCCTAAACAGGTCGTCCATTTCACATTTTGCTCTAGAACTGGGCTGTCCCTATGTCTCCCTTCAGTCACTTCATGGACTAAAATTATTTTAAGAATGTGAGGAGAAAAAAAAGTCTTGGGCCTAAGTGGTGCTAAGACACGCTGCTCCATAGGCTGGGACCACGTGGAGACCTGTGTCCTAACCCTGGTCCAACTTAAAGACTGGGCATGGAGGAACCAGTGAGTCTGTGGTCCCAGCGGGGAGTTTGCGGTAGAAACATCACAACATGGCCAGACTGAAAAAGAAAGGCAGGTCCTGGAGTTCTAAGGAGATAGCGAGTTCTAAGGAGATAGCGATTCCCCCGACCTATTTGTATGAGAACTCTCGTGCCATTCTCACTGACATGAAGAGTTGAAGGCTGTAGGATCTATAATTTGTTCAGACATTTATCAATTATGGAATCTGAATCTAAATTAACTCCTTTACTGCTCCTTATTGCTATTCTGACAGTTCTTGGCTGATTGCCCCAAACCAAACCACACCCATGTTCTTTTTTTTTTTTAACCAAGTTCTTAAACAACCAGAAGTCAGCAGGTGTTAAAGAAAAGTGTTAAAGACACATTAGCACCTGTTTTAAGCTTTCTAATTGGTATAATCAGTAGGAAGAACATCAGAGGAGGCAGTCCCTTTTAGAGAAGTGAGCCCCTCTAGGGGAAGCTGTGTTGTGAGTGAAGGCTTCCTCCCGCCCTGTCCTTCCATGATGTGGAGGTCTCCTTCACAGCTGGGTGTCCCACAGGCAGAGGTGGGAGGGTTCCCTTTGCGGCCATGTGCCTCTCTCCACTGGGCAATGGTGACTATTCACCTTCAGCTATCATTCTGCCAAGATAAGACTCAGTAGCTATTAAAGCCTTCTCAGGATCCATGTTAATTCATCCATAGAGTTCATTTTTATTTTTGTTTTCTTTTTATAACAACGAAAACACCCTCAGTTCTCTTTCTCAGGTCATTACTATTCCAAAGAGCTGGCCTTTTCTACCCAATGTGAAAATACATCTTTTGCCTCTGCACCTCCAACCTGTGATGCCAGGACCATTAGAAGGTGGGGACAGTGCAAGGTAACTTTTTATCCTAAATCCTTTGTAAAGTGGGGAAGTTCTGATAAATTGGTCTGAGATTGGGTTCTACAGTTTGTTTAAGTCTCCCCGTCAGAATGAAGCCATCAGGGTGATTCTAATACAGTCGAGATTAAGCACTATTAAAGTAGAGGTTGCAGGGCCAGCAAGTGGCATGGAAGTTAAGGAATCTGGATCCCACATGGTTGACTCTGTAGTTCTAATCCAGGACTCAATGGCTTAAAAATCACACCGGGCACCTGTGTCTGTAAGCGTGCTCGAAATCTGGAGAGGAGATTGAAAGAGAAGGGACTGCAGTGTGGCCATCCCCCCCAAGGGTGATTTCCCACTTTCTCTCTCTGTCTCTCTGACAAGCACATGTGTCCTATGGCAACAACAACAACTTCAAAATAAAATTTTAGAGGGAACCAGCAGTTAGCATAATGGCTATGTCGCTGGACTCCCACGTAGTCGACCGCGATTCGTGTCCCAGACCCGGTGGCTTAAAACTCACGCTGGGCGCATGTGCGTGTGTGCCCAAGATCCCGAGAGGAGAATGGAGGAGAGGAGATTGCGGCGTGACCATCCCCCCTGGGGGGTGATTTCTCGCTTTCTGTCTCTATGTCTGTCGGTCTGGCGAGCACATGCGCCCTACAGTGAAAATCTCTCCAAAAAATAAAAATAAAATAAAATAAAATTTTAGAGATACATGTACCAATTTTCAGGTCTAGGAACTATCCATTGCCAGTTCCTTGCCCTCGAGGGCCAAAGCAAACTTAATCCGTGCTTCACTCAGAGACCTAAGAAAAGTCTTCCTGGAGACCAAATGAGGAGGGTCAATTTCTTCCTTCCTTCCTTCCTTCCTTCCTTTCTTCCTTTTAAGGATATTTTGCTATAGGGCATGTCTGCTCACTGGAGAGACAGAGAGACAGAAAGCAAGATATCATCCCCAGGGGTGATGGCCACACCACAATCCCTTCTCCTCCATTCTCCTCTCAGGATTTTGGGCACACATGCACATGCGCCTGGCATGAGTTTTAAGCAACTGGGTCCAGGGGGGCAGAGCAGTCAACTATCTGAGGGTCCAGTGACGTAATCATTATGCCATCTGCTGGTCCCAGTGGCTGATATTTTCTAACTTTAAAATCTTCCACCCAGTCAAGGCTGTTAAAACAAAGCAAGCACACAACTAATTGCAGTGCAGAGATGTGACCACTTCTTGTTTTCTCTCCCTGGACTGGATGAGCTGAAATGTTACACAGCACAAACTCAGGCCCCTAGGTTACACCCAGCATCCCCAATGTCCATAAAGTAACAGGGTTAGAGGCCTAAAATCACGCCGCAGGGCCTCTGCATCTACATACCGACTTGTCTTCAATGCTGTCTTTATATAAAACGCTTTCTAAAAATCAAGACTATTCAGAAAGAACAAAGATACAGCATCCTGAAAATAGTCAAAAGAGCATGCCATGGGTAAAAAGAGCTACCCAAGAGAGTTCCCGGAATGGCATGGGAGACAGCAGGAGCTGGGGAAAGGATCCAGCCTTCCAAAGAATGAATACTTTGGAGAGGCCAGCTGAGGTGAGCTGCATAAACCTGATGTGTTTGTCAACCAGCAAGGTCATCTTGCTGCCTCATAGGCCTGAAACGCAACTCCCTCCATTCCAGCGAGAGGCCCATCTGCTGAATCAGAGTGGCCAGGGGCATGGCATTTGGAAGGAGCTACTCTCGCCAAGAGAAGATGCTGGAGCTCAAGAAGGACTAGAACCCCTGTTCTGCTGGCAGAGAAGGCAGGCGGCATAGAGGTGGGTTCTGGAAGAGTGGGATGGAAATGGATGTATCCCTTTCAAGACAGCAGTCTCTCGTACATTCCCTACTCTCCCTCACAGAGCTGCCCATCTCTTCCCTCTGGGTCATGCAGAACAAAACGGAATCCATAGTAGCAGAAGGAAGGAACAAACTCAAAACACAACACTCCCCCTTTATACACACACACACACACACACACACAGAGCCAGCCCACCAACCTAGGCCTTCCTCAAAACCCAGGGCCACTCTCCTCTGGCCTTCTCCATTGCTTTCCCCCTTTCCCAAGGTCAGGTAATTCATCTTTGAACGTATGATCACTGTTCATACATCTGTACAGCAGGTCAAAGAGTCGACCTCGCAGTCTGTGACCCACGTACGGCACAGGGAAAAGAGAGGCTATAGGAATGCAGCCAATGCTGCTCCTGCCTGGGCAGCAGCCCCCGTCCAGCCAGAAGCCAGAGCAGTAAACACCTGGGCACATCATCACACCCCACGCCCCCGTCCTGGTTGCCATCATCACTCTTTCTCCTCTTGCCGTATCCTGTACTCTCCCCACCCTTCCTCTCTCGTCTCTTCCTCACTCTGCAGTTGGGCTCTGGCTTCCTGGCCAGGCAGGTGGAATCCTCATTAATAAGCCACACATTTCCTCCAGGAAATAGCTCTAGGATGGCCTGCACAACCTCTCTTGCCCCACTTCTCTCCCTCCTGAAGGAAAGCTCCTTAGGCTCCTTTGCAAGCCCAGGGCTCTCTGCCTGGAGCACACACAGGCATGCACACACACGTTTCCCCAGTGTAGACAACACTGCCAGCACACAGCCACTCTCTAGGCCATGCCTCACTGCAGCTGGCCTGTGTTCCTTCTGACATCAGGCAAGGGGAATGATGAGTCCCTTGAGGGAAAACCCTAGGATAGCTCAGGCACTTGTAGAAACCCGGGAGCAGCAAGGGAGGTCATGAAGATCCAGGGGGAGGAACACAGGTGGGGACAGAGCACATTCAGAACTTGAAATGGAAAAAGGAAGGGTCTGCACCAAGTGTTCTGGGACTCTGCTCCAGACAGAATAAAACAGGCAGCCCCCAGCGCCAGCAGGGAGTATGGTGGTTGAGGCACTGGACTCCCACATGGCCAACCATAGTTCAAGTCCCAGACCTGGAGACTTGAAAATCATACCAGGCACATGTGCATGTGTGCCCCAAATCCCAAGAGGATAATAGAGGAGAAGGGACTGCAGTGTTACCATCCCCTCTGAGGGGTGATTTCTCACTTTCCGTACGGCACAGGGAAAAGAGAGGCTATAGGAATGCAGCCAATGCTGCTCCTGCCTGGGCAGCAGCCCCCGTCCAGCCAGAAGCCAGAGCAGTAAACACCTGGGCACATCATCACACCCCACGCCCCCGTCCTGGTTGCCATCATCACTCTTTCTCCTCTTGCCGTATCCTGTACTCTCCCCACCCTTCCTCTCTCGTCTCTTCCTCACTCTGCAGTTGGGCTCTGGCTTCCTGGCCAGGCAGGTGGAATCCTCATTAATAAGCCACACATTTCCTCCAGGAAATAGCTCTAGGATGGCCTGCACAACCTCTCTTGCCCCACTTCTCTCCCTCCTGAAGGAAAGCTCCTTAGGCTCCTTTGCAAGCCCAGGGCTCTCTGCCTGGAGCACACACAGGCATGCACACACACGTTTCCCCAGTGTAGACAACACTGCCAGCACACAGCCACTCTCTAGGCCATGCCTCACTGCAGCTGGCCTGTGTTCCTTCTGACATCAGGCAAGGGGAATGATGAGTCCCTTGAGGGAAAACCCTAGGATAGCTCAGGCACTTGTAGAAACCCGGGAGCAGCAAGGGAGGTCATGAAGATCCAGGGGGAGGAACACAGGTGGGGACAGAGCACATTCAGAACTTGAAATGGAAAAAGGAAGGGTCTGCACCAAGTGTTCTGGGACTCTGCTCCAGACAGAATAAAACAGGCAGCCCCCAGCGCCAGCAGGGAGTATGGTGGTTGAGGCACTGGACTCCCACATGGCCAACCATAGTTCAAGTCCCAGACCTGGAGACTTGAAAATCATACCAGGCACATGTGCATGTGTGCCCCAAATCCCAAGAGGATAATAGAGGAGAAGGGACTGCAGTGTTACCATCCCCTCTGAGGGGTGATTTCTCACTTTCCCTCTTTCTATCTCTGTCTCTGTCTCTGTCTGGCAAGCTCATGCATCCTATGGCAAAGCCTCAATAAGTAAATAGACAACCCCAATACACAGCTAGCTCAGAAACTCTGAAAGTAGAAAGGAAGAATCCCTCCGCTCAAAGCTGGGGAAGCCCTGACCCCTGGGAGCACTGTTCTGGGACCCTCTGGCCTAGGGACTTGTCCATGTCAGAGGAAGTGCACATTTATAATGATCCCAGGACTGGCGCTCTAGTCCCATCAACACCATGAGCTGGCTGGGTGTCCCCAGACACATCAACACATCTGTCTGGACAGCACTGGACAAACAGTCCTCAGCCCTTGTAAAAGAAAGGGGCCAGCCTGGCTGGCCTCTGCAACCCCTTTCTGCCATAGCTCTCATTTGATCATTCCATCTGAGCTAGTGTGTATGTGAGAATTAAGCAACATCCTGTGTATCCACAGAATTAAATCTGCAGTTGTCCTAATGGGGCACCCATCGTGGTCAGTGGTAGCGAAGGGTAAGAAATAATCTTGCCTTCCTCCAAGTCCAAAACAGGGAATTTCTTCTCAGCATGTGAGTTTGAAGCTTGAATTTCCTGCATTGGAAAACAGCCTTCAGTCTCGGGATCAAAGACATTCTCTTCCTGTGCAGGGAAGCAGGGAGGAGTGTGTCACAGTACAGGTTCAGACCTTGCCTCAGGCAGCAGGCCAAAACCTGGCCCATGAATTTTAAGTGGTAAAGACAGATAAAACTCCAGCTTGGGATGAAAGAGCATGAAATTCCAGTTTGGGATGGAAGAGCATGAGAGACGAGAGGGGGGAAAATGTACCGATTTCAGAGTTTTTAAGTAGCTCTCAGAATCAAGGTTGGACCTGGCTTGACCTAGAACAAATGAGAGGGGTTGGTAGGGAGAGGAAGGAGGCTTAGAGAAAAGGAAAGAGGGATGAAGGCCATCAGGACACATGCTTGAATTACGTCAGTACATTATCCAGAAAAACATTTGGCCTCGCTGAGTCACTGTGGCTGACAAAGTACTCCTGCCCAGCTCTAGGAGAAACGGGGCTGGCTGTCATACTTGCTCAATTTAGAAACAAGAACACACCTCCTTGGTGAGACAGCATCCACTCCTAGTTCTCTCATGGCACCTCCATGCTCCATCCTCTAGCGGGGGGCCCCCTTTCCCTCTGTGCAACAGAGCCAGTCCATCAACCCCAGCCTGGCAGCCTCTGGGGTGCAGCCCCTTAGGAGCAAAGAGAACATTCTAAGGAGACCTCAAGCTGGCCTTGGTGACCTCATGTCTGAAAGCGAGACCCCAGCATTGGTCCCAAGGAATCTAGGGGGTGAAGCCCTGCCCTTTTCCCCTAGGGCATTCCCAGTCTAACTGAATTCTGCCAACTAGAGAGGTACTGTTCTGAAAACGTGGGGGGATAATAGTAGTACACATCATTCTTACCTTCCAGAGTTTACCATCTATCAAGGAGAAAGCCTTGTGCACAATCTGACCCCACAGAAGAAATGGGACCCATCCCTGCTATAGGATGAGATTTCTAGATTCAAAAGTCGTGTTCAAATTTCTTCAAATGATTTGCTCTGCTTATGAAATACTGGACTTTTAAGAAAGAAATGTGGGGGCTGGACAGTGATGCCGCAATAAAGCCTGCCGCTTCCTGGGGCTGACCCACAGAAAGGTTCTGGGCGCACGTCTGGAGACTTTCCTGATCCGTCATGTCCATGTGTGCCCGTGATCTGAGGCTAGCTGGGGGTGGATCGCAGCATCAGGACTTTGCAGGGTGGTGCACTTGTGCTCGCTCGCTCTCTCCTTTTTTTGTTCATGGGCTATGAGGAGTTTTTAAAAAGAAAGTCTAAAAGTATCTTCTCTCTAAAGTAATCTTAGAGGCGATTAGATGAGGTAGAAAAGGCGAGGGGGAGAAAATTCTTTCAATAAAAGCAACAGTAACAAACCGGTACAGAAATCGTCTACAACCTGTGGATGTATTCACCTTCAATAACAAAAAGCCCTAGGTAGTAATGTTTTCTTGTTCTCATCTTCCCTGTTCAGAGAAGGAAAACAGTATGTGAAAAGGAAGGTCTGAACAGACAAATTAAGACTCTCATCCTCAGTGTTTGTGGCTGATGGAAATGGTGAGGGAAACAGTAATTGCCAACAGTTCTAAGCGCTAAGTATGCTTGGGGTACTGTGGCCTCAAATCTACACAAGACGAAAGGAAATTAATAGGAGGACTTTTTTTGGGGGGGGGTTTGCTTTAATTTTAAAAATAAGATTTGATTCTCTAAAAGGAACTTAACAATTATTATGGATATGCTACTTTATTTAGGCTTTCCCCCAAAAAATATAACTTCATTACAAAACTCCCAGATTCAACCAGTAATTTTTTTTTTAGAGGTTTTTGCTATAGGGTGCGTGCGCTCACCAGACAGACAGAGACAGAGAGATAGAAAGTGAGAAATCACCCCCCCGGGGGGGGGGGGGATGGCCACGCCGCAATCCCTTCTCCTCCGTTCTCTTCTCGGGATCTTGGGCACACATGCACACGTGCCCCGTGTGAGTTTTAAGCCACCGGGTCTGGGACGCGAACCGCGGTCGACTACGTGGGAGTCCAGCGACATAGCCATTACGCTAACTGCTGGTCCCAAACCAGTAATTATTATATGCCCAGGTTAAACATTTTCACAAACATTGCTATGTTTAACATTTACTACAGTTCTCTGAGGAAGACTATTTAACCCATATTGTTTACCGGTTACTTACATCTCAAAATCAAAAAGCAAGGTCTGGAAGAAAAACAAAGTTTAGTGAGGAGAGAACAGAGGATTACCATCTGTCTTCTCCGGTAGCTGAACTGAGATACCCTGCCACTTGAGGGCAGCACCTAAATGGCCAGAACTGTGTACAATAAGGGCAAGTAAGTTAGTGTTGTAATGAAGTGTCAATATCTAACCTGTGCTTAAAACATACACAACCCAAAACACCAATAAACGGCACATAAGAACGAGCCGATGATTGAGGAAGACAGACACAAACAAACACATGATAAAAACATAGAATCGGAGAGGCAGAAACAAATCTGAAACCTACTAAATGAAAAAAACCCTAGTATTTTTTTCTCCTAATTCTAGTCTATCTCTTCAGCATCTACATATTCAAGGAACTCCCTTATTTCCTACATTCTTGCCAAATGAATCCCAGCTAAATTTAAAACATCCTGATTACCTAGCATGAACTTCAGAAAAATCTGAAGGTGTTGGCTCTTATTCCATCTGACATATTGAAGTTTACCTAATCAAGGTGACAGAAGACACTTCAGCTTCCTAATCAGCCTGCTCTCAGTGAGCCATAGCCTTCAGCAGCCTAAAAAAGCAATTAAATAACCACACCTAAGCTTTAGGGGCTCACTCAGCATTGCTGCCTAGAGACAAACTCCAAGAAGGCCTAACATTTTCTGTGAAAGGCAGATAAGGACTCCCAGTTCTTATGAGCTCAGAGGAGGTTAACAACCACATTGTCAGTACTGACTATACAAGCAGCCACGGAGCTAAAACACATTTCAGAAGCAAAACTAAACATTCACCAAGGTCTGGCCTAGCCCCATAGTCTAGTAATTAAGAGGGTCAGATCTGACATTGCTGACTGTGGTTCAAATCCTGGCCCTGGCACCTTCAAAAACACTGTGGGTGCATGTATATATATGCCCAAAATTCCTGAGGGATGGAGAAATGGAGAAGAAATTGCAGTGTGACCATGTCTCACTGGGGATTTTCCCCTTCCCCCATTTCAGGCCAGTACATGAACCCTCTGGCAATAAAAAAGAAAAAGGCTCACCAAGGACAGAAAACATTCAAGTCCTTTCTAGATTTCATATTAGATCCTAACTTAATGTGTGGTCCTCTCTAGGAGTAGGCCCTGTGACCAAGTCACTTAGTCTTTCCAAAGCCAGGATTAGAATCTGGCACTTAATACATGGCCTACATTAGGGGGTTCTAGATGATGGTGAACAATGTTTGCACCATGGGATCTGGGCAACGATGAGCAAATAAACTTAAGTGAGGAGGAAATATAAAGAATTGGAAGCCTAAGGCCAGTGATACTGGCAGTAAAAATTGGAAAATTTGGAAGGTAATTTAGTGAGTTGTTTCACTTGCCTTAAGAAAAAAGTGTTCATGATTGTCATGAATATATCCCAAAGAAACCATGTAATATGTAGACAAATGTTTATACATGAAGATGCTTACTGAGGTTATTTAGAACAGTGAAGATTTGGAAATGACTAATGCTAAGGTTAAACATGATATCTCCCAAGAAACACTACTATACTGATTTTTTTTTTTGAGAGAGGTTTTTACTATAGGGCGTGGGCCAGAGAGACAGAGAGAGACAGAGACAGAAAGCAAGAAATCACTCCCCAAGGGGGATGGCCATGGTGCAATCCCTTCTCCTCCATTCTCCTCTTGGGATCTTGGGCACACACGCACATGCACCCAGTGTGAGTTTAAGCCACCAGGTCCAGGACTCAAACTGCAGTCGACTACATGGGAGTCCAGCGACATAGCCATAATGTCAACTGCTAGTCCCTATACTGACATTTTTAATGTTATGGAAATACTCTTATGGTATAATGCTAAATGGAAAAAGCAAAAAGAAAAACTGAATAAATTATGTAATTCAATTTTGTTTTTATAAAGTCCTGTTTTAGTCCATTGTGTTGCTAATAGAAATACCTGAGTCTAGGTAATTTATAAAGAACAGAGGCTTATTTGGCTCATGGCTTTGGAGGTCCCAGGTCAAGAGGGTGCAGCTGGTGAAGGCCTTCTTGCTTGGGGGCTCTGACGAGTCCCACGCCAGCACAGACAGGGTTATCACACCATGAGACAGAGCAAGAGCGTGCATGTATCTGTGTCCACATGTCTGCTTCATCTCCTCTCCTTATAAACCTACCGGGATGCAACCATGGGGGCCTACCTAAAAACCTTTATCATAATCACTTCCTAATGGCCTACCCCTTATTCTTACAGTTGGATTAAGTTTTAACTCTTCATCTGGCCACGACCAAGTTCTCACGACCAAGTTCATCACCTGACTTTTCAGGGGACATAATTCAAACCAAAGCAAGCTCTAGAAAAAGACAAAGAAAATATATAGATATATAAATTGTAATTACCTCTAGATAGCAAAGTTACTAGTGCCACAATTCCTTACATTTTCTTAAGATTTTTCTAATTAAAAAAAAAAGTAGGCCAAGACTTTGTCACAGGCTATTAGGCAGAGATATTCATTCAGCTTTTTATCATAGCCTACTTAAGTATTACTGACCTGACTACTATAGTTGCTACTACTACCAGCTCTAATCCTAAACATAAGCATAACCTTCACCCTATCTTTAAGCAGTGCTAAGCACAAGTGCAGATAAGTGATGAAATAAGGTCCCTACTTTTAAGCAAGTCAAGGGAAAGAACTGCCACTTGTCATCAGCACCTTCTGTGTGGTAAGTCATGGGCTAGGTACTTTATACATGTTATCTCATGTAATCTTCACTACCACTGTTTGGTAATATGCGTGTGTACACTTTACAGGTGACGCAGCTTATCACCAACCATACATATTTCTCTTTCTAGAGGGGAGGGTTCTATAGTCCATTTTTCCTGGTTCATTCTTCTTCATAATTTCCAGGAATCAGTATTTTTTCTTGAAGCACAATCTTTCCCTTTCTACTGGTACCAAGTTTCACTCCACCATTCATATTCACTGCAATGCCCAAAGACCTTTCTAAGGGTACACATTGAAGATACATGTAAAGAAGAAGCAAGAACCCCTCTTTTGACGGATTTCTTTGTCCAATGTTAGGTCCTTGATTTATCACCTAAAGGCATTTATTGGTTCTTGGAATAACCAGAACTGCATCTCATCATTACTTCATGACCAAATGGTTTCCGCCTCTGATTGCTCCCTAAAGAATCACAAATTGTTGTCTCTGCATTTGAAGTGTCATAACTGGCTCTTTCCTGGCTCCCCACAAACCATTCGTTTTCACAGTGTTTCCATGAGCCCCTCGAGCCCCTCTGCCCTGTTAGGACTGTGCAGGCAGAAACACAGATCTGCCAGGTCCCACAGCAATGGCATGGTCATGGAAGTGAACCGCCCTCAAAATGTATATTAGCTACCACTCACTCCAGAATTGTGTTTCTGGTACCAGAGTAACACAGAAGATAGAAATGGGCGGGCAGCTGAGTGAAGAAAACATCTTGGACCTAAGGAAAATGAATAGGATGACCACTGTAGAATACAATAGAGGCCACCTCCACAATTCAGGCATTACATTCTGGGTTCCTGCTACTCAGAGTCTGTTATTCAACTTTTAAAGTACTTTCTATGGTATTAAGTACTTTTGTTTATTCACTATAGCTCTTGTTTAAATTTGGTAATGGCAAAGCTGAAATCTAAGTCAAAATGGCCTAAATGTCCATCAATGGGTAAACCGATAAAGAAAATATGGTATATATCACACAATGGGATGCCATTCAGCTAAAAACGAAGGAGATCTTGTCATTAGTGAAAACATGGATGAGCCTGAAAGACATTATGTTCAGTAAAGTAAGCCAGATACAGAAAGACATCACTGTATAATCTCCCTTATATGCAAACTCTGAAAAAAGTTGAAATAGGAAAAGCAGAGCATAGAACGGGGGTTACCTGAGGCTGGATATGAGATGGGATGGTACGGAGGGAAACCAAAGAAGCATTTTTCAAAAGGTGTGAAGTCTCAGTAAGACAGAAGAAGTAACTCCAAGAGGTCAATTATAACATGGTGGCTATAATTAATAATAATGTACTGTAAACTTGAAAATTGCTTAAAGAGTTGGCTTTAATTGCTCTCAATACAAAAAGGAAGTGAGGTAATGTGTATGTTAATTGGCTTGAGTTGGCCATTACCCTATGTATACATATTTCAAAACATGTTGTATACCATAAATACATACAATTTATATATAGCAATTAAATAAATAGATTATCTATTTAAAAAAATAGAACATGAGATGGCTCTCATTCACAGAAGAGATCAATGACTAGAGTTCACTTGTCTAAACCAGAACACAACAGCTGTGGGAGAAATTCGGACACACCCACTCACCCCCAGGGCTCCACCCCTTCCGTCATCCTGCACATCTACAACAACTAAGGGTGCCTTGGCTAGCAGAAGCCCAGGACTGAGGCAATCACTACTGCATTTCCCACCTGCAGCAACCTTTACACTTGGGTTCCAAAGAGAACCTTTGGGAAGACAGGCGTGGTGTGCAGGTTGTCCTTGCCTACCACCATTACATCTGTCTGTCTCCTCTCTGCTAACCACCCTTTTCCACTGCCCCTCTGCAGATGAACTGATAAAGAAATAGGGTATATTTACATATAATTCAATTCATCTCAGCCCATCCCTCAGAATCCATTCTTAGTCCCCCTAAATCTGTCCCCTGCACTCCATCCTTCACTCTGGACTCCTCATCTTTTTGAACATAAAAGCTCAAGCTCTGATAGTAGGCCATCTGGCTCCAAATCCTATTGGCTGTGTACCTTAGGCAGCTTAATGAACTTCATGGGTCTCAGTTTTCATCTATGTAAAACAAGAATAATAATACCCATCCTGGAGTGCTGTTGAGAAATTAATGCATGTAAAATACTTACAATAGTTCTTGGAACTGATCTAGTAAGTAACTATTAATGCTAATTATTATTATTGCTTTCTAACTTATATTATTGCAACATCTTTTTAACTTCTTAGCCTTCTCCTTTCCATCTTCCACTCAGTTGCAAGAGCGGATCTTCTAAAATGCTATTTTAATCATTATTCTTCTGCGAAAAGTGCTTAAGCTACTCTGTTATTGTCTATCAGTAAGACTTCTTAACTGGATCCTGGAATTCTTGCAAGCCTTTCTGCCCCATACCTAGCCACTCTCAAAAGAAAAAAAAAATGTTCTTTCCATCCTTAATTGCTAAAAGTTAACCTGAACACCCTCTGATCTCACCTATACCATCCCACGCTTTTCCCTAAGTTCTTCCCTCTGCCAAAATTGACTCTACCCCTTGTAATTTTGGCAAAATCCTCTTAATGCTTACAATCTCTGCTCAGAGAGCACCTCCCTTTGGAAGCATATCCCTTTCCAGTCAGCTCTGAGGCTGAAAGTTCCACATGCTGTGAGTTCAGGGCACCAGGCTTGACCTTTCATTTCAGCACTGACCTCGAAGTGCTACCCCTCTTTGTGCACATGCCAGACTACAGAAGGAAGCCAACTAGTATTCATTCAACCTACTGTGTGCCTGGTACTGTGTAACAACATCACATACTTTATTTAATACCAATCAATGAACTAAAAAGAGCTTCACTTGTGCTTTGATATTGATATTAATTATGATGTCTATTCTAAAGTACTGAGAAAAGTAATCATCATCGATTTTTCTCATCTCAGTTAAATAAAAACTTCTCAAGAGACATTTTAGTACAGTATTTCTTCTATTAATAATTCGGTATGAGTCCTCAGAGTCAAACTTTTTTTCACTCAAAAGTTGTCTGAACATGCATCCATTTTGTGGCATACCCTCAATAGTTCAAAAACGCTGCTCACAGAAAACTACATACGGTACTCACTTTTATAAAGCTCAGAACAAACAAAGCTAAACAATATATTGTTTACGAAAACATGGTAAACTCTATCAAAAAATAAAAAGAGGGGTAATCACAAAACTCCAGATAGTTGTTCTTTTGGGGAGAGGCATAGGAGTCAGTGCAGGGAGGCATCCCGGGTAGGTCAGGAACGGAGGAAATGTTCTAGTTTCGAATTAGTGGAGTGGCTCTCAGGTGCTCGTTTTATTACGATGCTTCATGACACACATACGTTATATCTGTCCCTTCACATGCAGCGAATGTTGTAATGTGTGCATAAATATCACACATATTTTTGTTCTTATTATTACTGGTATTAAGCTGCTTTAGAGGATAGACTAACAGTTACTGAGTATCTGGTAGCTACAGAGATATTACTAGGTGATTTTTTCTCAACACCCTTGTGAGAATGATGCTCTTTCCTCAAGTTAAAAATTAGGGGGCCTGGACAGTGGCACAGTGGTAAAGCAGACCCATGCGGGAAGGTTGCCAGTTCACCTTCAGAGACCTCCCCGGGTATGCTCGGCACACACGTGCCACGCTGGGGTGGATCATGTGTCAGGATCTTGTTGGGGGTGCTGTATTTCTATTTTTTTTGCTCTTGCTCTTGCTCATGCAATAAATAAATAAACCTTAAATTTATAAAAATTCAAATACTGGACTTACGAATGTTGGATAATATCCCTAAGTTCTCATGCTGTGCCCAGTATTTTCCACTTGCACCTCAAATTCCCTACCCACTACCAGGTGCCTAGGAGGCTAACCCACACGTACCACATCAATAGACTCCCCTATTAGATGGTCTGGGTGCATTTAGCCAACAAGAGAACAGAGAAAGGGAGGAGAGCGAGTCAGGGTCTCAATTCCCTGCTCATCACTGAATCACCATGAGTTGGTGCTCCCCTCTACCAAAGGCCACAGCTCTTACACAGTTTTCCTCTCTCCAGATTCAGAGCACTATTCGCGGGCTTGTCCCTTCAGACGTAGAATGGTCATGTCTCCCTCCCTGCTGTGCTCTGTGATGCCTTGGGAATCCAAACCTTGCTGGTTTTCCTGTTTCCTGCCCACATCTTCATGAATTTCCCCTTGGTTAACATCTTCTCAAACTACCTAGGTTGAGTGGCCCATGTTTCCCAACTGAACAGCAGAGAAGCTGGATTCCGAAGCATGGCATCTTCCATTTATATCAAGGCACCAGTCCACCCTTGGTTGTAAAGATCAGCATGGCCCTAAGGAGGGTGATTACAGGAACCAGCAGTTGGCATAATGGCTGTGTCACTGGACTCCCACGTAGTTGACTGTGGTTTGAGTCCCAGAGCCAGTAGCCTAAACTCATGCCAGGCACGTGTGCATGCATGCCCAAGATATGGAGAGGGGAATTGAGGAGAAGGCATTGTGGCATGGCCATCCCCCCGGGACATGATTTCACGCTTTTTCCTCTGTCACTCTCTGTCTTTCTGGGGAGCATACACGCCCTATAGCAAAAACCTCTCCAGAAAAAAAAAGGAGGTGATTACTAATTACTTCAGTTATGATTGTAACTCTATGTTCTTTAGCAACATAGGAGAACACTATTTGCTCTTCTGGGCTGGTGTTACATACAGCTAAGAATAGGGACAGTTAACTGGTATTGCTAAGTGTATGTAAAATTATAATAGAAATTATAAGCCTTTGATATATAGGTGACAAAAGAAATTTAAAATAGATTTTAAAAGGTGTAAGTGTTAAGCAGATGTAAATATAACAATGTGACCTAAATGTTCTCATTGATCCTATTTTCTGGTTCTTCCTTGCTTCCTCCCCTTCCTCCTTTCATTGATGGTCCCAGAACAAAGGGCAGGTGCAAAAAACACATTTTAATGGACCCTTACAACAAAATACATTTGACATGACAGTTTGGAGAGCTCAGACTCTGTGCTGAAAATAGTGGGAGGAAACCCTTGCAGTTTCTAACTTCTCTTCCAACTTCTTCCTGGCTCTCTCTGCTTATTCCTATTTTCTGGTGATGCTGCACAGACAGGGCTGACTATAAGCCCAATTTATCTTTTTGCTGAAATCAGTAGAACAGAGCACATGTTATCAACGAGTAAGCTGAAAATAAAGGCACCTTGGTTTGATTGGCATTACAGAATAACCCGTCCTAATTCCCTGTCATCTTCCCTCCCTAGTATGACACCTGCATTCCTGGCAGAGCACTCAGCATCTCAGTAGCACTGATAAGAGCAGAGTTAAGTGGTAGATACATCAATTGGTCTCTTAGGAGAAGCAGAAAGATGATCGTGACAAAGCAAGGTGGCAGCAATGATGAAGTGGAGAAATTCAACATAATAAAAATAACCCAAGATTTCTTTACTAGATGTAGTACTTAGAAATTATAATTTCGAGTGCATGGTCAACTCCCAATAACCACAGTGAGTAAATTATCTATACTGGGCACTTGTTTTTTCTTAGGTTGGATTTTTTATCCTTTCTCTCAATTTCTAGGGACATTAATCAGCTGATTGTATCTGAGTATTTCCTTCCCACTCCTTTAACATACAAGTAACTGCGGGCAGATAGCAGGCTAGAAGAACAAAAAAATCTAGATAAATGTAGGTTGGCCGACAGTCAAAAAAGATAAGTAAGACCTCATTGAGATCCCTAGCTGAGGCCTGGCACTCAATAAATATTTGTTGAATTGAGAGAAAACAGTTGTTGGGAAATAGAATTAGAAGACTCGTAATGTCTCATTTTTCTCTGATATTCTATGATTCCTCAGAATAAGATTATAGAAAGCCTGCAGAGCATTAAGAATAAAGTTAATCAGGAGCCAACTAGGGGAGTTAGAAGGGACTCACCTTATGCTGAGATGAATCCTGAAACAGTAACTGAGGACTGATCTGGACTATCACAACCCATGGTCCTGGGTCTCAGGTAATGGTCCAAAATTCCGGTCTCAGGTAATGGTCCAGAATTCCCACCCAGAGTCTAAGCAATTCTCTTACAATTTAAGGTATGAACAAGATCTTATGCGAAATTCCAGGCTTTAACTTATTGAAGGAACCTGAGAAGGGGGTGTGTATGCTGGTAGGGGTGGTAATACTGTTTTGAGGTTCTGCACTTTATGCTGCATGCTTTTTCCAAGGTCAAAGAAACCTAGCATTCATGGAAATGACCTAATTCCACCAACTCAGTACAGGAAATCTTTCTTCAGCATCCAGAACAGAGGGCCATCTCTTCTCTGGCAAGAGGAAACTCATGTTCTCCAGAGGCAGCCGCATTGCTGCTGGACAGCTCCCTTCTAGGCAGGCCCTTTCTTCAAGCCTGAGTCAGCATCTTTAACTGCCACCCACTGACGCAATAGAGACCAGGCCTGTTCCACTTTTTGGGCATAGCTCTCCAGTCATCTGACATCAGGAATTACTTTTCCTTCCATCTTCCAGTCTTCCAGCTAGCATACCTCATTCTTTCAACTGCAGAGACAGAGCAAGTAGGTGCCTCAAAGCGCTCTTTCTTGACAGTACTCTAACTGGTCTATGCAGTGTTTAAACTGGAGAGGACAAGTTAAATGCTGCAGAACTGGACACAGTGGTCCAGACATGCCTAACCTGCAGGGGGAAGAGTGGGACTATTTCTTCCTATTCATTCCCCAACTATCACCACTGTTTCATCATCTATTCTAGAATGGTGACCAAAATGGCCATAACACTGGCTAGGTCCTTACAGTTCCTCTTTCATCATTTGGTTGTCCTTATTTGTTTGTCTTCTGATGACTGGTTCATCTCCCATGTTACCTGTACAGTCACATCCTGGGCTACCTTTTACCACGGCTGGTTTGGCATGGGGTAGAGAAATTTTCACATTTTGCCTAACTTTTTTAAAATGGCTGTTCCTGTTCAACAAATATCCTCAATCTACCTGGCATATAGAGTCTTAAATATTGGGTTGTTGGAAAAGCCATGATCTGTTTTTCTATGGAAAAATGCCTCATAACTTTTCCAACAAACCAATATTTTTTACCTAAATAATAAATGCAGAACCAGCAGTTGGCATAATGGCTATGTCACTGGACTCCCATGTAGTCAACCACTGTTCGCGTCCCAGACCCAGCAGCTTAAACTCATGCTGGGTGCGTGTGTGTGCGTGCCCAAGATCCTGAGAGGAGAATGGAGGAGAAGGGACTGCGGTGTGGCCATCCCCCCTGGGGGGTGATTTCTCGCACATCCTGGGCTACCTTTTACCACGGCTGGTTTGGCATGGGGTAGAGAAATTTTCACATTTTGCCTAACTTTTTTAAAATGGCTGTTCCTGTTCAACAAATATCCTCAATCTACCTGGCATATAGAGTCTTAAATATTGGGTTGTTGGAAAAGCCATGATCTGTTTTTCTATGGAAAAATGCCTCATAACTTTTCCAACAAACCAATATTTTTTACCTAAATAATAAATGCAGAACCAGCAGTTGGCATAATGGCTATGTCACTGGACTCCCATGTAGTCAACCACTGTTCGCGTCCCAGACCCAGCAGCTTAAACTCATGCTGGGTGCGTGTGTGTGCGTGCCCAAGATCCTGAGAGGAGAATGGAGGAGAAGGGACTGCGGTGTGTCCACCCCCCCTGGGGGGTGATTTCTCGCTCTCTCTCTCTCTCTCTCTCTCTCTCTCTCTGTCTTTCTGGCGAGCTCACATGCCCTTTAACAAAAATCTCTCCAAAAAAATTAATAAATACATGACTGAATGAAAATTAAATGTCACCATTTAAGGGGGAGATAATGGAGCAGTGATGAAACGTGATGCTCCATGAGGCAGACCCACAGGGAAGGATTTCCTGTTTGTGTGTGAAAACCTCCCTGAGTATGCAGGGTACACGTGTGCCTACAATCTGGGGTGGCTAAGGCTGGGAGTGAATCAGTGACAAGACTGCTGGGTCTCGAGGGCACTGTGTGTGTGTGTGTCTCTATCTCTCACTCATGGAATAAATAAATGAACTTTGAAAAAGTCTGGAGCCAGCAGGTGGTATGGTGGTAAAGGTGCCAACTGTGGTTCGAGTCCTGGACACGGTGGCTTACTTTCTCACTTTACCTCTCTTTCTCTCTCTCTCTCTCTGGTAAGTGCACATGCCCTACAGCAAATGTAAAAATAATAACAATAAATAAAATGAAATACACAATTCAAAAACTAAATAAATAAAAGGGAAAAGTCACCATTATTAGATTTGATCACACTAACTAAGGAAAATGCTCCACTCTCTAGCAGGAGCCTATCTTTTTAGCATCACAAAACGTGAGCCAGCATAAATAATTTCTTCTCATCAGTATCATCTGCATAACCCAGCTGCTCGTTTTCATAGCTCCTCTTCCAAAGCCATGGCTACCTGGAAACATGGCAAACCACCTGCTGCACTACATGCTTCGGCCTCCCTACCCCAGCCCCACTGCCTTTAGAACCATTCTGTTCCGGATTTGTGTCCAGCAGTCATCATGTGTGAGCCTGCAGCCGTCAGAACCAGGAAGTGACTGGTGGCGTGACTGCATGGTAGACTGCAGTCTGCCAGGTACACAGGCTTCTGCTCCCTCAGGAGGGAGGTGGCTGGCATCACAGACAACTCCTCCCAGTGAAAATAACAAAAGGACTCTGGCCTCCACCTGCTCACGCCTGGGAAGAGCCTTCCCTTTCTCAGCTGCCCAGGACGTGAGGCCTGCGACCACTTGCTGAGCAGCAGAGTCCTGTCTAGCAGGACCCTTCAGTGAAGATGCATTGCGTCTCCTTCGTTTTCATGACTATCCTCTCAGCCCCTGCTGGGTTTTGTTACCCTTCATTCACCCCAGCAGAAACCTCTTCCTTTTTAATTGCATCCAATCTGTTTTGTCCTAATCTCTGCTTCACAAATCAGAATGACAGAAAGTGTCCTTCCAACTCTTGCCTTTTATTCTGAAGAAAAGATGAGCTTGTATTAGCTGAAGGTAGAGATGACTATTTCAGAAAATAAAACATGTACCCTTTCTATTTACAGGAATTCCAACTCCTTCTGACTCTAAAAGACCTGAGAATCCATCATGGATCCCCATGAAAACTTCAGTCGTAAATTGCTTCTGGTTTTATGCCTGTTAATAGTTTACTTGGGAGAGGTGCTTTTAAAAGCTGCTTAGCTCTTAGATGGTTAAATTGCTAAGTTACCTAGATCAATCATGGGTTATTTAGTCTTATTACCTTGCCTCCGAGACAGCTAGGAATACTTCTTCTCTATAAAGACCTCTAGAAAAAATAATCTATTCTACAGTTCATTGTCTTATGCACTCAAAGTTTGTAAGTTCTTCAGATATAACCCAAATCCCTTTCACTGGAGCTTAAGACCTTTTATCTTTTTTCTGGTCTCCAGTGGATGTCATAAAGGGGAAAAAAAAAACAAAAACAGACACTATTTTCTGTTTGTTCACAGCCTTCTGCTTAGAGCTCTTTGGCGCTTGCTATGCCATTCGACATCCTTCCAAACATTTGATGACTGCTCTTAAATCCCCTTTACCACCTGCCCCTCACCACCTGAATTCTCCTATAGCTCTCTGAAAGGTAATGCTCGCCTCAGTCAATACCTGCTATAAGAACTTAATCAGCACATTCAAACTGTATCCAGGTCCCCCAGCAGAGGTAGAGCTGGGTCTATAGCTCCCTTCTGTAATGTACTCAATCTCCTATAAAATGCACAGAGACAAGATGAAGGTTCCAAACATCCAAGACACCACTTCTAGTCACTGCAACAAATGTGTCACAGGCTTTAGATACAGAGCAACCTCCTCTCTGGTCAAGAGCGAGGACAGGGGAAGAGCAAAAGGGCTGGTCTGGAGGGCTGAGTTCAGGCCTCTGCCACTGATGCCTGTGAGCCATTCACTCCACGCCAGCCCTCTTCCCTGAGAAGGGGACATGTTTTTGCCGAGACTGCTCCTAAGAGTGCTTCTAGCTTAGACATTCTGAGACTCTCTGACAAGGTGAAGGCCTCTTCTCCCCCTTCTTAAAAGACATAAACCATGTCCTTGGCATGTTCTTCAACCCACTTCACGGCCAGCACCGCCTGGACAGTGTTTCTTACAGTTTTTCATTATCACCCTCCGCCCTGAAGGAACCTTTTCAGAACATTGTTTTCTCTAATCGCCCAACCAATGAAATTTTAGTACACTCCATCAGTACTGCATGTATAGCTGTGTTTAATACATGAAAGTAAGATTCATTTGCTACCCTGGAGAACCAATTTTCACCCCCTTGGGGGCAATATTACCTGCCAAGACAATGTGTGGCCTCGACTGAACCAAGGCCTCCTCTTGCTGAGTGATACAAACAGAGTCATTTACCCCAAACTCCAAACCCACGCACCTATTCACAAGCCAGAGGTTTTGAAATAATCCATTACACCAGCAGGAGTGAAGTCAGCCAGAGTTCCCATTTCATGAAGGTAAACAGCAGCTCTCTCTCCTCCTCTCCAGGCCCAGGACTGGACCTCTTAGCTGGGAATCCTCACCTCTCCCCCTGGTTCCCACTTTCAGCTCCCACTCCATTCACACAGATCCCAGCAGCCACGTGGGAATGATGGGAATGGGGCGAGCAATGGGTAATGATGTTCCAGGAATATCTGGAATCCACTCCTGGGCGCCTGCAGGGATGGAGATTCCTTCCAACCCACTGGCGTCAGCCCAGTCTCCACCTCCTCCCCTGCACACCATTCCCTTTCACCTTACCTTGGCACGCTGGCCAAATAGGTCACGAGTTTCCGCAGGTCTTCCTGTCTTATTCTGTCATGATTGCTGCGAGCAGGGAAGGTCAGGATGGGTCCGCCTCGTTTATCACGGCCCCCTGCAGGGAGGAGGGAAGGAGTTTAAGAAAACCAGCCAGAAAGTCAGCTGCAGATAAGAAAGAATTCTGATTGCTGGATAGCAATCAGGTAGCAATACAGTGCCCAGGGAAAATCTGGTCACTGCTTAGGATAAGGCAGAGTGTCTGGATGCAGGTAGTATGTGTGACTGGCAAGTCTTTGGATTCTCTGATGCTTTGTCGCAAAAGGCAGATGAAAACAATAATGGACGTATTCCGGGGTTATTGCAAAGGCTGATGAGATGGCACATGGGGAGGCACTTTGAGAAGTAAAGCTCTCAACAAATATGAGATGATAATGCAGGTGCTGATAACATATTGAGAAAGCACTACATTGCGAGTGCTATGTCCTCTGGCAATGTAACGATCAATCCACTTCTCTTTGCAGACCTCTGAGAGTGGGAGCATTCCTGATGAACTGACTCCGTGGTGAGGAGGCCTTAGAGTGCCCATCCAGGGAAAGCACTGCTAGGAGGGTTTTAGATTCACAGAACAGACAGTGAGTGTTTTCTACACAGCCAAGAAACCACCCCTGCCTGCCTGCCTGAGGTGCCACCTGTCACTCCTGCTGGAGGAGCGCATAAGTCTTACCGGAAATAAGGATGTTCCAGGTCTTAATCACTGCAAATGCATATGCACATGCTAAGATGACAAATGTTTTCTAAATATCACATTACGAAAAGCTAGAAGGCGTACAGCAAAACGATGATTACTGTTGTCATGAGAAGGCTGGGGTTTTATTTTCTTTTGCTTTTCTCTGTTTTCTAAATATCTATTCCCTACTTACTGTATGATTGTGAAATTTATTCATTAATGTACACTATGATGAAAAAGCAGAACCAGGTGTCTCAAGAGGAACCAAGCTAAGGTGGCAAAGAAAACCTTTGTGCCATGATCAGAGACTCCCTACAAATCTCCCTCACAAGGGAGTCCAATGAAAGGAGGAGGAGGAGTCGACATGAGCATCATCAGAGCAAGAAAAGCAGTAAAGCTCCAGCCGCTGAAGGAGAATCTCTTAGGAGGAAGGCAGGGCTTCCCAGGGCCCTCCCTGTGTGTGAGTTCGTAAGTACCACTTCTCTCTAACTGTGGGGCCTGGAAGCCACACAAATAAAGGGGAGGCCTGACAAGCAGCACCCCAGGACATAAAAAGCCGCAGGAAGAAAAGGATCAAACAAGATCAAGGTCACTGATTGGACCATGATGAAAATCTTTCAGTAGCAATGCAACCACTGTGCCCCACCAAAACAGAAGTATATATTGGGTTGTCAGGGAACTTATGACACATTTTTGCATAGAAAAACATATAAAAATACATCATGATTTTTTTCCCCAATAGATACACCTCCTGAGTAGGGCCCTGGGCCCCATCTCCACACCTACCATCCTACTAGGTCTGGTTTCTGTACTACAGCCACTGTCATCACATTTGCCTTGGAAATGGCCCGTTTCTCCCAACTGCCTTCTACGTGTGAAAGAATGAAATGGAAGGTTTTCCCAAAGTTGGGAGATTCTCTGACACTCCTGACCTTCCCCTTAGCATCTGCATTTGTGGGTGGTCTTTCACCACCACCACCACTGTTAGTCTTCCTTCTGGCCCTCCATAAACACTCCCAAGTACAGTAAGTGAACATAGGGAGCCGAGATTCCAATTGACAAGAAATGACTTGAAGGCTTGGTGAGCTAGCAGACACTGCCCCTCCCAAGATGGCGTACAGTGATCATCCTGACCTTGGACACACAAGTTTCCGAATCAAGGCTGGGGGCTTCTGGATGACAGGAGAAGGTTCTGCATACCAGGGAAGGAGGAGTGAGGTCAGAAAGCCTGGGAAAGTGTAAGCACCTCCTTTCAGGAAGTGTAGATAAGGAGTCAAAAGGAGGCAGCAGGATCAAGCCAAGTATTTTCAGAAAGGAAAAGACCTTGAAGATTGTAGGAAGAGGAGGAATGAGCTCAGGAGAGAATCATGCTGGAAAGAGAGCAAGGCCTTAAGCCAGAGCAAGGGTAGGGCCTCCGCCTTTCTCTGAGGCAGACTGAGGAGCTCAGAGAGGGAGGAGGAAACAAAGATAAGTTACAGAGAGGGACAAGTTCAGCCTGTTTTAGGGACATTGTTCTTGAGGTAAACAGGAGACAAGGTCAGGGTCATTTTGGGTACTGTGAAGTGAGGAATGGAACCATCGTCAGAGCGCTTCCCTAGAGAATGAAGAGGACTGTGAGGATGTGAGCTACAGGCTAAGTGACAGGGTAATGGTGTAGTGAAAGCTCTGTGCAAAGCTTTGCTGGTGATACGTGTGCTGGACTCCAAACGAATAAAAGCAGAATGGAGCAACTGCACGATGCTAATGGGAGGGCCTCAGAAGGAAGAGGGAAATGTGCATGGCTTGTTCCTCTGACATCCACTTCTCTCCACTAATGGGGGATATCAGAAAGGGCCAAAGGTAGGGGATTAAGGTCACAAACAGACATATCAAGGGTCAATATCTTCAATGTGCATGACCAGAGTAGGGAGATGGAGGACCTTGATGCCAAGGAGACTGAGCAAAAATGAAGCTGTAGGATTTGATCAAAAATGGACATAGATGCTAAAATGACAGAGGACAATAAGCAGAAATGAAGAATGAGAACTCTGTTAAAGTCAATGTGACAACAGTTCTACAAGATGTTAATGAATACACATGTACACACAAGTTTTTAAAGGAATGAGGTTAATCCATAGTTTGGAAAATGTCAGATTAAACAATGATAAAATTCTTTATTGTGGGACATCTTGAAACCTGAAAACACTAATGTGCTTTAAAAGACATCATAAATCTTCAATTTATAAGGAGAGCTATAAATTTATATGAGAGAAGACCCCCCTTTTCTCTCTTGAGAATCATCCTGGATTGCTGTTCTACGGATTATTAATGCTTTGGGAGGCGCTGGTCCAGCTTATAAAAGGTTGTGCCATACAGCCTAGGATCTCCTCGGCCATGATGGAAAATGACAGTTGAAGATAAGGAGGCAGAGAGGAACCATCAAGAGGTGGCTTAGAGGAGGAGAGAATAAGGATGAAATGAGCCCTGCAGTAGAAGGCTGGATAAAAGGGACAATGGGCACTTGGAGGCGGTGGTATAAGCAGCACAAAGAAGCCAGAGAAGAGGCCAGCAGGTGGCATGAAAGTGAAGGCAGCTGGATCCCACATGGTCAACTGTGTAGTTCAAGTCCCACACCCAGGGGCTTGAAAATCACACAGAGCACATGTTCAAAATCCCGAGAGGAGAATGGAGGAAAAGGGATTCCGCGCGGCCATTCTCCCTGGGGTGTGATTCCTCTTTTGTCTCTCTCTCTCCTGAGCACATGCACCCTATAGCAAAAACTGAAGGAAAAAAGAAATCCAGAGAGGCCAAGGAGAGTCCGTGAGTTGTGAAGGATGGCTCACTGAGAGGCAGCCACAGATGCTGTTGCACACACGTGCAAAGGCCATGTGCAGAAGCTGTTGGAAAACCTTGAACTACATCAGATATACATTCTCAGTCTCCCTTGACCTTGGTCAAAGCAGGGGGCAGGCTCAGGGTGGGCACGCACTACTAGCACTGCTTCTCTTCTTCCCAGAAAGAAGTGTCACTGCTACATTGGATTATTTAATTCTGGGTTTCTTTATTTTGTTTAATTGTTGTGTCTTATGTTTTAAAAGCTCAAGATGTTTTGGTTTGGTTTGGTTTTTGATTTTCTAGATGTAGTCAGTCATTATCTTCCTGGCCCCTCAGTGTCCTTCATAGGCCTGGAAGCTCCCCATCCCAGAAGCTCCAGGCACCACAGATGCAGATAAATGAGACTCACACTGGCTCATGGAACTCAGCTGCTCACTCCCAGCCCCCTTATCCTTGTCTCAGACGTGTCCACCTGTACCATCTCTGACTGCCTTCATGGCACATGGGTTCTATGAACTCCATTAGGGCAACTCTCTACCGCTTGGGAAGGTCTTTTCTGGGCCTGGCTGGGCTTTGACCCGAGACTCCAACTGAAGTCACCTGGGAAAAAAATAAGCCATGAACATCAAGCAAGGGTTCCTGTATCAAAGTATACCATGTTTATACATGTGCACCAAATTGGTATGGAATAGAATAGTGGTAAGATCCTATGCACTAAATCCAGGAAGACTTCTTAGAGAAGGCGAAGTAAGAACTGACTTGGAAAGGAGAGGAGAGGGTCAAACTGTCAGAAGGTGTAAGGAAGGCACTCCAGGGGAAAGAAATGTCAGGCACGAGAGAAATGGAAGGATTCGGCAGGACACTCAGAAGAAAGGAAGGGCTATAGAAAAGAAGGAGAGGGGTCAGCAGGTGGCAGGGTGGTTAAAGTACTGGACTCCCACATGGCCAACTATGGTTCAAGACCAGAATCTGGCAGCTAGAAAATCACACTGGACACAAGCATGCATGCCCAAGATCCTGGGAGGGGATGGAGGAGAAGGGATTGCAGTGTTGCTATCCCCCCAGGGAGGTGATTTCTCACTTTCTCTCTCACTGACTCTCTGTTTCTCTCCAACAAGTGTACATTCCCTATGGCACAAACCTTAAGAAGGAGAGAGACAGAGAGAGAGAGAGAGAGAAAGAAAGAGAGAGAGAGAGAGAAAGAAAGAAGAAAAGGAGGAAAATAATCAGTGGGCTCCCCAAAGGACTGTAGGACATGCCCTTGTGAACCTAGCCTACAGAACAGTAGAAGTCAGAGGCCTGGTACTCCCCAGTGTCCCATGGTCTTTGTATACTCTCAGCAAGCACGCAGAATCCCAATTACAGAACTTAAAAGCTGTGTTACCTATGCCTCTACCCATACTGAATCACTGCTTCATGATCCTGGCTAGAGGCTGTTCAATCCATGCTTCAGTATCTTCAGTGACAGGAAGATGAGATAAACAGGCCCCTAACACTAACAGAGAAAGGCAACTGCCTAATCACTCTTGTCTAACAGAACAACAATAATAAAATACTATCACTATCCTACTACTAATTATTATAATAATATAGAACACACTTCATACTTTATAAAACCATCTGCATACACCCACAACATGTATGCCCTTACCTCTCACACCCACGCTCTGAATCACTGGTCTCTTGTTTTCTCTCTGATGAAGTGGGAAACAACTGCTACTTGGGTAACCCTTTCCCCAGCTAGCTCCCCCGTCCACCATGTTGGCTGTCACCCATCAGCCAGGACAGAAGTGCCTGCACTACGGGATTGAACTGACTTTTTTTTTTTTTTTGGAGAGGTTTTTTGCTATAGGGCGCGTGCGCTCGCCAGACAGACAGACAGAGACATAGAGACAGAAAGTGAGAAATCACCCCCCAGGGGGGATGGCCACGCCACAATCCCTTCTCCTCCATTCTCCTCTCAGGATCTTGGGCACGCACACACACACGTCCAGCGTGAGTTTTAAGCCACTGGGTCTGGGACGCGAACCGCAGTCAACTACGTGGGAGTCCAGCAACATAGCCATTATGCTAACTGCTGGTTCCCGGGACTGAACTGACTCTTGTCCTATGACTCCACCACCATTCCTTGTAGACAGCGAAAATCATCCAGAAATAAAGGTGCAGTCCAGAGCCATAAGCATATAGGCATGTTTCCCAAAGTGTGATCTTTAGCTGCACATATGGCCATTATCCCAGCCCTATCTCAGACCTGGCCAGAGATTCTGATCCAGAGGCCTAATTAGAACCTTGAAAGGGTCCAAATGATTCTGGTGCACCTTGTTTGAGAATGGCTATCCTGGGGATCTGGACAGTCACAGGATTCAGTTACATCAGGGATCACCAAACTTTTTCTTAAAGGGTCAGACAATAAATGTCTTGGGCCCATGGACCATCTGGCCACTGCTGTCACTACTCAACTCTGCTATGGTAGCCAGAGAACAGCCATTGACATGATCTGTACTGGGCTGAATAGGTCCCCAAACATACTGGGTCCTTACCCCTGGAATCTGTAAATGTTACCTTACGGGGCTATGGCTTTGCAAATGTGATTACGTTAACCATCCTGAGAGGGGGAGATTATCTCAGGTTATCTGGGTGGGCCCTAAATGCAGTCACAGCTAGCCTTAAATGAGAGGCAGAGGGAGACTGGACACAAACAAAAAAAAAAAAAAAAAAGGCAATGTGACTACAAAGGTAGAGATGGAGGTGAGGCATCCCCCAGCCTAGGAATGTTAGCAGCCATCAGAAGCTTTTCCTCAGGAGCCTCTCGAGGGAGCACAGCCCTGCTTAAACTGTGATGTCAGCCCCGTGAAAGTGATCTCTGACCTCCAGAACTGTGAGAGAGCACACTTCTGTGGTTGTAAGCCATCTTTGTGGTAATATGTTAATGTCAACGGGTAACTAACATACGACCTAAACAAATACACATGGCTGTGTTCTGAGAAGTCTTTGTTTACAAAAACCAGTGGCTAGTAAATTGCTGACCCCTCAACAGATGTTAAGAGGTCCAGGTTCAGAAGATGGGTCAGAGAGAGTAGTTGGGGATAAATATTTGGAAGTCTCTATTCAGAAAAAAATAAAAACCCCTAAATACAAAAACTCACTTGAGTTCCTTTTGCCAAGAAGGAGAGCTAATGACCAACTACAACAAAAATTGATCTCTTCCCTAGAACTCAGCCATAAATGAGCCCAAACAAGACCTCAGGGATGTGTGAAGTGGGCACACTCTGTCAGCTGGAGCATCGCTCACAGGTGCCTCTGTAGCTCCCAAACAGGCAGGATATACCCCAGGATATACCTGTGCGAGGTGTGTGGGGGAACTCCCTGGTGGTTTTGAGTATGCAGAACAGCCAGCTGGGACCAGAGCTCACATTTCTGTCTGCCTCTGTGAAAAGGAAGCAGCTGCTCCGAGTGTAACTTCCCTTCCCCACTCCTCGCTCACTCAAATACAAAGTGAACATCTGAGCCACGTGCACACACACAACTTGTCTAGGTCTGCTACAGAAGAAAGTTCCACAAATACTCACCAGACACAAAGGCCACTTTTTCCTTTAGGATGGGAAGGACATCGGAAGCTTTCAAACCATCATTCCGAAAAGACCCTGTGAAACAATGAAACAGAAGGAATCAGCGTGAAGGGACCTGCTGGATAAGGCTCTGGGTCCCAGCCTCAGCCTCCCAACCCCATCAAAGGTCAAAAGGTTCTGCTCTGTATCAGTTCTGCAGCCCAGACCGATGGACCAGGAGAGGGTCCACAACAGAAAGGGCACTTCCACATGGTGCCAGGCCACAGGAGTGACCAGGATTGCAATTCTGGTTCTTCTCAAGGATGAAACAGTTCAAACCACCTCCTCCATCCCCAGTGACAAAGCTCCATGCCTTGCAGACAACATCAATAGCCCTGTTTGTGGCTATTGAGCAACTTGAAGATGGGGTGGGGGTAGAGGGTGGGCAAGCCCTACAGTGTAGCAGTTGAGTCCTAAGCATAAGGAGCAACTCCACATGACTGACTGCACTCCAAATCTCAGCCCCAGTGACTTCATACACATACCAGGTGCACGTGTGTGCAGGCGTGCATGCCGCGAATCCTGACAGGGTGGAGAAATGGAGGAAAGAGGACTGCAGCATGATCATGCTCCAGTGGCATTTCTCTCTCTCTCTCTCTCTCTCAAGTACTATGCCTTCTGGTAATAAAAGAAAAATAAATGGAGGCCCTCTAAAAAATTGTTGTTATACCTCTAGTGCCTAGCACTGTGTCTCAATAAATCTCTGTTGATTCAGTTAGTTGATATCAAGCTGAATTTACCATGCACTACATAACTCTTCTCGCCTTTCATCCAAGTGGCACAGCAACTATTCGTCTACATTTTACAAGTGGGAAAAGTAAATCACAAAGCCCTACAGTTGGAAGCGAAGCTGATGACAGTCCCCTTCTCTACCCTCCCGCTCAGTGTCATCACCATCAGACCACAACAGACAGGAGGCGGGGAAACACAAATCTCTTGGGAAGAAGATGCACCACTCCCTTCTTTAAGGCATTCTCCATATGCATCTTGCTTCTTACTTGAAAAGTCCTTTCTAGCATCTAACTGAGGTCCCGTTAGGAGATTGGAAGCAGAGGCCAGGAGTTCACAAAGAAAAGAAAAGAAATATGTACCTGAGAAACAGTGAGGCGGGGAAACACAAATCTCTTGGGAAGAAGATGCTCCACTCCCTTCTTTAAGGCATTCTCCATATGCATCTTGCATCTTACTTGAAAAGTCCTTTCTAGCATCTAACTGAGGTCCCGTTAGGAGATTGGAAGCAGAGGCCTGGAGTTCACAAAGAAAAGAAATATGTACCTGAGAAACAGCAACCTGGGGGAGGCAAAGGACAACTCAACCCAGTGTGATATGTGTAGGAAGAGAGGACCCAGCTTCCACCTACAAAAACCTCCATGCTAGGCAATGGTACCCCTGTCATTTAATCCAAGTACCCCCTAAGCACTCTCAGTGAAAACCAAACACCCACAGACCTTCAAGTTCTAACTGGGGTCTCTGTTGTGTATCACCACTAGGAACTCAGATGGACCCTAGGAGGCAAGTGGATCTAAGTCAGCACAGTGAGACTGAACTGGAGACCATGGATACCCCTGGTGCTTTTCTCCACTAGGCTCACACCCATGGTGTTCAAATCCAGCAGTTTACAGAGAAGAGCACCATGCTAGGCAGAACCGGCCCACTCGGTCCCTCAATACTTAAACGTCGACTGTTTCAAGAGATGCACCTGGGAACACTGGCGTCAACCCAGGATTGAGATGCTAGTCGAGGTTAGGGAGGTAGACCTGTTGCATACTTGACCAAGGGAAA
>NW_006159920.1:2041259-2050710 GCF_000334495.1 Tupaia belangeri chinensis
CCCCAGGACCCCAGTTTCTGTGGTCAAAAAGCACCTCCGACTCCAAACAAACTTCCGAAATGTCTCCAACCACTCTATTTCTTTATGATTTTTCAATAGAGTCAGTGAACTTTTTCATTAGTCTCTTTCCCAGTCCATACATGATCCCTTATGTTGGAGTAACAGCTGCAAGATTCACTCTGAGAAAACTGTGGGTAAGGGAAGAAAAAGTAACACTGCTAACTAACATCAATTATAAGCATTGTTTTGTGCTGTCTAGCCTTACTTTCTACAGGTATTTGTGCCCTAACCTTATCTTTTACACAGAAAAACAATTAAATCAATTAGGACCAATATGAATTATTATAAAATTTACAAATAGATACACAGGATTTTTGTTTTTGTTTTATTCTCATGCAACAAGGAGACATGTTTTTTTCTTCCTTAGCAAAGAAGAGTCCTATTATGCTTTACTAACTAGACAAGCATCATCTTTTTTAATTAACATATACATTATTTGTATAAAATGATGCTTCTGCATTAAAATAGCTTAATTTCATATATGAAATATATTGAGTCATGGAAAAAGTCATGATGTGTTTTTCTATGCAAAAATGGATCATGACTTTTCTGATGACCCGATAGCTTTCTATACATCAGTTTTAAAATACTTTCCTTTACATTATTATACATGCTATTGATATTAATTCCTATAGAAAAAAATTTAGTATAAGTTAAATTTCAGTCCTGTCTTCTTCCAGATTATTTACAAGTGCAAAATAGCAAGGCCCAAATTAGTGAGATTTTACTGAATAGCAAGAGTTCACATAACCAACCCTCTTTTCTCCTAAATTCCTGTTCTATTTTTTCCACTGCTTTCCCTCTCCTTCCCAATTGTGTTAAAGTATATAAGAGGGTCCTAATTCTGAAAAGCTCTCAGACCTTAAGAGTTTCAAACATGCTATTGTAGAAGCAAAAGGTTTTCGGTCCTACCTCCTCCCCCTACTCCCACCTGTAGAGAGGGAGAGGATGCTCTAAATTTCATCCTTCACACTCCACCCATCATGCAACACCCCCACTAGCTTCTCCCCACTAGAGCCCAAAACCTGAGGGAAGCATGCAACTTGTCCATGCAGCTTGCAATCGTGGGCTCCAGTAAACGTCAATATCTTGGATTGGGCTTTTCTAAGACCCTTCATGCTTCCACTTCCCCAGCCAAAGCCCCACCACCCACCACCCAGTTCAGACTACTGCTGGGCTAGCTGCTTGCGAGTGTGCCCACTGTAAGAAGTTTCAAGGTTCAGATTTACAAAACCCACCACTAGGGGATAATCACTGCCAATGACAAGATTTTTCACATTATGAAAAGATTTGCTCCAGGGTCTCTTTAAATGAAAGTTCCCTTAGTGGTTTGAATTAGTATTTCATTTTCCAAAAATTGAATTACAAATAACTGTTCAACAATATATGTATTATATAAAGCCAAGCAGAGCTAAACTAATTAACCTAGTAGCTCAGAAATTGGCGACCTTGCACATAAAACCTATTTGCACTGGCTGAAGATCCTATGTATCAGTTCCCCTGGGGGCCTTGTGAAACCAGATGTTGGAATATATAGTTAAAGGGTAAGTTCATTGAGCATGAACTCAAATAGGACCAATGAAACAGCAACATGTTTTCACTTTCAGGTACATGTCTCAGTAGACTCATAGTAAGTGTTCAATAAATATTTGAGAAAGAATAAATGAAGAAGTGTTAACCCTTCCTAAAATGATTTATACAAGGCCAGCGGCCTCCCTCTCATATAAAGCATTCACCAGGTGATCTGAGTAGATGAACTCCAGGGTACCATTCAATTCTAATTCTCAGAGACTTTCTGAACCTTTTCTTCAAATTTATTGGCCTTTAAGAGCCTTAGAGTATCAGATCAATGTGCTTTGAAAGGAAGTATTGGAGAAAAAAAATTCCCAAGAAGACTCACTGTATCTTAGGAAGATGAAACAACTCTTCTCTGGCTTTCCAGCACATTCTTTTCCTAAAATCAGTTTAAGAGACTGAGATGCTCATGGCAAATCACTGCATTTTGCAGGAGCCTCAGTTGTTAAATTGGCAGAGTGGTGACAGGAGAATTGTGAGGTATACCTACCATCAAGAAGGCATATTTGGTGGCAGGAGAGAGGAGGGGAATCAGGGAAACAAACAAAACATTTGATAGACACAAAACTGAAAAGTTATCTGTTGATGGTAATGTACATGGTAATGTCTTTGACTTGACTAATATGCACTGTATTCATGTTGGGAAAAACCATGTTGTACACGGTAAAGATGCACAGTGATTAGCTGTAAATAAAAAGAAAAAAGAAGAAGGCATGTTTGACACATACCTTCTGATACAAGGTGTATTTGTAAGACTATTAGATTATAAATACTACTAAACCATTCACAGACCAGCTTCCTCCTTTGAAAGAAAAGTCCATTGAAACAGTAGACCGCTTGCTACTTCTAAAGAAGGCCTGGGAAAAAAATAAAAGTCCTACACCTCTGGATTTACTGCAGGGAAAAAAAATGAAGCAGAGGGCATCCTCGTGAACCTCACCCAATGTGGGTGTGGTGCTGCCTCCTAAGGACAAAGGCATGGTTTGTTGGCATTCAGTGCTAATCCCACCCCACTCAAGTCCTGCTGCTGGCAAAATTACAAGCCTGCTGTTCTGTTAATTAGCAAAGTTGAAATGTTCTGCATCTATTAGGGAAGTAGAAATTACTACCACCATCTCCCCAGGATCCTCCAGCATGGGTCTTCTCCAAGCCCCACTTTGGCTTCTCAGCACTCCAAATGGGTTATGCTTAAGGCTGCTGCCTGTTTCTCTTTACTTTTTCCTAGTCACCATTTCCCACATTGGAAAATGTCCATCATCCTCACTCTGGCTCCCAGTTACCATGTAGCCCCCACATGGCAATGGTAGGACTGGCCCTAGTGCCACAGATGCTATTCATGGGTTTCTATATCTCAGCTATCAGAGAATCTCCCAGGGCAACCGGGTTCCTTGTGCTCCATGCTGACCTCTGGAGAAAGCAATTCTGATTTCAACAAGCGAAGAAACAACCAACCAAGTGAGCATTTATTGAGCTTTTGGGGGGTGTAGCTGCCAGGGCATTCTTGATTTCCTTTGAGTTCTCAGCCACACCCCCTTAATTTGCAGTTACTTAACTTCCACTCTAAGTGTTAACAACCAACCAAGTGAGCATTTATTGAGCTTTTGGGGGGTGTAGCTGCCAGGGCATTCTTGATTTCCTTGAATTCTCAGCCACACCCCCTTAATTTGCACTTACTTAACTTCCATGCTAAGTGTTCTAAGGGTTTAAGTGAGCCTCAGTCTTGTTTCACCAAGAAGAGGGCAAATTTCCCAGTGCTCGGGTTTCTGCCTGCTCTTTCCATTCTACCCTGTGGTGTCCAACTTGGGAGCCTTGTTCAGAGTGGCACTGAGTCGCTGACTGCTGTGCTATACAAGAGATCTGGCTCATCACTGAGAATTCCAAGAGCTTGTTTGAGCAAAATCGTGCTTTAGGTATAATTCTGACATTTTCCTATTCCCACAGTCATTCTTCCATCAATTCTTTGTTAAGCACTTATTATGTGCAGGCCTTATAGGAGGTTCTGGTGATACTAAGGCCAATAAGCAACGGATCCTGCTCTCCAGGGGGCATCCAGGCAGAGATAGGCATGTATGTAAATAGGACAAGAAGCTGTAATAGAGATAAGTCATCGCCTGTACGGAAGGAAGCCCTAAAGCCTTGCTACTCAAATAAACATCACCTACCACCTAGAACCTTGCTGGAAATGCAGGCTCTCAGGTCCTGTCCTAGAGCTACAGAATCACAAACTGTATTTTAACAGAAACGCAGGTGACTCACATGCACATTACATTTGGGGGAGCACTGAACTAAGTTGTCTTTCCATTCCAGAGTTGCCTCAGAGGCTGAATCAGAGAAAAACATCTTTCATCCTGGCATATATAAGACCTTCAAAATCTGGTCTAATGTTACTTATCACCCCTGCTGCCCCCACCATGGGAAGACCATCACCTCTATACTAAAAATGCTATCTGAGAGACAGAAAATTCAGATAATTTCTCCCTCTAGGACATTGAGATGGACCATTCCTTTTTTTTTTTTTTTTTGGCAACTGGAATGTTTATGAATAACACCTGTACAAGCTGCTCAGCATTTTAGTAGTTTAAACAACTCTCTCATGTATCATACTAAAATTTCACAACAAACCTTCCTCCTGACCCTCAGAATGCTGTCTTCTCTAACTTGGTACTATAAATACTGTCACTGATCATATTTACAGACCAAGATGCCGCCTCTAAGATGACCCTGGAGGACAGAAAAGCCGCTTTATGCCTGCACCCCCTGTCCACAGGTGCAAAGCCCTGAACACTGGGCAGTACGGGACAAGAAACAGGAAGAGGAGGTAGCGATTCCCAGGGAGCTCCACATCTAATGAGAACACAGTGCTCATCAGGTCACTCTTCCACTAGGAGGGGAGACCCAAGTTTTGTCCAATGATAAAATTTTTGTCCCTTAATAAAATACCCAGTAGCTGGGGCTGGCAAGTAGCATGGTGGTTAACGGTGCTGGACTCCCACATAGCCAACCATATTTCAAGTCCTGGACCTGGTGGCTTGCTTTCTCACTTTCCCTCTCTCTCTGACCAAACTGGAAAATAACAATAAAGTTAAATAAAATAATTCTTTAAAAAAATACCCATTGCCCTTTTCCGTGACAATAGAAAGCTAACATATTCTCCATGAAAAACAAGTTAAGATTATGAAGTTGTGATAAAGACCTACACGCCCTGCTCCCAACCTGGCTATTGTGTATCCATGATATCCTGGTTATTGGGCCATCACCCACAAAGTTACCCAAACAGAAACTCGGGAAGTTTCCTAGACTCCTCCCCCTTCATCACACATATTGATTCAGTCACTCAGTTCTGTTGATTCTACCTCTTAAATCTCTCTCTAATCCATCATTTTCTCTGTGCAGTTGCCCTGACCTCTGCTTGAAGTTGAACCGACCCGAGTCATTCCTTATACTCTATCACTCGTGAATGGCATTTATGTGTTCTCATTTTCTGACTGGTCCTGAGGAAGGCTGTGGCTGCTGAGCAGGGCTGGGCCCAGCAGGCTCTGATGCCAACCTCCAGGTGACATTCTGTTCAATCTTCAAGGACAGGGGAAGTTGGAACACAAAGCCACTGCTAGAGCTAGAGGTAGAATATAGTCAAGGGAGAGACCAGCAGTTGGTATAATGGCTATGCCACTGGACTCCCATGTAGTCGACTGCAGCTTGAGTCCCGAACCCAGCAGTTTAAGCTGGGCATGTGTATGTGCGTGCCCAAGATTCCAAGAGGAGAATGGAGGAGGAGGGATTGTGGCGTGGCCATCCCCCTGGGGGGGGTGATTTTTCGCTTTCTGTCTCTCTGTCTCTCTCTTTCTTTCTGGTGAGTGCACGTGCCCTATAGCAAAAAAAACTCAAAAAAAAAAAAATTAAAAAAAAAAAAAAGAATATAGTCAAGGGTCACCAGAACTTTGTCTCTTAATTTTCTCCTTTAGTGCCAAGAGAAGCAGGAAGGATGTTTGTCTGCGTGCTGCCTCCTGGGAACCTGCCAGGCGAGTAGCAGGCCAGCAGTTTGTTTAAGACTTGATAAAGATGAAGATCCAATATGGAACTGAGTCACATGACTTAAGGTCATGGTTCCCCTGTGTGGGGAATAGGCAGGCAAAGCCCTTGGTTGAAGTCACTGTCAGGATAACTGGGGCTGACAGGGAACCTATGAGTGGGTAAAGGCGAGATCTTCACTTCCCTCATTCTCCCTATTCTCTTCCCCATACTCTGTTCCTATCTGAGGCAGAGAAGTGGCAAGGATGAGAGAAAATGATAAGGAAAAGGGATAACAGCATAGATAAAGAGCTGAACACATGCACACACACACACACACACACACACACACACACCCACACACACACACACACACCCAGAAGTGAAAGTGACGCACACAGAAATGAAAGTGAATGGTCTTGTCTCCTCTTTTTCTTTCTTCTTTGTCCCCCCTTTATAGGAGTTAATGAACTATGGAGGAAACTGCCTATTGGGAAATTCCTCCAGAGACTATAAATATGTTCCTTTGAGCTCTCCTTAAAACAACTACTACTGAGGCAAGGAAGCATGTGCCGAGAGCAAAGAATAAGTCAGAGAGATAGAGAGCGAGAAGGAACGTGCCTGGGCAGCTCTATGGCAGCAACAGAATACACAGCAGAGTGAGATTCACGTGTTCCCCGACCTGGGAATCCACTTGCCCACAGTGAGGCCCTTTCCCTGACAGCCATCGACCCTCATCATGACCACTGCAAACATATTACAAGCCTGGCAGCATCCTCCCTTTCTAAGAGGCAGGCCTGCAGGAGGGCCAACGTGGCAGAGGTCTCCTTCCTGGTTCTGGGACTTCTAAGTGAAGAATATTCAGGATCCTTTGCTAACCAGATTTCAACACAAAAGAGGGGAGAGAGAGATACTACTCTTTCAGCAATGACTAAATATTGGGTTTTTCCAAGTAAAATGACCAGACCTCTTGCAGTTTCAGGCAGAAGCCTGGAACTTGAGATGATAACCAGGTTGGGCAATGACTGTTTTCTCTTGATGCTGACATATCTTTGAATTTCACTCCTCACAATGACCATTTTCTGCCCTCACTATAGTGAGCTGAGTACCTTCCCCAGAGTGCCTTCCACAATTGCTGCCCCACCACCAAGGGTACAATGGTTTCTCCTTCTCTGTATGTCACAAGGCATGTTCTTCCCTGCTGGCCATAGTCCATTGCTTCATCTGCCTCCCTCACTAGACGCTGAACTCCTTGAAGGCAGTGATTTGGTGCTTATCTCAGTATCCTCAGTGCCTGGAACACAGGGGGTGCTTACTGAGGAACCCAGGAACCAAGCCTTCCATATCCACTTACCATGGTGCCTTCCACACCAAAGGGACTTAGTAACTGCTTAATAATTCTTCCTCCCTGGTCCCTCCCCATATCTATTTCCACCTCCACTTCTGCCTTTCTTCCTCTCATGCTTCCACATGAACTCTAATTCTGGCAAACATCAATATTAACTTCCTAAAGTCAATATTAGATATAAAGGCCTGGCTAATGGGCTACTTCTGAAGAGCAGAAATTTGTAACTCTTGCCATTGCTAAATTAGCTCCATTAAAGATCACTAATAATTAGCACTTTAAACATGTAGGTAACACCTCTCTAAGCCCAGCTAATGAGCAAACCATTTCTGTTTATTCTTCACAAGATTTAATATTAGCTTGAGTTGAGACTTCAACTGCAATACACACTGGCTCACAACTCACTCTCTCCCTGCCCGCCTCCCTCCACAGTTGACATTGTTGAGTATAATGCAGACACAGGAAAACAGCCACTTCAGAAGGGATTATATTCACTCACCACTTTTTTTTTAACTGATCTTTTTCTAACTGACCAGGTTATTTAAAGTACTTGTACCTTGTGGATGGTAGCAGATTTATTGTTTGTTTGTTGTGACATTGAGCATTGCTCTTGGTTGGATCTTCAAAGTAGCATAGAACAGCAGTCTATCAGAGATGAGTACAGGCTGACTTGCACCTTAGCCGTACACTTAGCAGATGCAGCCCAACTACTGAGAAGGGACTGAACAAAGTTAGTGAAGAAAAGCTAACTTTAAGGACTTGGACCTATCCATGGTCCTGAAGCAGTGTCAGAATGAATGCTGTCCAAGCTGTCACAGGATATGTAAACTAAATGAGAAAGAGGCAGAGACAAAGAGATATTAAGATAAATCATGGAGCCAAACAAATGTGAAGAAGCATTGGAAGGGGCTGGTCCTGTAGCACAGTGGCTACATACAGAGGAAGCCAGATCCCACATGGCCAACCAGGGTTTGAGTTCTCACCCTGGCAGCTTACACACCAAGTTCACAATGAAGCAGGCCAGTTTAAAGTTTAGCAGGACTGCAGTCATTTTAAAATTAAGAAAGGTCTCTAACAAGAACAATCTGACCAAATTTCCAGTCAAAGAGAAAGCTGTTCGAGAAATGGTCAGATGAGAAACCAGGAATGGGCATTTGAAATAAAACAGGAATCAAGATAATTACTCAGGGGAAAGCAACTGCCTCTGATGGACTGTAGTGAGGAATGATTTGCATGTGCTTGAGCTTTTTTTTTTTTTTTTTTTTTTTTTTGGAGAGGTTTTCGCTATAGGGCGCGTGCACTCACCAGACAGACAGAGACATAGAGACAGAAAGCGAGAAATCACCCCCCAGGGGAGATGGCCACGCTGCAATCCCTTCTCCTCCATTCTCCTCTCGGGATCTTGGGCACGCACGCACACGCGCCAGGCATGAGATTTAAGCCGCCGGGTCCGAGAAGTTTACCGCGGTCGACTACGTGGGAGTCCAGCGACATAGCCATTATGCTAACTGCTGGTTCCCTGCTTGAGCTTTTCAAAACAGATTAATGGTGCTTGCTGACTCTCCCCGTCACTAGTTAAGGAAATAAACTTCCTTCTCCAGCCTCTGCCTCTCATTTCATTAACTGTAGAAGCAGCAGCCAGACTTAGTTGACCCGTAACAACATGTGTGCCCAGGATCCTAACAGGATGGAGAATTGGAGGAAAAAGGATTGTGGTATGACCAAGCCACACCACGTTGGGAAGTGCTCTCTCTTTCTCTTTTTCCCTCTCTCACATGTACATAGGCCTCCTGGCATAATAATTCTTTTTTCTTTAAAGAATCATTGGAGGGACATAGCTGAAGAGGTTACTGAAGAGGTTAAAAAGGCTTGCACTGGTATTGTTTCAAATAATTGCATTAACCAAGAAAGGTTAATATATGCAGAGAGCCCCACATATAAACATATACACACCTCCCATGACATGAACATAAACCTTGTATGGCCTCCAGTACAATGTTCAGGTTTCTGGATAAACTGGCTAACCATATCTGAGGTGGGTAGGTTGGCCATGGAGAGATTCCTTGTGTTCAAAGCAATTTTTGAATCTCTCTTTAAATTATTGTCTTAAGTACCAGAACATACCTAATTCAATTTGGTAAGTATTTTTTGAGCACCTACATATGCTGGGCAAAGTTCCAATCACTGTGGTATAAATATAAACAATATAGTTTGTGACCTTAAGAGACTTAATTTAGGGGGAGGGTCAGTGCATAAAATGTAATTTAAATATCATATAAAAAATATGAAATGGGGGGCCGGCAGGTGGCATGATGGTTAGGGACAGTGGACTCCCACATGACTAACTACGGTTCAAGTCCCAGACCTGGTGGCTTGCTTTCTCACTTTCTCTCTCTTGCTCTGTCCCTCTCTAGTCAAAATTTTTAAAAATGAAAAAAATAAGTTGGGATCAGCAGTTGGCGT
>NW_006159920.1:2052080-2093193 GCF_000334495.1 Tupaia belangeri chinensis
GTCCCGGACCCAGTGGTTTAAACTCATGCCAGGCGCGTGTGCATGAGTGCCCAAGATCCCAAGAGGAGCATGGAGGAGAAGAGATTGTGGCATGGCCATCCCCCTGGGGGGTGATTTCTCACTTTCTGTCTCTCTGTCTCTGTCTTTCTGGCAAGCGCACGTGTCTTATAGCAAAAGCCTCTTCAAAAAAATAAAAAAATAAGTAAATGAATAAAGTTAAATAAAATAATTATTTTTTAAAAAGATTAAATGGAAGGTTAAAGTACATGCTAAAGACAAATATTCAGATAATCCCAAAGATGTACTAAAACTCCAGCTCTAAGTGACTGTCTAAAATGTGAAAAGCAGTAACCAGAGAAGAGGCAAAGGATTATGGGATCATCAGCAAGGCCCTGGACTGGACAGCGTAGCGTGAGTACTGAGGGCTGCCTGGTAGTTCTAGGGGAACAGAGGAGAGTAGCTAAAAGACATGGGATATGTCCCCACCCACCCATGACCTAGACGCTCTCCAGAGCAAAAGAGAGATTAGTCAATGTTTGCCACAAAGAAGCAACAAAGCCCTCTCTGTGGACCTAGCATAACCAGGACACAGCATAAGCTAGGAAATGACTAGAATCAGGAGAAAGTGCAACTCACAACACTTCTTTGGAAAGAAGTATAACAATCTTAAGTGCTAAACTGGAAATAAGAAGTAACCTGTATTCTCATGAAGCCAAAATACTTCTCCAGAATTAGGGAAAAGAATAAGGGTAGCCTAGGTAACGTTCAATTTTGCTCATGCTCACCGGAGGACCAAGTAAGCTGCACATTTCTGGAGCACCTGGTAAACTGAGACAGGCCTCCAGAACCTGCCTCAAAAATGTATGTGGTGAGGAAAGGCCATCACTTTCTTTAAACTGTTATGCATTGTATATACATCCATATTTGCCATTTTTTCTGAGAGAGAATCTTGCTAAGTCTATTTTTCATCAGATTTCAAAGAGGTCTATAGCTCCCTAAACGGTTGAAACAGCCAGCCTTAATCAAAGTCAAAATGGCATCCTATTGGGGCCTATAAATGGTGTAGTGGTTAAGGCAATGGACCCTCACATTGTCAACCGCAGTTTGAGTCCCATACCCAGGGTCTTGAAAATTATGCCAGGTGCATATGCATGCATGCCCAAAATCCTGAGAGGAGACTGGAAAAGAGATTGCAGCATGTTCATCACCCCTGGTGGGTGATTTCTCACTTTCCCTTTTTCTGTCTGTTTTTTCTCTGAATGCATGTACCCTGTGACCAAAACCTTTAAATAAGGAAAAGAGATTGCAGCATGTTCATCACCCCTGGTGGGTGATTTCTCACTTTCCCTTTTTCTGTCTGTTTCTCTCTGAATGCATGTACTCTGTGACCAAAACTTTTAAATAATAAAGGGGAGGGGAACCCTATTTACCTTAAGCTCTAACCATTGGATTCTACCACCTAGCCTCTGCCACCTTCATAACTCACTTTCTGACATTCATGGTTTAGGGACCCAATTACTGTGGTTGGGCTGGTCAATAAAGAACAATAAAAGTATTAAGATTCCTTAGTTTAGATAAAAAGAAGCTAAGGCAGATAGTGAGAAATGAAGGCTCTGAGTAAGACCCTATCCTCTAAGAACAACTTTATTAGAGGTGGTTCTCTCTTATAGTTACCAAGGGCTGGAAGAACTGAGGTTAAACACGAAATGAGTTTTATAGACACTAAGACAGTGTCTTTCCTGGAATACTTCCACATTGAAGATACTCATGCTAGCAGAGGGATAACAACTTGACCCAAGACCCATCCTAGACTCATGACCCTAGGCCAAAATTATGCCTGTAAACTTATTTAACAAGATGCCCTGGAGCCCAAGTCATGGCAGGATAAGATGGGGGTTCTAGTCAGGCAGCTACACTAGGACATGCCAGGCCACACTTGCTCAATAGCCATCTTTTGCCTAACATGGTGACCTCTCCCATGACAGCATGTCCTCAGAGGCAACTCACAGCCTGAGTCAAGCACAGGCTTTAGATTTAGACAGAAATCTTAACTTCTGGCTCAAAGACTTATTAGCTATATGCCCTTGGGTAAACCACAAACCCTTTCTAGGTCTTTTTTTTCTCATCTGAGAAAAGAATACCTACTCTACAGGTTGGTGTGATGATTAAGGGAGAAAATCTGTCTGGCGGTACCAGCTGATACTAAGTTAACATAATGCCCTTCTCTCTTCCCTGCACATATTAGTGTCTTTAGTATGGGACCTGACACATAGTGGAGGCTCAATTATAAGTGTTTATTATATGAATGAATGAGGGATCAAGTGAATAAGCAGATGAATGAAGTAAACTAAGAAAACAGCACCTAAAACCTGCCTCGTCTTCCCACTACACACCTGTAAGCCACACTGTTCATAGTCACGTGTGTGGTTCCTCTGAATTTTTGTTTCCCTCTGCTACGCAATCTGGGTTATCTGAAGAGCACTGAACCACTCCTACTCCCCTAGCGGAGTCTCCACACGTAAAGGAATGCCTTCTGTTCCCAGAGAGAAGCCAACTGCTCAGCTAATCATATACTTGCCCCTTTCTGTTGTCATGGCCATGGGCAACCCTCTCACACCAGTCTCTATGTGCTGGTGCAGCAGGCCTCATTCCCTCTTTTCTCAACTCTTCTCTCCCATTCCCTTATGAAGCTGGATTCCACACAAAGATGCACAGGTTCAGGTGGTCATTTCTGAGAAGCATGCCTACTGAAAGCATATCTTAACAGCAAGCCACCATCTGAGATGAGGTGGCCCCAGCATCGACCTACAAGCAACCTGAGAGCACCACAGGGAGAGGCCTGAAGAGATTCCATGCCCTGTGGGTCTTTCCCTGGGTTGTTCTTGAGTTGTCTGGCTGTACTGAATGGGAAGTTCACAGAGAAAGAAAGACTGGTTAAGTTGTCCTCAATACAAAGAGCTAGGTGCAGAGGCACAGGGAGTGCCTGCAAATCCTGGTGAATCTGAGCCTAACACTCACCTGCTGCGTGTAGTATGAAGACTCTCAAGTTGCTTAGATTTTCAAATCCATGCTCTCTGAAATTATTTTATCATTAATTCTCCAACATTCAGAATTCTCCCCAGTAATGTGAGCAGATTTCTAGGAGGTTGAGATACCTGGTCCTCTTTGCTCTTTTCCAGCTCTTTAAAAAAGTAAGCCCTCTGGGGACCTGCAGTTAGCGTAATGGCTATATCACTGAACTCCCATGTAGTCGACCGCAGTTTGAGTCCCAGACCCAGTGGCTTAAACTCATGCCAGGCACATGTGCGTGCGTGCCCAAGATCCCAAGAGGAGAACGGAGGAGAGGGGACTGCGGGGTGGCCATCCCCCCAGGGGTTGATTTCTCACTTTCTATCTCTCTGTCTCTCTCTGTCTTTCTGGCAAGCGCATGCACCTGTAGCAAAAACCTCTCCAAAAAAAGAAAAAAAAGTAAGCTCTCACCCTGACAGGGAGCCATGGGACAGACTTATCTGTAGATAAATGTACATATCTACTCAGAACACAGCTTACCTACTAAGACCAGAATAATGTTAAATTAGGAGTAAAAATGTTTGTCACAACTTTTTACCATTGAAAACTCAGAAAAAAATCTAAATGTTTGACCACACAGGACTGGTTAAATAAACCATGATATATATACTTAGAATTTCCATTAAATGTGACACTTAGAATAACTAATGCCTTGATAATTTCATGATATTTGTCAAATGGGAATAGATTATAAAACAGTATGTACAACTTTATCCCAATTGCATGATGTCTCTGTGGGTGTGTGGGTGTGTGGGTGTGAAAACCACATGTGCAAGGACTTCAAAGGTTCATGGAAAATGCATAGTATAAAAAACCTATATGTGAATTTCAATTTGTTTTGCACCAAAATAAACTCGTACTCTGATTCTGTTTTTCCACAAACTTTTGAATGTACACTCAATGGTTATCTCTGGAAAGTAGGATTATGGTTGATTTTGTTAATATTTTTCTATGTCAAATTTTTATTTATTCTTGATATAATTGGAGAACAGGAAATTCCTTCCTTTATATATTAATCCTTTACATAATGTTTGTAAAATATTCATGCACTTAAAATTTTAATAACAAAGATTGTGGTTATGATATCATTTATAAATAGTTTTGATTTTTGTTTTTTGTTTTGTTTTGTTTTTTGAGAGAGAGAAAGAGAGAGAGAGAGATTTTGCTATAGGGTGTGTGTGCTCCCCGTAGAGACAGACAGAAAGAGAAGAGACAGAAAACAAGAAATCACCCCCTGGGGGATGGCCAGGCCACAATCTCTTCTCCTCCATTCTCCTCTTGAGATTTGGGCATGCACGCATGTGTGCCCAATGTGAGTTTTAAGCCGTCGGGTCCAGGACTTGAACCATAGTCAACTAACTGGATTCCAGTGACATAACCATTATACCATCTGCTGGTCCCCAAACAGCATTTTTATTTTTATTTTTAAAAATTAAGGGGCTCATGTGCCCACCAGAGAGAGACAAAGAGAAAGAAGGAAAGCAAGAAAGCACCTCCATAGGGGATGGTCATGCTGCAATCCTTTCCCCTCCATTTCTCCTTTTGGAGTTCTGCACATGTATACACACATGCCTGGCATATGTATCAAGCTGCTGGGTCTGAGACTTGATCTGAGCAGTTAGCCATGTGGGACCTAGCTGCCTTTACCATCATGCCACTAGCTAGCCTGCAAACAGCATTTTTAAAAGCAAACTTATTTAAAATTTAGGACAACTGTGTTACAGAGCTGTTCACTCTGTAATGTGATGCTGGGGCAAATAAAAAATGGTCACCATTTATCACAGATAAAGTTGTCTCACGACTAAAAGAATCAAGTCTAAATGAGCTATAAAAGAAAACCATTTTTCAACTAAATGTCATTGAAAGATTTGCCATATATGCAAATAGGTAAAAGAAGATTCAAATAATAATAAAATATATGTTTTGGGGTTGGAAAGCTAAATATCATAGCAAATACCAGTTGAATGAATTGCTAAGTACCTACTATATGACTAAGAGACTTTCAACTAGGCTTTAGCCTGGAAGAATAAATAAATGATAATAATTAAACTTTCGGGGGGATATATGAATAAGAAGTTAAATTTTCTCTATAAGAAATTAAAATCATTTTTAAACTACAATTATTAAAAGGGAGAATATATATAAGAATTAACACATAAGTGAGTGGAACTTGAAACCTATCCCTAATACAGATCTGGCTTTTTTTTTTTCCTGGCATTATTTTCAAACCTAATATATGATATGGGATGAATCTGAAGTAATGGGATAAAGGTGAAATAATAAATAGCAATGAAAATAATGACCATTTAGAAAAGAAAAATCATGTTAATATTCACAATTTCATACTATACACCAAAACAAAGTAAATTTTAGACAGATTAGAAACTCAAGCCTTATAATGACATTAAAAAAAAAAAAAACCCACCTTAAGAGAAAATGTGACTGAGTATTTAACTGATCCCTGAATGAAAAGGAGCTCTCTAGGTACAAAAGCCTTGAAGAAGTCAGAAAGGAAAATATTAATGGTTCCATCTACGTAAAATTTTAAACTATACAGATTATAAACAACATTTAAAAGGAAAATGGCAAACCAAGAAATGTATTTCCAACAAATATGATAAAGAAAAAGATTTAAATATTACATTCTTTGCCTATTTGAAAATCATAGTAGGGTCCTACTATGTCTACCGAATTCTTTCTCTTCTGAAAAACAGGCAAAGAATATGAACACATATTTCAGAAAAGCAGCCAAACTAATCAGTAATCAAAGCAATACCAACTAAACAATGAGATGTTTCAAATCCATTAAATCTGCGAAGATTTTGAAAAAGCAATGATGGTCAGTGCTGGCCAGGGGTCAGTGTTATCCCTTCCTGCCCACATCCTCGAAAGTGCAAGTAAAATTGCTATAACCTTTTCCGAAAGCAAGTTGTAACGTGATTCCCAGTAATAAGACTGTGGATAACCTTTTGGATGTCTATACCATCCTGAATTCCTCTCCAAAAGAACTGGGAAAAATAACAACTGTTTGAGGACAGGGGGTTCATGCAGCACTATTTATTGTGATGTCAAACTGTAAACCACCTGAATGCCCAGCGGAAGGGGAGCACTTGGATAAATATGAGATAGATAATGTGGAATGCCAATCAGCCACTGATATGTTTAATTCTGAGTGATTTCTAACCTCATGAAAGACTGCTCACAATATGTAAAATAAAAACTAGGATACCAAGGATACGTGTACTATACATGTCAGGTCGAATCATGAAATTGGTGAGACGCAACATTTTTGCTTTATACAATGAATATATATTGAAATTATGGATGTTATTAAAGTATAGGAAGACTGTATGAAGAAATATCCCAACTTCAAATCTATATTATCTACCTCTCTGCTTTCTTTTTTTAAAGATTCTTCAATCTTCTGCCTCTCTGATCTCTTAACCTCCATGTCCTTCTTCATCTTCTCTGTTCAACTTCTTTGCAAATTCTGTAATTTGTTTTTTGAGAGTCCTTGCGAGAAAAAAAAAGGAAGAAAGAAGCAGGCTCTAGAAAAGATGTGACTGGGCTGTAAGATGCCCTGCTTCCAGAAACAAGCGTAAGAATTATGAGAGTTCTAGAGCTCAGAGGTGCCTCGGGGCTTTTCAGTCAGTAGAAGCACCACAGAAGGGAAAGGGCAGGCAGTCTCCACCTGACTCGTTGCTGTCCCTCCTCTACAGGTGAGACTGAAGTTTCTGCCCCATGCCATGGTAGGCTCATGATAAAGGGTACAGCCCATGAAAGCCAGTAGCTTCCCTCCACCAGCACACTGGTGAGGAGTCACCTCAGCTACCCCCAGTCTAACATTTTATTGCGCTCTATATTCTAGTTGGATAGTTGTTGGAATCCTCAACGACTATATGATGAGGACTCATATCTCTTCGTAACATATCTTCTCCCAGTACTTCTTGACTGTGACCCTCATGGATCTCCTAGACCCCATAGAATGATAGAAGAACACTAGACTTGGAGTCAGATGATCTGCATTCATCTGGTTTCAACTCATTAATTTAGCAGCTTTGGGGAGGCACCTCATCCTTTTTGCCCTCACTTGTCTCAAGTGGATAGTTCAATACTACCCCAATAATGACTAAATAAACTCAAGGTAAAGCACTTTGAAAACTGCAAAGCCCTACATGAGAGTAATGCATTAACTATAATGCACTGTATTGTAGCTTTTTTGCAAAAGGAATTACACGTTTCATGCCTTTCTAATCTTCAAGCATGCCTGTGTTTTTAGGCTCTAGCTAAAGCCCTCCTACTCCAGCCCCAACTTTGCAGGAAAGGCAAACCTCTGTATCTGTGAACATGATCAGAGAAAATGCAAGTTATCCCATTCCTACCTATACCGCACTGGTGTCTCAGGTACAGGTATGTACATGCACTGAATTCTTGGTGGGCATTAGTCTTCTAGGTCAGATGCCAGGCAATTGTGTGGCTATGTTCTCATTCCCATTTAGGCAACAGGGAATGCAGTTACCAAAATGAAATGAGGTCCATATCAAAACAACCAAAGGCACTCTCCTGAATCCCTGTGTTTGTTATTGTCTCAGCACATCCACTCGGGCACTCAAATGAACCAAACCTGAGAAGACACTCTTGGTTCTTCATGAGGTGCCAGCTCAAGTAGGGTCCTGCTATGTCTACCAACTTCTTTCTCTTCCGACTACTGAATGCATCTTTTTTTTTTTTTTTGGAGAGATTTTCACTGTAGGGCGCATGCGCTCGCCAGACAGACAGAGAGAGACATAGAGACAGAAAGCGAGAAATCACCCCCCAGGGGGGATGGTCACACCGCAATCCCTTCTCCTCCATTCTCCTCTCGGGATCTTGGGCATGCACGCACACGCGCCCGGCATGAGTTTTAAGCCACCGGGTCTGGGACACGAACCACGGTCGACTACGTGGGAGTCCAGCGATATAGCCATTACACTAACTGCTGGTTCCCTACTGAATGCATCTTTGTAATTCTAATACATAAAGAGATGGGTTTCTTAATGGGGGAAAATCACAAAGCTAGGAGACTTTATGTTTCCCAGAGAAAATTTGAAAACTTGCACCTACCCTCACTTTGTAGTGTTCAGTGACAAATTACGACAATGAAAAGTTGGGTGTTGATCCCTGAGGCTTCCATGCCAGAGCAAGGAGCCAGGCTGTCCAATGACTTTTGAAGCCCATAGCCCAACATGTGGCAAGACAGTAAGTCCCCAAAGACTGGGCAAATATTCCTGTCAAAGAAGAAGCCCATTATAAACAGACTTGCACTTAATCTGCTCTATTCAAAATGTTGAATAATAGCATGATTAAGAACATTTCTGCCAGGGACCAGCAGATGGCATAGTGATTTCATTGCTGAATGCCTATGTGGTCAACCATGGTTCAAGTCTTGGACCCGGTGCCTTAAAACTCATATTGGAAGCATGTGCATGCATGCTCAAAATCCCAAAAGGATAATGGAGGAGACAGGATTGTGATGTGCCCATCCTCCTAAGGGGTGATTTCTTGCTTTCCATCTCTCTCTCTCTCCCTCTCTCTCTCCCTCCCTCTCTCTCTCCCTCCCTCCCTCCATCACCCCCCCACACACAGATGCATACACCCAATAGCAAAAATCTCTCGCAAAAAAAAAAAAAGAACATTTTCTGGATGTAAAGCCTCTCATAAAAATATTATTTTTAATACAAAGGGTTGTTCATTAAAATTATATCAAATGGGAGAGAAATTAGCTTACACAGGCCAGAAAAATGCCAGCCCCCATGGACATTTTCAACACCTGAAAGTTCTAACAATACATGAGACGAGGAAAAGACCTATTCTGAGTCCTATTAGCTCAGTCAAGGGTAATTGATACAATTAACATTGAGAGCTAATAGGATATGCAATGAACATTGTTTCCTTTTTTGTAGGCTATGGTTATATTTTAGTATTTTTCTCATCTTGTAGTATAAAATAATTCATATTGCTATTTCAATTTTAAGGCATTTTTCTTATAATAATATAATTCTCTCTTGCTTAAGGATGACCTACCCTCATTCTCTACCTGGAAGATTCATCTCTGTTCAGTTCAACAAAATGTACTTGAGCCTCCCTGTCCCTCACTTTTCCTATCTGTAAAGTGTAAATAACAGCAATCTCGTCAGGCTACTCTGAGAGTTAGGTGAGATTTTGCATGTACCTTGTGACTAGTAGATGGCAAGTGTTCAGTAACTCTAGGTCATGATGTGAATGAGTGAATCAATGGAGTGTCTGAACTATGTGATTGATTTGTCACTGGGTTCAGCTGTATAAGCCAGAGATTAACCGAAGTGCAGAAAACATTCACAGTTTAAGACAAAGCATCCACATGCCATCAGCTGCTGATAATAACTGGGAGGAAGTGGGCTACCTCCTGAGAGTATTCCATGCAAATACAGACTGTTGTGAAGCTGAGAACACTAGAGTTCTCACCAAAAAATAAAAAATATCTTACCTGCAATTCTAAAATTTAATGGTTCTGAGTTTGTGCAAATGGGAAGAGGAATCCATAATAATTTCGGCTGTGGGCCTCCAGGATTTAAATCTGCATCAAAATCCATGTGTAGATTAGGAAGTATTCACCACCCAGTTGAGGTCCAGGTATCTACAGAACAACTAAGTCATAGTTGTTTTAATCTGTGCTGGGGCCAGCAGGTGGTGTGTTATTAACACACTGGACTCCCACATGGCTGATTGCAGTTCAAGTCTCAAACCTAGATGCTTGCTTTCTCACTTTCCCTTTCTCTTTGGTGAGTGCATATACCCTGTAGGAAAATTTAAAAATAATAATAATGGTAAATTAAATTAAATTAATAATTTTTAAAAAATTGTTCCATGCTCATACATTGCTAATGTGGGAAACAGCATTGATCTGGGAATCCGAGGACTTGAGTTTCCTGGTAGCTTTCTCTTGCTTCTCTTCCCCTTCCTCCATGTTAAACACCAGCAAAATAAACAAGCCAGATGAGATAATGGCAGAAGTTGTCCCTTCCCCACTGTTCCATTCCCAAGTTCAGTTTTGTCATGGAAGACATAATGGCCTATAAGAAGTTAGAGAAAGGAACATCCCAGAGGAGAAGTTACAACTTCAGGAGTGAGAATCATGCTTGGGAAATATCATATTTAATGAATTGTAAAATGCATCACTAATTTATGTGCCACTAAGAAAGAAAAAGCTACTGCCTATTAAACTACTACATACCATAAACTAAAAAACAGATCTTAATTTCAAGATGGCAAAATGGGGAATCAGTCAATATAAGAACTAGCATATCTGGGTTTTGTTATAGACTAGCCACTGAGCTAAATGTTTTATACATGTTATTTCATTTAACCCTGAAACAGCCCTGTGAAGAGGAAGCTTGTGAAGGATTAGCATTTTACAGAAGAGAAATCGAGGTACAGAGAGTTTGCATCATTTGCTTAAGGTTATCTAACTGCTGGGTAAAAGAAAGAGGTGACTTTTTTTTTTTTTTTGGAGAGGTTTTCGCTATACGGCGCGTGCGCTCGCCAGACAGACAGAGACAGACATAGAGACAGAAAGCGAGAAATCACCCCCCAGGGGGGATGGTCATGCCACAATCCCTTCTCCATTCTCCTCTCAGGATCTTGGGCACGCACGCACACGCACCCGGCGTGAGTTTTAAGCCACCAGGTCCAGGACACGAACCACAGTCGACTACATGGGAGTCCAGCGACATAGCCATTACGCTAACTGCTGGTTCCCAAGAGGTGACATTTGAACCTACAATTATTTCACTCTAAAGTCATCTTCTTAACCCTTTACCCTTTGAAGAAGACTGAAGCATCTGATGTAGAGTGAAAATGAGTCATCTGATGGAGATGGGACTAAGACTGTGAAACTGTCAAAACATATTAAAGAGAATTTTTAGCACAAAATACTTTAAACTAGGAAGAACCTTAAAGATGATGTAATACAAGCACACACATTATAGACAAAAAAACAAACTCAGAGAGGCTATGTGATTTGCCTGTAACTATATAGCAAGTTAGTGAAAAGCTTACAAGTCCAGAATTTTGTTAGGTAATAAAATCAAGCTTACAAGTCTATAGTTCTCAGAATCTGCAATCCTGTCTTTTCAAGTCCTAAGTATTTTCTAATTTCTACTCTATGATTTCTTTCTTATTTTTTTAATTGCCAGAGGGTACATGCACTCACCAGAGAGACAGAGGGAGATGGAGAGCAGTACCCTCCAATGGGGCAGTCATGTGCCATTCTCTCCCATTTCTCCATCCAGTTGAGCAGGCGAGTACATGTGCCAGCATGTTACTTAGGCAGCCAGGGCTGGAACATGAACTGTGGTCAGCCATGTGAGATCCAGATTCCCTTAATCACTAGGCTATGGAACTAGCCCTCTACTCTATGATGTATTAATGACTTTTCTGTGGCCACATAGGACAGTCCCTTCAGCATGGCAAGATGCAGTTCCTTCCAGGCCTGCGATGTAGAGCCAGCATCAGAGCACTAAAAAGATGTAAACAGAACAGTTGGACCTGAGTGCTGATCTTTCTACCTCTAAGAACCTAGCACACTTAATCTCTTCGTGTCTTTTGGACTCTTGGGTAAAAGGAGGCTATTAACACCACCATCACAGAAAACAGTGTATGTAGTCTCTATGGTACATAGTAGACTTGACTCTTGTCATGGTTTAGAGCTTTTACTATGCCCTTGACTTTCTTGGCCATACATATTTATTGTCTATTTTGTATTTTCCAATTTGAAGTACACTTTCTTGGTTGGAGCCAGTAGAGTCAGGAGAACAGGACTGCATCCGTGCCTTCTCCATCTCCCTTCCAATAGCCCATCTTCCCTGGGCAGAGAACCAAAGCCGTCCTACATCATTACTGTCCACAAGTTCACCTCTCACTGGGCTTAGTCCAGTTATTTGCCCTTCCATTAACTTTTTGTATAAGGTCTTTAAAAATTAAGCTTCTTGAAGAAGTCCCTTTCCTTTCATAATTCATTCTGCTTGTCTTAAAGTGAAGGCCAACCCCTCTGCAAGGCGTGGGCAGCTCTCCAGACTTCACAGTATTTGACACTCAAGATCAAAGCAATTTATGTCCAACCCTCCAGCTATTAAAGGTTGGGTGCCAGTACAAGAAAAGCCCCTTCCTACCATTTTAGGAATCTTTGTGCTTCTACTTACATACATATTAGAAGACAATGTGTAATCATTATGTTGCAGGCTACCAGGAGAAGGTGTGGGCCCTCAAGCTGGGAAGTGGAAAGTACCAAACAGGCTGAGTGCCAGGATGTGGGCTGACTTAATAGTTCTACTTTCCATTTTGAAGGCACCTAACTGGGGAAAGGCATGTACTCAGCCTCACGGTTAGCCCTATCTGTGAAAGCCCAGCTGGTGGAGCCAGCAGGCATAACCAAGGTATCCCGCTCCCCTGGTGATAACATACTTTACAAAACACAGACTTTGTAAAGTAAGCACTTGAAGAGCCCAGTGTTCAGGTCCTGCCTTCCCAAGTCCTGGGTGGCTATCATTTTATTCTTGCTGCTTTTGTAGTATGTGTTTGCTACCATTTATAACTATGTAGGTGCAAGCTCCCTAAGTGCTTCATATATTTTACCTTGTTTAATTCTCATAATCCACTCTAAAGGGTACATACTACTTTCCACATCTTATGTACTAAAACAAAACAAAACACAAAAATGAGGGCTGCCAGGTGGTGTGGTGGTTAAGGGCACTGGAATCCTACAAGGCTGACCATGGTTCGAGTCCCGGACCTGGTGGCTTGCCCCTCCCTCCTGCACCCGGTGGCTGGCCCCCCCCGCCCTCTCTTTCTCTCTCTCTCTCTCTCTCTCTCCCTCCCTCCCTCCCTCCCTCCTTCCTCCATCCCTCCCTCCCTCTCTCTTCCTCTCTGGTCAAATTAAAATAAATAAATAAAGCTAAGTAAAATAATAAAAAAGAATTTTTAAGAAAACAACAAAACTGAGAACTAGAGAAATCAAATAATTTCCCCAAGGTCCCAGAACTAGAAAAGGATGAAGTTAGGATTTGAACTCAGTTCTGGCCTCTTTTATTAAAGTATGTACACAAAGTCTTATACTTACAGATCTGTCTCATCAAGTTCCCAAGTCACCCTGATCAAGACATATGCAGAACTATTCTCTAAGGTTGGGATATGGGTATGTTGCGTGCAGCCTCAGTCACAGTATTTGATGTGCCTGGGATGAGCTTCCAGCCCCTGCATTTCTATGGAGTTATAGGACAGCCAGACCACTGGGTTTCTGCCTCAGTTTCCCTCCACTTAGCACACTACAACTGGAATTGTGCTTTGAAACCACACCTGTCTACTCAGGGCCACACTCATCCTTTGCCAGGCTCTCTTGTCAAGGGCTGGAGGAAAAAACATTCTAGTCCTTGTGTCCTCTGTCATGGCCTGGGGACCTGCCAGGAATAGAATGATGGCCTGGTAGTAAAGGACTAGAGACTCACCTGACTGTCTCCCACCACTTGTGAACTCTGGTGACACCTTCTCCCTTAGGGTACCTCTTGTTGGCCTACCTCCCCAACCCCTTCTCTGAATGGTGATGCTGGCCTGAACAAAACTTGGTTTTTGATGCTCTGTTGGATTCCACGTGTTTCACTTCTGTGTGCCTCTTCTTCATGATGGCAACTACGAGCAGTTTTCAAAAAAATCCTTGGAAAATACATATTATGAAAAAACTATGCATATATTTCACAATTTTAGTGTATACCTATTTATTTCTCATGAGTGAGAAAGACAACAAGGGAGAAAAAACGGGAGATAACAAACAGAATAACTGCACCCCTAGCTGGGTCTTCATGTCACCATCCACCCCAGCATTGGCCAACCCCAGATCATGTCCAGCATACTCAGGGAAGTCTCTGAATACAAACTCAGAACTTCCCATGTAAATCAGTCCAGCAGAACATTGCATTTTACCACCACACTACCATCCAACCTCCTCCCTTTTTTTGGCACCAAAATTAATTTGTACTTTAATTCCATTTTCCACAAACATTTTGAAGTGTCTCCTTCCATTCAGCTGTCCTTAATGCCTTGCATTCATCTAATGAAAACTTTGTATCCATCCGTCCATCAGAGGATGTCAGAGAGCGTGTATTTCCACCAATTCATGCAAAGCTGGACCAGAGATCAGCAAGATGCTCATCAAAACCACCCCTTCTTTTTTTTTTAAAGAATTTTTAAAATTTATTTATTTTAATTTGACCAGGGAAAGACAGAGAGAGAGAGAGAGAGCCACCAGGTCCAGGACTCGAACCGCGGTCGGTCATGTGGGAGTCCAGCGTCCTGAAACAAAAAACTCTGTTAAATTTCCCAGTCTTCCCTGCAGATAGGAGTAGTCACGACTGAGCACTAGTCACGAGAACCTGACCCCGAGTGTTTCACACCACTTTTATGTGGCACGTGAAATGATCCCACATATGTCCTTCACACTCTCTGCCATCCTCTGATGGACGGATGGGTGCAAAGTTTCCATTAGAGGAATGCAAGGCACTAACGACAGCTGAATGGAAGGAGACTGGATCCTGGGTTGTCACCAACCAGGAACACTTGTAATACATGACATAATGAGAAATAAGTTCCCTTATGTTATCCCTGATGTTTGTAGATCATTACAGCCATCAACGTATGCTAACCAAGATGCAGAGATTACTGTCTTGTTGACATAATTTCTTGGCAAAATATCAGTGTGGAAAATTGTAGTGACTGGGGAAATTACATTCTACTGCCATTTCAAATGCTTTTACCTATTGTTATTCTATAGAGCAGACACTGTCTCTTTAGAAGTAATAAGGATAGGTCAGTGATCTAGGTCCGAAAACTGCAGGAGAGGTCAGAAAGAAAGAAAACAATGAGCACAGAGCAGTGAAAAACTTGGAACGGATTAGATACCAACTCACAGTGGCTTGCCAGACTCCTCATTCTTCTTTCTCAAAGAGTTTGGCCACTCCCATGCCTCTGACACACTTGAAAGTAGGAGGTACATTTTAGAGAGCAATATGAATGAAAGGTACGATTACTGTTCTGGTTTCCCAACCTAAATCCTTGGTCTTGTCTTTCACCATGCCTAGTTCCAGCTGCACCTTTGACTACCAGAAGGTGTTTCCATTTAGGTGGCACCAAGTTCAAAACTCCTCCACTGCCCCATCCTGTGTGTCCCCATCATCTTGGTGAGGGGAATAATAAAGTACTTCACACTCGCCATATTCCAGGTCCATGAGACTTATTACCTCACTAAACCTGCTCATATTCTTTCTTGAGATAGATTATCATCTCCATTTCAGAGGTGTGGAAACTGAGGCCCATAGAAGTCAAATGATATGCCTAAAATCACAAAACTGGTAAGCAGAAGCTGTGATAAGGAATTTCATTTGTGTGAAACACCATGACTGAAAGGAGTGCTCCCAAAGACAGTTAACTATCCCTGCTGGTGGGCAGCAGACTGCTTGTTCTGGCTTTAGGGAGGCAATTGTAATTTTCAGGATTTTTGCCAGCTGGTTGTTAAACAGGTTGGTAGCTTGAAGTCTACTATGATATTTACACAATGGAAATCAGCAAGTGCTACCAATATTCCAATCAGGGCTTTTATTCCTCATCAGAAACATTACCAGTACATACTGACTTCACCTTCTATTTGGGCCACCACGAAGGGGCAAAACTCTGTCTTCACTGTGTTTTGTTGAAATTTTAGGAATTATCAGTACAAGAAAATAACCTCTGGACTGCAGACTTTGCGAAAAAATAAACTTACAAAAGTAAAGGCCAATAATATAAATACACAAAACAATGAGGGAGAAGTATGGCTCCTTTAACATGCTTAAGCTTCTGACAGCCCTTACGGAGTTCTCCTAATAAACTGTTAAGAAATAATCAGAAATGACAATAACAGTTTTAGGTGAAAGGGGCAGTTAAACTATGGGGTGGTATAGAGAACTTCTATGGAAAAAAGATCTCAAAGATTTCATTTTAAACTAAGGGGTGGAGAGGCATCGCAGACCCCTTGAGGTAAGTACTAAAGCAGGAATTTTTTTTAAGTGCAGTTAGCACATTAATGCAGTGGCACAGATAATCCAAAGCAGGAGATAAAAATCACATGCTGCATTCCAAAGCCAAAGATAAATTACTGGAAATTTTTTCTTTGATCAACTACATAAGATTTACCTTCTTGAATCAAAGTGCATCTTAATTAGATAAGCATGCACTGATCCGATATTTGAGGAAAGAAGTATAGAAGCTTATAGAGTGGTTAGGGGCAGTCAGACTGCATTTAGTTTTTTTTAAGTAAACATTTCACATGTGTAGAGTAATCTCCATGTGAAAACTAAAGAAAGTCATGTTATAACTTGTGGCTCAGAGCATTTGTTCCCAGACCTGGCTGATCATCAAATTGGGTTGAGAAGATTCTTAAAAATACAGAATTTGGTATTTATATTTAGATTCAGTTTCAATGAGTCTCAGAAATTGTGTACTTGCCAGAACTGAACTGAAAGACACATAAAAGCAAAACAATAATTATAATAATTAAAAGATCCTAGGAAGAAGTCCAGGTAAAGTTGACCAGTAGACTAAGGGACAGAAAAACTTAGAACAGAGAATCTGCAGGCGATTTCAGTTATTGAAGAGGTTACAATTAATCTAGCAGGGCTCTGAGAGTAAGGGAGGAAGACTAATTGCATTTATTAGCTAGCTATGGAGGGCAAGTTACTTCTCCGAGCCTCAGAATCCTCATCTGTAACAGAGTCACTTCTAAATTGCAAGGCTATTGGAAGATGGAATGCAACTATTACAGCTCCTGGCACAGAGCGGGTCATTATTAGTTATTGCCCTATCATTATTTTTTTCTTTTACACTCTGCTTCAGGAACGTTATCTGGAGCCTATGCATGTAAAGCTACAGAAGCTGCTACCTGGGTCTCTCCAACCTTCCTTCCCCAGCTGTAGGCTGCAGCAGGCTCCAGCAATCCTCTAATCAATGTACCAATGGTCAGAAAGCAACACAGCAGCATTAGCCTACCTCTGCCTTCAACTGGCCACATGACCCTGAATGAGCCTCTTACTTCCCTTAGTCTTGATTTCTAGTCCTGCCAAATGGGCACAATCAAATAGAACCTGTCTTGGCCAGAAGCTCTAATGAAGTGCCCAGGAGAATGGGTTAATGAGAAGGCTGACACTTGGCTCAGGGATAACGAGCCAGCCTGTCACTGTCCTCCAGAGTTTTCCCTCCCTGGTCAGCAAAGATGCTGGCACCCCCAAACTGCTGCACCGAGTTTCAGTTAATTGGAGGCTTGATGACAGATGACACTAGGTTTCTGGGAAACAAAATGATCTTCCCAGCCAAGGAGTTCTGCAGTAAGACAGAGGGAAGATGGGAAACTTCCCCAGAGTAATGCAAGCAAAGTTCCTGGGGGCAGCACATAAAACATTAATGCAACTTGAGCCACCACCAGAACACATCAGGGAGTAAAGGAAACAAGCAAAGCTGAGAGTGGGGAGTCTGCTGGCCTAGCTTGCCAGCTGGCGCAACACACTGGAAATGAGATGTGGCCAGACACATAAGCAGCACTGAGAGCTCCAGAGACCATGAAAGGTGCTCAGGAATTAAGGGAACAGCATTTTGTTCTCTGCCGAGGGAAAAAATGGTGTGTCCTAAAAGAAAGGTGATGATGCAAAATTACCAGAGAAGGGCCTCAGTTCTATCTGTTGCAAGAATTAGCACCAGAGAAACAAACAAATACCACAGGTGGAGGAGGCAGGCTTGTGAAGAGGGCAAAGGTAGAGGGATTTGTGAAGACATAGCCCCCCCAAAAAAATGTGAAGGAAAAGAGATCAGGAATAGGAGGAGGAGGAGGAAGAAGAGAAAGAGAGAGTTCAAAGAAAATTAGGTTACCTAACCTCTCATTAAAAGACCTGGGTAAAGTGACTCTATTTCCCAGAGAGGAAACGTTCCAGAATTTCATGCTGGTGTTTTTCCTAATTAAAAATTTCCAAATCTCATTCATGCAGTTGGTGCATGCCAAATACATGGGATTGTACAGTTGCAACTAAAACTAGCTCTGAAGCCGCCATGTTTCCCCTGCAAGTGAAGAGAGGCAGAGATGGGGAGAGGCCAGGACTGTTGGATGACGAGAAGTGCTTCTCACTCTGCCTCAGCAACCTGGCCTAGCCTGGCTTCATCACAAGGCTCCAGCTGGCCCCAACCTGCTGACTGCACAAGGCTTATTTCCAGCAGCCTCTGGTCACAGCTTTAAGGGACAAGCCTAATTAAGACGAGGATGTGGCCATTTCTCCCTTAAAGCCATTTCTCTCCCAAGACAGGAGCCCTGTCATTATAGCAATCCCCTTGGCTTCATGAATGGATTTAAGTTATATCAAATTAATTTGCACATCCTGAAAAATTAAACATTCTCAAAAAACCCAATCTCAAAAAACACCAAAAGTTCCCATGTCCATCACTTGTTTATGTTCAGCCTCCTCCATAAGACTGGGGGCTCCCATGGGCAGGTCTACCACGTCCCATTCTTCTGGGAGCTTTGAAAGGCTAGAGATGATACCCGGGAACCAGCAGAGACCTCTGCAGAACCACTGTACTACATCAAGACTTCATAAGCAGTTTTAGATGAGGACGGCATTTTAAGTCACTGTTTTTCCAAAGGCTTGCTCTTTAGGAAAGAAAAAGTTCAGGAAACTAGTGATGTCTATTTGGTTGTTGGGAAAGTCATGATGCATTTTTGCATAGAAAAACACATCATGATTTTCCCAACAACCTAATACTAAAAAAGAAAACACATACAAGGCTCTAGTCTTCCAAAGGAAGTGCCAAGACACCGGAGTGACCAGGATCTCAGCCAGATGGAGTCAAGGGAAGCCATTGTTCTTCCTACTAAGGGAAGGTCTGCGCCATACAGTGTCTCTACCACCCTCTGAGCCCAAGTCCAGCCAGGACTTCTCAGAGATCAGAACCATGCATTAGTTAGGATTATGTTTGCCTGAGTAGAGTAAAGCTCTACTTCAGCGGCTTGAACAAGTGCTTATTTGTGTTAAGCAACCAGAAGTCTAGAACTGGCACTCCAGAACTGCCTTAATGATGGCCATCTTTGCCTTTGTTTCTCTGTCACAAGATTGCTGTAGTACCTCCTGGCATCATATCCCTCTTCCAGGAAGGATGAAGAGTAAAAACCAACAGCTTTTTCTTTGGGTGGTTTTATCTTTGTTTAGGAAGAAAAGACCTTCCCACTGACTTGTGCTTCTATACAAATAGTCAGAATTGTACATATGGTCTTTCCTAGTGGAAGAAACCAGAAATTTAAGCATTCCACTCTATACTCTTTATAACAGAGGAATGAAAGGGAGGCCTTTGGGGAAGACAATAAGTATATCAACCGGTAGTCTCTGTGCCACACGTGCACATTCACAAATCAAAAAGACCCACACGTTCTCCCAAAGGGATGGTTGGAATAGTCTGATGTGCTATATTAGGGCCAAGCCTAATTAAGATGAGGATGTGGCTGAAGTTAAAGCCATACTTTAATTGATATGCTGCTCGGTGTGAAGAGTGTGAAAAAATATATTGTGGAGTTAGCAGGTATTAGGGCACTGGTCTCTCACATGGCTAATCATAGTTCAAGTCTCAGACCTGGCGACTTTCTTTCTTTCTTTCTCTGTCACTTGTCAAATTTTTTTAAAAAATAATAAATTTTTAAAAATTCCAAACTCAGAAACTATCTCAGGCTCCCAAACATGTCGCCTGCCATGTAGCATGCTAAGTCATATACTGATTCACCACAATTCTGTAAGATAAGTGGGACAGATTGACTGTTTATGTCTCCTCCCGCTCAAGTCATATGTTGAAATTATAATGCCAGGGACCAACAAATGGCATAATGGTTACATTGCTGGACTCCCATGTAGTCAACCATGGTTTAAGTCCTGGACCTGGTGGCTTAAAACTCACACAGGGGGAACTAGCAGTTAGCGTAATGGCTATGTTGCTGAATTCCCATGTAGTCGACTGCAGTTTGAGTCCTGGACCTGGTGGCTTAACTCATGCAGGACACATGTGCGGAATGCCCAAGATCCCGAGAGGAGAATGGAGAAGGGAGAGAGGAGAATGGAGGAGAAGGGATTGTGGCATGGTCATCCCCCTAGGGGGGTAATTTCTTGCTTTCTAGCGAATGCATGCACCCTATAGCAAAAACCTCTCAAAAAAGAATACCTCACACAGGGCACACACATGCATGCATGCCTACAATCCTGAGAATTCTGGAAGAGAAGGGACTGTGGTGTGACCATCACCCTCCCCCGGAAGGTGGAGGTGATTTCTAGCTTTCTGTGTCTGTATCTCTCTCTCTCCAGCAAGCGCACACACCCTATAGCAAAAAAACCTCTTAAAAAAAAAGTATGGGACCAGCAGTTAGCGTAATGGCTATGTCGCTGAACTCCCATGTAGCCGACCATGGTTCGAGTCCTGGACCCGGTGGCTTAAACACACGCCAGGCGCATGTGTGTGCGTGCCCAAGATCTCGAGAGGAGAACGGAGGAGAAGGGATTGCAGCATGGCCATTCTCCCTGGGGGGTGGGCTCTCACTTTCTATCTCTCTGTCTCTCTCTTTCTGGCGAGCGCACGCGCCCTTACAGCAAAAACCTCTCAAAAAAAATTATAACCCCAAACATGAAAGTATTTGAAGGTAGGGCTTTTGGGAGATGATTAAGAATGACAATGCATCCCTTATGAATGGAATTAGTACCTTATAAAAGACCCTGGAGAGTTTGCTTGTCCCTTCTGCTATGTGAGGTTGTCCCTGAAGAACAGGATCCTTACCAGACAAAGGATCTACAAGTTCCTTGGTCTTGGACTTCTTGGCCTCCAGAATTGTGAAAAATAAGTGTTTGCTATTTATAAGCCATCCGATTTGTATTATTCTGTTACAGCAGCTTGAATAGATTAAGACAACAGGGATAGGGTTAACCTATCCCATGTTGGTAAACAAGGAGTTGCTCAGAGACATTGCTTGCCAACTGTCCCACAGCTTATAAATAGTAGAATTAGGTTCTGAACCTAGTTTTCTAGTCTCAGTCTGGTGCTTTTTTCATTATACCACTGGTCACTCTTATCACATTACGTACCTAATCAGTGCTGCTACTCTTATAACCCTCCCAAATCGCCCTGCCTGCTACTGTTTGTGATGCTCCTTTCCCCTTTCAAAATTGAAACATATTCAGAAGGGGAAGACTGGTCAAGGGGAACTGGGGAAATACCATAAGAGGTTGAAAAATATCAGGAACCTATTACTCTTGCCATCAGAACATGTGTCTTGGTAAGACACCCTCCCCCAAAGGAGGAAAAAATGGAAGAAAAAAAAAAAAAAAGAACAAAAAAAAAAAAAAAGAACAAAAAAAAAAAAAAAGAACAAAAAAAAAAAAAAAGAACAAAAAAAAAAAAAAAGAACAAAAAAAAAAAAAAAGAACAAAAAAAAAAAAAAAGAACAAAAAAAAAAAAAAAGAACAAAAAAAAAAAAAAACAGATCTAAGAATAGAAGATACCTTCCCAGGGTCTTCTCTTCCATCAACCTTATTCCACTTTCCTGACACAGCCAAAAGAGACCTGATGTTCTCTGGAATTTCACAGTTACCCCACGATGTGTGGTGCTGCACAGGCTCACATTGCTCAGACTAGACACATATGCTCCAAAGGAGTGTTTATCACTGCACAGTAATTGTCCAGCCACTGTTCTGACTTCTGCACAAAACCTTCATTCCTTAAGGAAAAAGGATTGTGTCTAATTCAATGTCATTTTCCCAGCATCTGGCATGATGTCTGGTACATGGTAAGTTCTTAATTAAAAAAAAAGTATTCAAATAAATGAATGCAAAACATGAATCCTTCCCTGTTACAATGTTCATACATTTCTTTCCGCCCTTTCCAGGTCATTGCTGTGGGTGTCTAGTTAGGACTCCAGATCCCAAAGAGGATAGAATTTGAGCCACTCAGCACAAATCCAGAAACTCCTTAGGATGCAAGAGTCCAAGGACTCAGAGGTCTAGGGCCCTGGGGTAATCTGTCTGCATTTCCAAGGTGAAATGGACTGTGTGAGAAGTCTTGGAGAATGAGCTCTGGGCCTCTGGCAGGAAAAGAAAGCAGAGGAAAAGGGAAATGGGAAGGAGCCTAGCCTGAGCACAGTAAGAGGGCATACTAGGCAGGCACTGTAGTGTCAATGCTCCACCCTGGACTCCCAGTCTAGGAAATCAATCCTGCAGATACACAGACAGCCGGGCCTCCCTCATCTCCAAAATCTCCCTGCTGTCTTTTGGGCCTTTCCTTTGCTTCCTTAGGTCTACCTCATGCCATACCTTGACACTGGCACCTGTCCCATCCTTGTTCCTGGCTCTCTCTCAGCACCTGTGTGAAGTCATCTGACTTCCTGGTACCTCCCAAATACAGATGGGGCCCGGAGACCCATTCCCAGGTCCTACCTTGGATCCTTCAGTCCTGCCCGCTGCAGCCCTCAGCCCCTGTTGATGGAGGAGAATGCAGGAGCCACAAGAACCTCCAGAGCAGTGGTCCCCGCCCTCCCTGAAGTCAATGACGTTAGAATCTGCAGAAAGCCACAGACTTTTGTCCTAGTAAATTACATACATCCACAAAGGTTTCATGCAATTCTAAGAGCTGGAAAGACTTCCAAAAAGCCCACTCGTAGACTCAGAATAAGAACTCCTAGTCCAGAGGAGGTCATGTACTTTTGTTTCAGGGTTGTTGCCCTCCCTGGGAGCTCAGACAGACAACTGTTAGCTTATCCTCCCCAGAGGGAAGCATTTGGAACAGTGAAAACACAATTGTCTCTTTGATCCCTCCCACCTCAGAAGCCTTTAATGAAAGAAATACTGAGCACTTACTGCACAGCAAGCTGTGAAAAGCCATAAGACTTGACATACATTTTCTGGAAATCTAATCTTCACAATAAACTTGTTAAGTAGGTATTATCCCCATTTCAGATGTGGAAAATCAGGCTTAAAGAAGTTAAGAAACGTGACTGCAGTTGCACAAATAGTGAGTCATGCAGTGCGGAATCAGACCTTGGCTTGTCCAAAGTAGGTGCCTACTCTTCTTAGCACAACACCTAGACTTCCCAAGGGGAGGTAACCTTTAGGAACAAGCAAGGAAAATCCCTCCTGGCCACCCAAAATCTACACACTTCCTTCCAGGTACCATAAAGCCTTTAATTCCAATCAGAAATCTATCTAAACAAGGGCCGGCAGGTGGCGAGTTGGTTAAGGGTGCTGGACTCTCACATGGCCAACTGTGGTTCAAGTCCCAGGCCTGGTGGAGGCTTGCTTTCTCAGTTTCATTGATGTCTGTCTGTCTGTCTCTCTTTCTCATTCTTTTTTTTTTTTTGAGAGGTGTTTGCTATAGGGCGCATGCGCTTGCTGGAAAGACAGAGAGAGATAGAGAGACAGAAACCAAGAAGTCACTCCCCAGAGGGGATGGTCAGGCCACAATCCCTTCTCCTCCATTCTCCTCTCAGGATCTTAGGCATGCACGTACATGCGTCCAGCATGAGTTTAAGCCACTAGGTCCAGGACTCGAACCGAGGTTGACTACATGGGAGTCCAGCGACATAGCCATTACGCTAACTGCTGGTACCCTTCTCTCTCATTCTCTGTCCCTCTCTGGTCAAATTAAAATAAATAAATAAATAAAGTTAAATAAAATAATTCTTGAAAAAAACAAAAGAAATTGAGCTAAACAGAGAAGCATTGACCTAAACAGAGAAGCAATGCCTCAGTGTTATGTGTCCATTTCTCTAAGTCTGTATAAATGTCTCATTGTGTTTTTAAAAACCATACAGTGCCTGCATAGCTGAATCTTTGTGCAAAAGATGACTCTGTGAGCCTGTCACCTGAGTCAGGAACTACAAATTAGAAGAGAGCTGTAGGCAGCACTCTGGTAGGAAACATCAAAGAGTAGCTGAAGGTGGGGCTGGGAAGAAAAAAACATGCAGGGAAGCAAGTCTGGGGAAGAAGTAATGAGGGAAATTAGCTGGTAGGTGGAAGGAATCATCCTAGATAAACTGCATAGCAAGAAAAATAGATAAGAAGACTTCTGATAAATTCCTTCCTGTGAATAGCACTGAGTGTTGGGGTCAGGGCACAGGACAAGCCCTGCCCCATCAGGTCCCTGCTGCGGGGCTGAAGGAAGGAGTGGGCCTTTGGAGATAGCATTAGTATGGACTATGTTCACAAGAGATGCTGGGGCTTAAGGATGAGCCAGGCAGAGGATAACAGGGAAGTTCTCGCCCACAATGCAAGAGTGCTATAGCTAAGAGGGTCAGTGTAAGGCATGAAGTTGAGGCATGGATTTGACAGAGTCTGGAATCAGGAATCAAGACCAAGTAAAAACAAGGTTAGGATCAAGCAAAAGGAAGGAGAAGATAACATTCTGGGTATTTGTTGGTAACAAGCACGCAGGGCTTGCTTTCAGAGGTCAGAAGCCAGGGCTTGAGGACAAGAGAGGAGGTTTTGATTAATGCACCTGGAATAGGTGGACACCTACTCCTGGTGTTCAAGAAACCAATTGAAAGATAGTTCTTTTTTTCTTTCTCTCTTTCTCATTTTTTTTTTTTTTTTTTTTTTTTTTTTTGAGAGGTGTTTGCTATAGGGCGCATGCGCTTGCTGGAAAGACAGAGAGAGATAGAGAGACAGAAACCAAGAAGTCACTCCCCAGAGGGGATGGTCAGGCCACAATCCCTTCTCCTCCATTCTCCTCTCAGGATCTTAGGCATGCACGTACATGCGTCCAGCATGAGTTTAAGCCACTAGGTCCAGGACTCGAACCGAGGTTGACTACATGGGAGTCCAGCGACATAGCCATTACGCTAACTGCTGGTACCCTTCTCTCTCATTCTCTGTCCCTCTCTGGTCAAATTAAAATAAGTAAATAAATAAAGTTAAATAAAATAATTCTTGGAAAAAAAAAAAGAAATTGAGCTAAACAGAGAAGCAATGCCTCAGTGTTATGTGTCCATTTCTCTAAGTCTGTATAAATGTCTCATTGTGTTTTTAAAAACCATACAGTGCCTGCATAGCTGAATCTTTGTGCAAAAGATGACTCTGTGAGCCTGTCACCTGAGTCAGGAACTACAAATTAGAAGAGAGCTGTAGGCAGCACTCTGGTAGGAAACATCAAAGAGTAGCTGAAGGTGGGGCTGGGAAGAAAAAAACATGCAGGGAAGCAAGTCTGGGGAAGAAGTAATGAGGGAAATTAGCTGGTAGGTGGAAGGAATCATCCTAGATAAACTGCATAGCAAGAAAAATAGATAAGAAGACTTCTGATAAATTCCTTCCTGTGAATAGCACTGAGTGTTGGGGTCAGGGCACAGGACAAGCCCTGCCCCATCAGGTCCCTGCTGCGGGGCTGAAGGAAGGAGTGGGCCTTTGGAGATAGCATTAGTATGGACTATGTTCACAAGAGATGCTGGGGCTTAAGGATGAGCCAGGCAGAGGATAACAGGGAAGTTCTCGCCCACAATGCAAGAGTGCTATAGCTAAGAGGGTCAGTGTAAGGCATGAAGTTGAGGCATGGATTTGACAGAGTCTGGAATCAGGAATCAAGACCAAGTAAAAACAAGGTTAGGATCAAGCAAAAGGAAGGAGAAGATAACATTCTGGGTATTTGTTGGTAACAAGCACGCAGGGCTTGCTTTCAGAGGTCAGAAGCCAGGGCTTGAGGACAAGAGAGGAGGTTTTGATTAATGCACCTGGAATAGGTGGACACCTACTCCTGGTGTTCAAGAAACCAATTGAAAGATTATAAAATAATACAGAAAAAAAATCTGATAGGTTATAAGTCTGTAGGATAGCATGGTAAATCTAGTCAAAGAAACTGGTGTGGATGTACACAAAGAATAAACTACAAACATTTGCATTTTTTTAATTTAAAAAATACTAAATATTGATCACTAAGAGTAGTATAATAAATAATAGTAACATGGTATAATTGTTAGGTATATAGGGTCTGAAATCAGGATGCTTGAGTTAAATACCAGTTTGGCCACTCAAGAATTGCGTGACCATTAGAAAATTATTTAAATTCTTGTGTGTGTGTGTGTGTGTGTGTGTGTGTGTGATGTTTTAGATAGAATCTCACTGTGTCATGATCTTCCTGCCTCAGTTGTCTGAGGAGCTGGGACCACAGGCATGCACCACCACCACCACAGCTAGCTTTGTTTTAGGATGGGCTGAGAATCAAGTCTGAGTCTCTTGTTGGCTTTGGCTTGCAAAGAAGCAGCATCCTGCATGAGCCACCATGACTGAGCCTTAAATGTTTTTCTTTAAATAAAAAAATAATAATTGCTAGAGGATGCATATGCTCACTGGGGAGAGACAGAGAAAAAGAGATAAAGAGAGAGAAAGTGATAAATCATCCCCAGTAAAGTCTGGTCATATCTCAATCCCTCTCCACCATTTCTCCCTCCTCTTAAGATTTTGGGTGGGCACACACATGCCTAAACTGTTTTTCAAGCTTCTGGGTACAGGACTCGAACCAAGCAGTCATGTGGAATCCAGCCACCTAAACCACTATGCCAGGGGCTGGCCAGGGCCTTAAATTCTTTAGTTTCTATTTACTCAACTGTTAATGACACAATAACAGCACCTAACTTAGAAATACCCATAGAGCAAGAATTCAATAAATGTTAGCCAGTAATATTATCACCACCCACGTGCAGCCACAGATAGACTACTGAGAGAGACTCTGAGCTATTAAAAAAAAATTTGGTGCACTGGATTCCCACATGGCTGACAATGGTTCAAATCCTGAACCTAGCAGCTTGAAAATTATGCTGGGTATGGGTGCACATGTGCCTGATATCCCAAAAGGAGAATGGAGGAGAAGGGATTGTGGTGTGGCCATCCCCCTTGGGAGATGATTTTCTCAATTCCCTCTTTCTGTTTCTCTGTCATGTCTCTCTCTGGCGAGCACACAGGCCTTATATAAAAAAGAAAAATAAATGTCTAGGCCCACAGTAATGTGCACTGGGCAATGCTGTTTGGTAGGCTAAGGCCACACAGGAGGCCTGGTTTTAATTCTCCACTCACCCTAAAAAGCCAAGTACAGTGGTGTGCACCTGCAGTTAAAGCTACTAGGGAGGCTGAGGCAGGAGGATCACGACAGAGCAAGAAAACAAACAAAACCAGCACACACAGGCCCCACAAAAAAATTCCATTACATAGAAATGTAATATTGAAAGATGCTTATAAGCAATGTGTTTAGGGTTTAAAGATTATAAAATGTCTCCTTTATTTATGCTACAAGTATATTTATATATTTATTTTATATACATTTTATGTATTGTAAGTATTTAGACGATTAAGAAAATGAGATGAAAATCCAGAAATAAATAGCCAAGGAGAATAAGAAATTACTTTTGCCCTCAGAAGTGAAGAAAAGAAAGGCCAACTTCAATACAGCCAAAGAAAGCTCTAAGGGGATTGTGCTCCTGAGGAATCTCTTTGATGTGAGCTTACAAAAAATTCCTGGCTGGCATTGCTGTCCCCTCCCCCACTCTGCTCTTCCCTCTGGTCTTCAGTCTGTGAACCAGGATTTGAGCCTCTCCCACCCAGGAACAGCAGCAGCAGTCTCTACTATTACCAGCATTATCGGCAGCAACAGCATCAAGGCCCCTCACGGGAGGAGGACCTCACTCTTTTCAGAGTCTCACATACCCGGCTGGTCTCAAAACAACCTCTCCCTGAGCAAAGAACCCAAGAAGGACCCTCCTGCCACTTCTTCCCCACCACAGCTTATCTCAGCCTGAGGTAGACAATCTCATCAGGGCCAGGAATTAAGTGAGTAAATCAGGAACGCTTGCTTCAGCCACACCAACTGGGAGGGGGCCAAGCATGTTGTGCAGACATCACTGAAGAGAAATTCCAGGGTTCTCTGTTAGGACAAGTAAAGTCACAGAAAATAACCATTTATTCTCATAATTCAGAGTAGAGACTGGGGCAAAGAGTCTCAAGTTCTGAGGATAAAGCAGATGATGAGAAAAGGTTCCTGGTTCCTTCTCTCTCCACTCTATGGGGCTTTTCCTCCTCCAAAGGCAAAATAACACTTTTGACAAGAGCCAAAACCATTATAGGAGTGCACTAGAGTGTAGGTGAGTTCGATGCAAGTGTCTGAAATTAGATTTCTGGCAGGTAGGCAGACCTTTGCAGGCTTCACCAGTTGTCCTTTTGTGCAGAAGTGTGGACAAAGCAACCCACGCTCAGTTGCTAAACTCAGTTCAACATTGTTATCCAAACAATGGAATCAAGAGGTAGATGGAAAGATGGGCTCTTGTGGAGCTAATTTGGTGCCCAAAAATAATGCCTCTGGGTGCAATAATTCAGTGAGGTTCTAGATTTTAAGACCTTACCTTTTCAGGGCAGATTAGACAAGATTGGTGACTCTATGAGGCCCTTGGGGAGGAAGTGGAAAAGATTTCTTCCAACCTCCCACCCTGCCCACCCAGGGGAGCCTCAGGAGGAGGTGCCATAAATGTCAACATACTTTAGTACAGCTCATAGGAAGTCAGGACCCACTCCCCAGGACTTCCCGCCACCATGGACAAAATACTTCTACATGTTCCACCCTTTGATTCTTTTTGTTTTTTGTTTTTGTTTTTGTTTTTTCCTACAGGGCATGTGTGCTTGCCAGAAAAACAGAGAGAGACAGAGAAACAGAAAGTGAGAAATCACTCCCCTGGGGGGATGACCATGCTGCAATCCCTTCTTCTCCATTCTCCTCTCAGGATCTTTGACATGCATGCACATATGCCCAGTGTGACCCTTTTATTCTTTTTTTTTTTTTTTTGGAGAGGTTTTTTCGCTATAGGGTGCATGCACTCGCCAGACAGACAGAGAGAGAAATAGAGACAGAAAGCAAGAAATCACCCCCCAGGGGGGATGGTCACGCCACAATCCCTTCTCCTCCATTCTCCTCTCAGGATCTTGGGCACGCACGCACACGCGCCCGGCATGAGTTTTAAGCCACGGGGTCCAGGATGCGAACCACGGTCGACTACATGGGAGTCCAGCGACATAGCCATTACGCTAACTGCTGGTTCCCCACCCTTTGATTCTTAAAACAGAGTGCTAGGCAGTCTATCAGCTTAGAGTCGGCAGCATCCCAAAGATCAGGTCACCCAGGAGGTCTTGAGTAAGCTGTGTTCATCTGCGAGAAGAAGAATAAGGCCCTATGATATCTGGCAAGCTTTTCCTAGTTTGGCTAAGTTCCAGGGGAGATGTTCATTAATGTGGAGCTACAGTAAAAGCGTCATTGGACCTTCTGAGAGTATGTATATGGCTTCTCCCTGAATCTTAATCTCTCCACTAATTCTTCTGAGTCTCTGCGAGTAGTAATAAGCCAACTCTATGAACATATTTCAAAAGTATTTAGGGTCACAGACATGTGCACCTGTGTGCAATATTTGCAACAACTATATACACCTGATATCATACTTGTCACTCACTTTATTCCCCATCCCTACCACCATCACTACCTTCTCTTTCTAAAATTCAAGTTTACCAGCTCAAGATCTTAAAGCATGTGTCCTTAACAAATATGCTTCATTTTTGCACAACATTCAACCCTCACCCCATGGAGCTGCAGATAAAGACCCTCCCAGAAAGAGAATAGGGTTAAGATGAAATCCAAGAAGCCACACTGACCAATAGGATTTGGTGATAGCTTGCATACAACGGGACTGGGAGAGGGGTCAGTGCCCTTGGGTTCAGTTGCACTCAGGCACTAATTTCCCCTGTCCTTTTAGGGCAGGCCATTTATGTTTTTGGTAACATGGAGATGGGGTCCTAGCTACAGGTAACAGCCCACAGCAAATGCTTACATGATTATTCACTTCCTAGCTTATTGGAGGAAATTTTAAATCACAATAGGAAGAAATAAGATGGTAACTTTTGAATATTGTACATCATTCCATGAAGTAGGTAGCTACTATCATCACCACCAAGACATTGAAGCATGGGAGAACAGGGCTGATAACTTGTCTATCTTCAGACAACTAGTAGAGATGATAGAGCCAGGACCAAGACCCAAGTCTGTTTGCCTGTGAAACCCTTAATCCCCACCATCATTTCCTTGGGGTTCCTTCCCTCTCCTTCAGACCCACCCAGACTGCTCATGGTTCACTCACTATTCGGATCATGTAAGAGAAAGAAGCTTTGGGGAACCAGTCTAGCTTGAATTGATTTCTCCCTTTTTTGCTCTTTTATTACACTCATAGACTGGAGTACTCCACCTAGCAATTGCTTTTTTCTTTAACTCTAATTGTCTCATAAGTGTCTTCTCGAGTTCCTAAACAGTCCCTGCTCCCAGAATGTTTCTTCTCTCATTTTCCTATGGTAAATACTCAATGAATATTGAACAACTACTTGAGTAACACTGGTGCAAAACCTAGCTGGCACATTCTTTTTGGAGTATAGGATTTCATTATTCAAAATCTATAATCCTACATTTTTTCTCTTTTACAAGTGAAAGTGATGCTTATAAAGAGTTCCAAAGAAATAAGAAAATGCTTATGATACAAATGTCATTCTAAAAGATATAGAATACAAAAATAGATATATTCTGTGAGCTCAACTATGTAAAAACAGCATAAAAATATTGAGGGAAATAAATCAAAGAAAAAAAGAAAGATAAAAGACTGGAAAGAAATATACCAAAGGTTATAGAGGGGTTATCACTGGCAGGTTAGACTATAAATGATTGCTATTTTTTTGTTTAGTTTTCTTTTAGAAATGCCAGAAATTGCACTTTAAAGAAATTCCAGAATAAATGCTAAATTGGATTTTATTTGTAGAGAAGAGTTAGTGCGAGTAATCTTGGGAACGGAGAGTTGTAAGAGGTTAAATTAGGAGAAAATACTGAAAGAGTTTATTACTCAGAATCCAACATGAAAACAAAAAATATTCTAGGAATTAAAAACAGGGAATTCAATTTAGGAAACTGGTTTCCCAAGTGACAGGGGGGAGGGGAAACCCAGAGATTACCAGGAGCCAGGGCTACCCCACTGAACATGGAACCAGGAGAGCTGAGCCTCATTTCTTCTTCTGAGAAATGTAGGAGTCAGAGTGGACAGGGGAAAGATATTGCACCTTCTTCTTTCTTTCCACCCTTCGGGTTCATGCTAGAGCCTTCCACTGGCCAAACTCAGCCAGGAGCTAGTTGTGTTACGGAGCCTGGGAAATGCAGTCTCCAGGGACAAGACCTTACAAAACAGAGCAGAGTGGGAGAAATTGGGAGGTGAATGTGAAGACAAAGTGGCCCAGGACCAACATGAAGGGGATAAATATTAGATAAAATAAGGTAAAATAGCAAATAGATTCTAGGTCCAGTTAATGAAGAATAGATGTACATGCGCTGGCAGTTCTCTGGAGGATACATTTTATACACATGCAATTCAAGGCAAACACCATGCTTAGACTGTTAACTCTCAATGCCAGTGTATTAGTTTATTAGGTCTGCCATAATACCATAGACAGAGTGGCCTAAATGATAGGGATTTCGTTTCACACAGATGAAGAAGCTAGAAATCCAAGATCAAGATGTGAGTAGATTTGATTTCTTCTGAGGCGTCTTTCCTTGGCTTACAAATGGCTACCTTTCTGCTGTGTGCTCACGTGCTCTGTGCATAGCCATTCCTCCAGTTTCTCCTTCTGATAGGGACACCACTCATTAAGGTGAGGCCCACCCTAATAGTCTCACTTTAACTTAATCACCTCTTTAAAGGCCTCATCTTTAAATATTCTGTGGTACTAGGCATTAGGGCTTCAACATATGAATTTTAAGGGGGACAAATTCAGCCTAGAGCAACCAGTATTTCCCAAACTTGCCTGATGACAAAAGTCCCTTGGGAGCCACTTATTAAATACACAGTTTCTAGAACTTTCATCTAGGGATACGGTTTGATCTGCTCAGAACTTGCACAATATATTAAATATAAACGCACATTTATGGGACACAAAAGTGAATTACTGTCTGTTGATCATTGATCATAACATGTACAGTATCTTCATCTGGACTGGTGTGAAGTACATTCATGTTGGGAGGATTCACTTTACAAGCTAAGTGGTGTATAGTGATTGAATGTATAAAAGAAATAAAAAAAAAAAACACACAAAAAGATAGACACAAATTGTCCAGTAGTCTTCTCATTAAAAGAGAGACTCTAATTCCCATTTCTTTGAATCTGGTTTGGGCTTAGTGACTTGCTTGACCAATAGAACACAGTAGAAAGAACATGGTGAGACTTATAAAGCTCGGCTGCCTCTTCCCAGGACCCTTGAAATACTTGTACTAGGGAAAGCCAACTACTATGTAGGAAGTGTGACTATGCTGAAACCACCATGCTATGAGGAAGAAATTCAAGCTGGCCAGTTGGAGAGACTACATGAAAAGAGAAAAAGCACTGGCCAGTCCTGCTGTTCCAGCCCAGGCATCAGACATAGTATTAAAGAAAAAAAGAAAGAAAAGGAATCTTAAACATTTCCACCTTAGCAGACACAATGTGAGAGGGGAAAAATATAGCTTGTGATATTGTGAAATACATTGAGCTATCGGGAAAGTCATGGTGGATTTTTGCATCAAAAAACAGAGAAAAATACATCACAACTTTCCCAATGTCCTAAAATACTTGGTCTTGGTTCCCATTTCCTAACATACAGCTCCTAAAGCCCTCAGAATCTCAGGAGTGATAAGACTGTCTTTAACATGCTAATGAAATGACCGGTGGATGGATGCCCCTGGATAGCTTCAGGATTAGAGTTGGTCATCAAGAAGACCAACATGTAGTGGGAAACTGAAAGTTAAGTTGATCATCAATGGACAATGACTTAATCAATCACACCTATATAATGAGGTCTCCCTCCATAGAAACTCAAAAGGACTGGGCTCAGGGAGCTTCCAGAGAGCTGAACACGTGGAGCTTCCTGGAGGATGATAGGTCTGCAGAGGGCATGCAAGCACCACACCTTTTCCCACATGCCTTGCTCTGTGCATCTCTTTCTTTCTTTTTTTGGAAGAAGTTTTTGCTATAGGGCACATGTGCTCACCAGAAAGACAGAAAGAGACAGAGAGAAAGAAAGCGAGAAATCACCCCCCAGGAGGGATGGCTATGCCACAATCCCTTCTCCTCCATTCTCCTCTCAGGATCCTGAGCATGCACGCACACGTGCCTGGCATGAGTTTAAGCCATCAAACCGCAGCCGACTACATGGGAGTCCAGTGACATATCCATTACGCCAACTGCTGGTCCCAGCTCTGTGTATCTCTTCCATTTGGCTGTTCATCTGTATTCCTTGCAATACCCTTTAAAATAAACTGGTAAGCATAAGTATTTCTCTGAGCTCTATGGACTGCTCTAGCAAATTAATAAAACTCAAAGAGAGGATGGTATTAAACTAACTTTTTAGCTGGTTAGTAAGAATCACTGGTCACGACCTGGGGCTTATGATTGGCATCTGAAGTGGGGGGACACATGTGACTGAGCTCTTAACCTTTGGGATATGACACTCTCCAGGGAGACAATGTCAGAGTTAAATTGAATTATAGGATACCCAGCTTATGTCCACTAGAGAATAGATTTGACTGGAATCCCCATACTGTTTGGTGACCGGAATTGAAGTATTCTATGCTGAGTGGTTTATGTGAGAATAAGGAAAACAGTGAAGTTGTTTGTTTTTGGTTTCCTGTCTCTATCACAGCTATTGGGGGAACCAAAGCCCCCAACATGTGGTCTTAGTAGACCTGACTCAGCAACCTCAATAATGGAGCCACTCTAGCTAAGATTCTCGGCATGGTGGAGATGAGAAAAGCCATCCCCATTGAGCTCTGCCGGAATTCTTGACCCTCAAAATCATTCCACTGTTTTGGGATCAACCACAGATCAAAGGGATACCTGGCCAGTTTTGGCAGTTTTCAGAGGCTATCTGGCAAATCCTCAGTCTCAAGTAGAACTGCTCCAAGGAACTTGCCACAGATGAATGGCAGGGTCAATGACAGCAGGACAGGTGGGGTCTTAAGGAGAAATGATCGTGCTCAGACATAAAACTCCACTAGGGAGAAAGTTGGAGGCCCTAGAAGGATTCAGGAGAGAAGTAGAAGGCCAAACGTACCAAACTCCCTGCTTGTTCCAGCTTTTGGCTTTCATACAAACTCTTTGACGATCTGAATGCCCCCGTTCTTCCCTTCCCTTCCCTTCCCTTCCCTTCCCTTCCCTTCCCTCCTGTCCCTTCCTATCCCTTATCTCAGCCTTTTGTCTTATCACAGCTCTTCCTAGAGCAAGTGTAATCTGACCCAGTTATCTTATTTCAGTCTCTTATTCCACATATTTCCTTGGTGCCTATGCACAAAAACTGAAGAAACTAAGTGTGGGCTCAAATGAGGTAGTTTGGGAACAAAATATATGAACCAAAAAGCTCTTTCTAAAAGTTGGTCAAACACACTCTTACTAGTATGTTGCTTTTTACACAATCTTGTGCATATGACTTTTCCATAGTCAAGATGAGTCGCAGGGAGGAACATTTCTACCTTCTGCCTCCATGTCCCTTTTCCAAAACTCCTGGAAGCCACTGCATGCTCTGAGGGCATGAGCTGACATCACACACAATAGCAGCACTGCCAGACTTCAGCACTTAAGAGGTACTTGATTGGTGTCTCAGAACACTCTCCATTCTGTAGAAAGGGTGCGTTCAGTCTTCCTGGAGCATGTGATGTACAGCATAAAGAACAGGGTAACTTCCATTGCTGGGAGACTTTAGGTGTTAGATGTTGGGAGACAATTCTCCAAGGTCTCTCATATTTCTGCACATCTTATAAGCAGAGACTCTGATAACTTTTGTGCCAGATAATCTTTCCAAGGATGCTCATATAGTGAACAGCCTTGCCCCTTTGGGGCAAGGGCAGATTTGTTTGCCAAATAATAAAGGCAATGCCTTCCTCTGGGACACACATTAGACAAATTTACTTGCAGCCCCTTGAAAAGACTGGAATTTCCTACCTTTGGGGTTCCTTAATTGTGATGCACACTTGCTGCACGTGCAGCATCTACCTGGGCCTCTCCACACTGCCCCTATGGGACCTGAGGGTAAGGCATACCAGTACAAATATGCTGAAGCTCTTGCTGCCCGCTCTGCCATGAGTAAGTTCCTCTGTCTCAGGAGTCTCATATTTTCTGCCAGCATCCATCAAACTGTTGCAGGGCTTACTCGTTAGTTTTCACATAGGTAACGCTCCGAATTTAAGACTTCAACGTTCTTTATTTATTTCCTCCAAGAAGGACGATAGAGAGACACCTGCTACCACCACCAAACAGGGTCCTCATGCCTTGATCCCCTCGGCCAGTCAGGATCACAGGCATGCATGTACAGGGAGACCTCAGGACCTACCCCTGTGGTGTCCGCATGGCAGTGCACTGTATTATCACTGTGCCACCACCACTGGCCCTCACCATTCCTGACAGCAGGTAATAGAGTACACACTCTCACCCCTTCAAAACACCTGCTTCCACCTCTCTCATTTTATGTCCAAAGTACTCCTTCTGTCATGCCCTTGATTACAAGACCCACTGCCTATGCTGGCATAATGCAAGAGAAGCTGAAGGTAAATGTAATTAAGTGACTAATTCCAGTGCTAGACACCAATTTCTGTCAGAACCAGCCATGCTGAGGGGATAATGATATTAACTACAGCAGCTTTTGCTCTGATGGAAAACCTTTTCAGAAATGTCTTTTCTCCTACAGAGCTTTTCTCCTCCATGCCCCCTCCCCTCCCTTGACCCCTCATGACTATTTTCTTGCTGTCTAGACTATCCACATTCTCTAATTCTGTATCTCTACTACAGAATCTGATTATCTGGGAAGCTTTTAAAATATGCAGAATCCTCCTTCTACCTCAGACCTACTGAATCAGTCTCTGATCAGGCTCAGCAATCTATGTTTTTAAAAAGTACTCCAGGGACAAGCAGGTGGCATAATGGTGGCATCACTGTACTCCCAAGTAGTTGACTGTCGTACAAGTCCTGGACCCAGGAGCTTAAAACTCATGCCAGATGTGTGTACATGCATGCCCAAAATCCCAAGAGAAACATGGAAAAGAGATTGTGGCATGGCCATCTCCCTCTGGGGTGATTTCTCACTTTCTGTCTCTGGCAAGTGCGCATGCCCTATAGGAAAAAAAAAAAAGGTACTCCACGCAGTGACCCCTGAATACATTAAAATTTGTTCTATATCCTATGTGTTCAATCCTGAATGTCCGTGAAAATATGAGGATGCCTGGTCTCCAGCCCGGAGAGTTTCCATTGCTCTAGGGTAGGACCCAAGCATGATTTTTTTGGTTTACTTGTTGTTATTACCTTGTTTCATGTTGGGCTTTTTCATGCCTCCCTGGGAGATTCCACTTGCAGTCAAGGTTGAGGACTTATGGTCTATCTACCTATTGGAAACAGGAACCTAGGGACAATGGTTTGTATTAGGAGCATTTCCCTAGTATTCCTCTGCTCTAACATCCTAATTGCCTTCCAACAAAGTCATTTAGTTCTTTTCCCAAATATAAATCCTAAGAACTCTTTTCACCTTGCAATTCTCTAATTATCACTTACAAAAGAAATCTACCTTCACGATACAGACTTAATTGGCCTGTCCCTTTCTCTTACTCTACCTTGCCACTCCAATTAATCCATTTATAGTTCACCTATCCATCAATCCACATGCACCTTGCTAAAGATATCTTCAGAAGCAACTGGGTTTCTCCTGGCTTATTGTTCTGCCATTCATGGCTTCGCTTTGTGCCCCAGAACTCCAGCACCCACATCTCCAGGGGAACAGAAACGTAAGTGAAAATACCCATCCACCAGAGGCATAGAGATGTTTCCAGTGAAGCAGAGTCTGAACAGCTGTTGAAGATCCTTGCCTCACTTTTCCCACCTCCTCTGTCTATATGGGTGATCGGGGCTCCACAGAAGCCTCTAGCCTCCCTCTCACTATCTGGATTTTTAAATTTTTAATAATGATTTATTTTATTGACTAGTTTTGTTTTTGTTGTTGTTGTTTTGGGAGAGGTTTTTGCTATAGGGTGCATGCTCACCAGAAAGATGGAAACAGAGAGATAGAAACTGAGAAATCACCTCCCCTCGGGGTGGGGGGTGGCCACACCTCAAACCCTTCTCCTCCATTCTCCTCTTGGGATCCTGAGCATGCAGGCAAACATGCCTGGCGTGAGTTAAGCCACCTGGTCTGGGATTCGAACTGCAGTCGACTACCTGGGAGTCCAGCGACATAGCTATTACGCCAATTGCTGGTCCCTGATTAGTATTTTTTTTAATTTGCTACAAAGCACAAAAGAGAGAGAGAAAGTAAACCAAGTCCAGGACTCGAACCATAGTCGGCCATGTGGGAGTCAGCACCTTAACCACCATGCCACCTGCTGGCCTTTGTGTTTTTTATGGTACTACTTAAAAAGAGGGCTTCTTGGACTTCTCCAAATAACAGACATTTATTATTATAATTTTTTAAGACAGTGTCTCATCTGTGTCACAGTCCTCATTCTTCGACTTTCAGGGACTACAGGTATATGCTACCACACCCTGCTCTTTTTTAGCTAGGTCTGCTATGTTGCTCAGGACAGCTTTGAGCTCTTGATCCTCCTGTCTCACCTCCTGAGTTGCTGGGATTTCAGGTACAACCTGAAATCATGCCTGGTCACCATGCCTGGTCTTTAGGTTAGACCAGGAACCAAACCCAGACCTCTGGTATGATACCACCCAGTGGAACACAGTAGCTTAATATTTGTCCACCATGTAATTTTCTGGGCCCAGACAATTAGTTTTTTAAGACACGGAGAGAGGATGATGACACAGAGCCTGTGTTCTGCATCCTGGAAACAGGGATGTGTCCTTAAAGACAAAGCAGTCAGCACATTCTAGGTCCTAACTGCTATACCTTTCAGAAAGACACCCCAGCTCCTACCAAGGTGAGCTCTGAGCAATGCTGTCAAGTCATCAAGATCATCTTTAAAATAAATCGCCATCTTCAAAGCATCATTGAGCACCATTCCCACCTCCTGCCCTCCCCACCCCCCGAACAAGTATCCCTATTCTCTCTACAAAATTGCCTCTGTCAAAATGCCCACTGCGGAGGAATCTGATACACTCAGGCTTGCAGGACTGATAAGTCCTCACAAGGGAAACATCTTAGGTCAAAGGAGAGAGTTATTTTAATGGTCAAAATATGGACCGTGTTGAGCCAGAGAGAGTGATTCCCTAAGGGAATTGTGAGAGGGTTTTTACTCCTGGGAAATGAGGAATAATTTTATTAACCCTAACTTCTTACTAGTTAACATATAAGCTGCAGAAAATTATCAGAGATCTCAGCCTTTCATTCAGTCAATTATGGACACCAACTTGTGATAGGCTCTGACTGGGCACTGTGTGGATTCAGTGTTACATAAGGCAAGGTCTCTCCTCCAAACCCTGCCATAAAAAGGCAATCACACATTAAGAAGATTTTTAAAGTTTCTTTCTTTCATGAGTTGAGAGAGAGGAAGAGAAAGAGAGAGGGGAAAAAAAAGTGGGAACCCTGGCATTCTAGATAGTGGGAGGTAGTCATAGGCCTATCTGGCATGCTTAGGTCAATGCCGGAACCGAACCCAGGCCCTTTCCATTTGTCTCCAGTATCATACAGCAGGGCCCTATCACCTCTGCTACTGTGGCTGGGGCAAGATGACTCTAAAAATAACATTAGTTACTTAGCTCAGCAAATGAGTAACTGGCCTTTATGCTAGACCAGGCCTCCCATCACCAAAATACTAATGTATTTAATCCTTACTACAACCCTATTGCCCCCATATACAGCTGGGGACACTGAGGGAAGTAACATATGGAAGACTGAATTCAGGAAGTCTGGCTCCAGAATCCGTGCACCTAACTACTGCAGTAAACATCTTCAAGAGACCAGTGGCACAAAATGCCCCAGAGTCCTGTATGCCTCAAGAGTGAGCCCTTGGGAGGCAGCATTATTCTAACAGTTTTGCTATTACTCCGAAGAGTCCTATCTTCTCTTTAGGAAATTTCCCTCTGGGTCTTACAAACATCCTTCACTGAACACATCTTCCTTTGATGAGAAACCATGGTAAATAAACTGGGCCTTCAAGCCAGGTAACTCGATTATAAATGACCCCCAAAATTGTGACTCTAACAATGCAAGAGTCTGCCTCTGCCACTCCCGCCTAGCTCAGAGACAATTCTCTTGGCACAGGGCAGATCCCACAGATGCCTCCTCTCCCAGCAACCAGCACCACCCAACACCTGCCTGCTGCACTGAATCTGCTCATAAGCCAGGTCACAATCAGGACACTGGTGACATTGACACTGAAAAGGCAGAAGCAGCTGAGAGCAAGGGCAGGCACAACCAAACTACCACCTGAATGCTGGGATAACACAGGGGTGATCTGGGCTGACACATGACCCTAGGGTTGTTTTGGTCTTCCTTGTACCCTCTCCCTCCCACCCAGCCTGCCTTGTGGGTTTATGAAGCAGCTCCCCAGAGTAAGGTGCAGCGCTGCTGGTGCTGTCTACGCACCAGGTTTGCCTCAGCCCAGGGTATGGCAAGACCCTGAACAGAGGAGGAGGAAAGAATGAGCACTGGAGCGACTAGTAAGACCTGCCAAGGAGGGTAGCCTCAGCCTTAGCTCACAGTGGATAGGACTCGGCACAGAAGCCCACAGTTGGGGGCTTTAATTAGAACTTTGAGAGTAATACGGAGGAAGCAGGCAAGAAATGAAGCCTGTGTGCTTCTCCTTTGCAACTGAAAATGGAGAGACATTCAAGGACCTAGGATAAGCAGGGGTCCCAAGGATCAGCTTTGGCCTTAAACAGTAAACAAATTTTAATAGCTCATGGAAGCATTTTTTAAAACTTCATAAATGGGAAAATGAAGATGGTTGCTAGCTCTACCCAATTGGCTCTTCCTCACCATCTAAATGCATCCATATAGATCTGCCCTTTAAAATCCTCGCTATGAAGCTCACCCCCACCCATCTGCCCACATCTCAGACATACTATTAATATTACTACAAATTACTACTTGCTCATTTCTTCATTCAACCATTTATCAGATGCCTAATAGATGCCGGATGCTAAGGATACAAAATTGGGGGTAGGTAGGTACACAGTTCTGGCCTTCAAGGTGTCTCTGTTCTATTGGGGGAAACAAATAAATGAACGGGAATGAAGTGCTACAGTTGAGATCTGAATAATATCACTATAGAAGTGCTGGCAGCAGGGCCAGGACAGGCTTCAAGGAGGAGCTGAAAACTGGCCTGTGTCTTCAGGAATACGCAGCTGTTTTTCAATAGTGGGCCGGGGGTGTTATGGGAAAGGATGTGGGCATTGCTGTCTTCCTGCAGGGCTGGAACACAGGGGGAGAGATTGGGGAGCTAGCTAAGGCTATGCTGAGGAGTTTAGAAGCTATTCCACAGGCTCACTATAGAATCATTAAGGAGTTTAACCCAAGGAATGGTATTATAAGATTTGCTTTTAGAAGTAATTATAATACCAAGTGCTTATATATTACTTGCATTCTTCTAAGCTCTTCACACATATTAATTCATCCAAACCTCATAACAACCTTATGAGGCAGTGTTATCATTAACCTCGCTTTACAGTTTAAGACATAAAGGCACAGAGACATTTAAGTGACTGGCCCAAAGTCACAGAGTTAACAGTGGCAGTGCTGGATTAAAATGCAAGTTTTCATGCTGTGCTTTTTCCAGGCTCTATATCTCATCTACTCCGTCTAGACTGGCCTATTCTTCCTCCTTTTCTACCTGAGAACTCCATCTCATCTTTAAAAAATAAAAAAAGGAAAGAAAAAAAAAGCAAAAAAAAAAAAAAAAAAAAAACTCACCCACCCATTCCACAATTTTC
>NW_006159920.1:2093434-2103199 GCF_000334495.1 Tupaia belangeri chinensis
AAAAAAAAAAAAAAAAAAAGCTCACCTACCACTTCCACAATTTCCTCAATATACTCACCTACCACTTCCACAATTTCCTCAATATATGTCCCTTCTGGTCCCACAATCTCCTCAATATATGTCCCTTCTGGTCCCACCTGCACATGCAGGTGGTGACTGTGATGTTCATCACTACATTCTGATATTTTTTAAGTCCCTCCTGACCTATAGTATGGCAAGATTCTGAAGGACAGCGTCCATGTTTTAATTCCTCAATCCCTTCCCAACATAGTTCTGGAAACAAAGAGGGGATTTATCTAATGTATGTAAAATTAATGAAAATTTAAAAATAAAGATGCCCTGTGTAATTGTTTGCTAGGACTGTCATAACAAAATACCACAGACTGAGGGAATTAAACAACAGAAATTAATTTTCTCACAGTTCTGGAGGCTGGAAGTCCAAGATCAAGGTACTGGCAGGGTTGCTTTTCTCTGAGACCACTCTCCTTGCCTTGCAGAAAGCAGCCCTCTTTCTGCCTCTCCATATGGTTGTCTTCCGTGCATGAGCCCCTAGTGTTTCTGTGTGTCTGAATTTCCTCCTCTTATCATAAGGCCATAAGTCAGCCTCACTGTAACTTAATACCTCCTGAGAGGCCCCACCTCCAAATATAGTCATTCTGAGGTACTGGGGGCCAGGATGTCACCATGTAAATTTTAGAAGGCCAAATTTCAGCCCATAGCATCCTGTATATACAAATATATAAATATTTTAAAATTTTAAATTTTTCTACTCATCTTCTCTATCATTTTATTTTCTTAATGTGATTTGTGCTCCATGTGAAAATCTTGAATGAAAAAGAACAGCTGTGACCGGACTGTTTTGGACAGGAGAGATGAGTAGTATAAGGAATGCAGGCAGAAAGCACTTCTTACAGAACTTAAGACTGGGATTGAGATAGTTAAAAAGGCACTGGATGGAACCAGAGGAAATTAAGCCACACATCCCTCAGCTCTCTAAGTTCTTTTCCTGGTTAATGTCACCTGCCTGTGACAAGACTTTGAGATGGCCCCCAACAATTTCCTCTTTTTGAATGCACACTGGTCTAGTGACTTCTTAGCTAATAAAAGATGGGACATCACATCTGCGACTAAGCAATGCAAGATTATGACTTCCAACTTGCCAAAGGACCTTCTGGATGGCTTTGATGAAACAAACTGCCAGGCTGGAGAGACCCATAAAACAAAGAAATGAGATCTGCTTCCAGCCAACAAGAAAGCGGGGATGCCAGTCCAAAAACCATTGCCAACAACCATGTGAGCAAGTTTAAAAGTGGGTCTTACTCAAGTCTTCATGAGACCCCAGCCCTGGATGACACCTTTATTGTAGCTTCATGACAGATCATAAAGTTACAGATCATGAAGCAACAATAACCTGTGTATGGATTCCTTGCCCACAAAAACTGAGAGACTGTGTTATTTTAAGCCATTAGGCTGTGGAGTAATTTGCTACACAGCAATAAATAAATAATACATTATCCTAAAAGTCCTCTCTCTATTCCCCAAATATTTGCTGTCTTAATGTTTTGACTTCAGATCTCATTTAATGACCAAGTTCCAGTCCTATGACCAGATCGTTAAGTGAACTGGTTGATAAGTGAGGAGCTTAAAGGTGACTGTCTTGTGATGTATTATGGTGTGACAGGGTATGTATTTTTCAATAGATACCATGTGACACCAGACTAGAATAATGTAATTCTATTCAGACAAAAAGCATATAGTATATAAGTGCCAGAAAGTGACAAGACACACAACAAAATAATATAAATCTGGTATAATAATTTTTATTTATTCTGAATACTACTATAAACAAAATATGTAATCTTATGCAATTGCAAATGCTTCATGTAGTGAATACTGATTGCAGAAATGAGACAAAGACTGAGTAAGGGGATTTCGAAGACTCACACAGTCCACACTGGAGAACTGGTTGTAAGTCCCAGCAGTCATTAAACAGGTAAGACATTAGGTGAGGAGTGGTTGTATCTTCCAATGGCCACATTCATATTGAATTCCTTATAATATTCTTATATGTAATTTTTAAAAGTTTATTTATTTCTTCTGGGACCAGCAGTTAGCATAATGGCTATGTCGCTGAACCCCCATGTAGCCTACCACGGTTCAAGTCCTGGACCCAGTGGCTGAAACTCATGCCGGGCACATGTGCATGCATGCCCAAGATCCTGAGAGGAGAATGGAGGAGAAAGGATTGCGGCATGGCCATCCTCCTTGGGGGTGATTTCTCTCTTTCTATCTCTGTCTCGCTCCTTCTGGCGAGTGCACATGCCCTATAGCAAAAACCTCTTAAAAAAACAAACAAACAAACAAACAAACAAAAAAAAAGGAGATCTCTAGATGTGAACCCAGAAGCTTTCCATGTGAGTTGACCTCATAGAGTGCCCATTTTCATCATAGTTATTCTTATCCACTCCAAAAGGACAGAGTCATTATAAAGCCACTCCTGGGATACCAACAGCCAATATGGAAATCTCCAAACTTAGGCTGGTAACAAGATCCTCATCCCTGATCTGCCGCAAGGTCATTGCATTCTGTATCTGAAACACTTGGGAACGTGCACTCTCCCACCTGACTTGGTCTCCCTTTTCTACTTTGCCATTTCTTCTCCATCAGAGGAAAGATGCTATGCTCCCAGATCCCTCCTGGGAATCACCTTCCTCTATAACCAGGATTTGCACAGTACATTGATATTCTTCCTAAGCCTGCCTCTTTTCTCTCTCTCTCCTCTACTTTCTCACTCCTGCTTAGTTCCATTTGAAAGCCAAAAATAATCCTAATCATGGCTGATAAGTGCAAGATCAGTGCCAGGGATTTACACCTGCATCGGGAAAAAGAGAACGCCACATATTTTAAATTAAATTAGAGTTAATCAAGAGCCAAAGCCAGCAACTCTAAATCCTTTTAAAAGCCCCCAAAATCAATGTCAAAGCTCTACAAAGGCACATTACCTCCCTCCTCATTTTCTTCTCATTTAACTTAACCTGACTTTGCTCATGAGCAACTTTACAGAAAAAATAAAATGGACTCCTCTTTGTTGTGGTGTTTGCCATGTATACTATTAAAATGCAGATAATTCTTTTTTTTTTCTTCATTCCAAATATATTACATATGGTGAGTTATTTGGGGTCTAGTCTAGGAATAATTGACCTTCGTGCCTAAATGCAGATTCTCAGAAAAGCACAACCCTAGTTCTAGCACTTGACTTATTGATGAACTTTTGACATAATGCACTTGAAAGTGGAGAGTCATAGATACATACAGGTGGGAATGGGATTGTTCTAGGAAGTGAGGTGAGAGGCAGGGTACGTGATGTGAAAACACAGTGAGAGGGCAGAACTGACAGGAAGGAGAGCAGAGAATGATGTGAGTTACGTGAGCAAAGAGGACCAGGGCAAGGGAGTAGGACAGCTTTTCTTTAATAGAAAATACATGATGGACTGAGCTAGAGATCTCTTGTGTTGTTATAGTGAATCTTCAGGAGTACCATGAGGGAGGTCATCTTCTCCCATTTCATAAAGGAGCAGACCTGGTGAAGCTTATATTCATATAAAGCAAAGTTTATGTGACCTGGTCAAACTTATAAGGGGTGCCCCAAGGTTCCAGCTTGAGTCTCTTTGAAGAGCCACTGAGGACCTTCTTGCTACTTTCTTGCACACCCACTTGTTTTCTAGGTTAGGAAAAGGGAAAAGGAGTAGATTATTCTTTTATTCTGGATAAAAGTTGGGGTAAGGCATTGCTGAAGCACAAGCAAAAACAAACTTGGGGCAAACAAAGAGTTTGTTTCTTCAACATCATGGAAAGTTCTGTGGCCTTCAAAGTAGGAGCTGGAGAACTGGAAATGCTGGGTCTGGAACTGCTCAGGAGCACGAAAGAGATATTCAGGGCACTCCTAATAAAAGCTGCTGTAACCTTCCTTAGCAGATGAGGAACAGAGTAGCCTTAGAGGAGGGCAGCAGCTGAGAAGAGCTTCAGCCGGGAAACTAAGAAAAGCTGAATAACATTCTCCAACATATACACAGATATGCTTGTGCGCTCTGTTTGTCTGCCTCCTTCTCTCACCCCAGGCTCAAGCTCAGCATTGTCCTGATCCAAGTTTATGTATATGACTACACTTATGGGAAAACTGATAAAGGGAAAGCTATGGCTTAATGAGGAAGATACAGCATGTATCTTGGGCATTTGTTTTTATGTAAGATGTTTACTCTGAAAGAATTACCTTCCTTTTATCACTTGCTTAATGTTATTTAAATATCACACTTTTAATAAAGAGAGATGCTGTGGACCCAACAAAAGGGCTATGAAATGTGTGCTCATTTCTTATCTCAATAAGCACTTGGATGCCACTGCTCGTACCTGCAAGTCTAGGTGGAACCAGAGACTAGGTGGCCTTTGAAAGATTCCCCAGGGGAGTGGTGATGCAAGTGATCCTGGCTATACTTTCTCAGATGTGAGTTTGGCCCCAGAGGCTGTGATGAAGTCCACCTATTGCCCAGTAATATATTGATTAAATTTGAACTGCTCTCCAAGATATGGGGCTTACCAAACTCTGGGAAAACTGGAGGATAAGAAGAAACTGGACTACTGGCCACTAAAATGCCATGGCCTCCAGCATACTACAAACCATCTTCTAGCTAGCACTTCACAATTATTCTCCCAATAACTTCTTATGACCCCATATCAAGCTCTGACTCATTTGGGACCCTCAACTCCCTACTACTGCTTCTAGTCAATTGCTATCCCTGTTGACCATGGGTGTGGTCAAGGTTACCCTCGATATTCATTGTATTTGAAGGTTTCAGGGGGGCAACAGAGGGCTTTACCTGACTCCATGACCACCGAACAATAGCCTTGTCTGACTCTATGGGAGGTGGCTGGCTTTCCTAGAAAGGGTGCATGCAGAAGTCCCCGTGCTATACACAGCAGAGCTCTCACACTCCCAGGTCCCATGGAAACAGGAGAGAGAACAAAGGAAACCATTAGTGCACCTGCTTCAGGCAGTGATGTCCATCCAGGCATTTCTGTCCATTTCTAGCAAGAGGCGGTCTCTGCCTCTTCTCAGGGAAGGTCAGGTGATCTCCACTAAGTGCTCTGAGCCCTTGAGACCCAGTGAGCTTCTCAGCCCCAAGAGTCTGACAGGAAATCAATTTGCTGTCTCCTTTGCTTTATGAATATTGTGGATGCCCATCAGGTAGGAGGCTGAATCCGATATCTCCAGATTCTCTCCTAACGCCAATGCTCTATCATTCCTCTTAACGAAGACCCAAAGATTTTTTTTTTTCTTTTGGCATGACACAAGGAGAAAACTGACCCAAAGTTAAAAAAATACAGTCATTTCTCAAATTTCCCTGAAAATAGGGGCAAGCCGTGCTAATAAACTAGACGAGATGATAAAATTGAACTCGTATTGCATCTGATGAAACTGAGGGAAGACTGGAAAAGCGACTTACACACAAAGTGATACAGCGGATGGTTGAGCTAGATTTGGAGCCAAGCCTCCTAGCTTCTCACACTGGCCTCCCTCCAGTTTGGGTCAGTTGCCTTTGGCTTAATGGTATATAACTTTTAGCACCAGAAAATTGCTTTAACCTCTTAGGAGTGTTTGGTTCCAGCTAAAATCCCAAAGAGTCAAAATCCCTGGGCACATACCAGTCAGATGGTAAAGACGGGCCATGGCCAGAATCAGAGAACAGACAGAAGCCAGTCCAGGACTGTTTCAGTCATCATAAATGTATCACAGTGTGAGTAATCCTCATAATAACTGAGTATGCAAATGATCACTTTGTTCAATACTGCTGGGGGCTTAGGATGGGTTCTCTGGCATCTCCAGTTGTTTGATTCCACCTTCTCCCAAGTGACCCTGGATTAATTCACTGTTCTAAGATGAGGAGAACAACTGAAAGTATTTGCTGTCTTAGGAAGATTGATCTAGGGGAGCTGAAATGGAGCAATGCAGGACCAGAGAGGCAGGAGGCTTTTAAAGGCACTTAGACATGAGGTTAGAAAGGTGCACGTGGATGGAAAGGAAGGGACACAACCAAGATGTTATAAAGGGCTGCTGGATCTGAAGACTAAGATGAGGCAAGCCATGGGAGAGAGAAAATCACGAAGAAACTCAGGGTTTACATCTTGAGAAAAAGAGGTAATGTATCTTGCGAGAAGAAGCCGAGTTTAATTTTAGACACTGTGAACAGGATATTGATACAGGGTCAAAGAGGAGAATGCAGAAGAAGAAAGGCTAAAATCCACAAGGTGTGTGCAAGGTGGCTACCCCATGGTGGGCTGGAGAGCAGGCTGGTGTACAGGAGGGCACAATCTGTGCTGGGTGCTTGGTGCTTCTGTAGCATCTCAAGGGCAGAAAACATGGTAGGTTACTCCACATGCCTCAGCATGGGGTGCACAGGGCACATGGGAAGCACAGAGCAGAAGCCTTCCCTGGCTGCGCAGGCAGGCTAGGCTGTGCCTGCCAGCTACAAGGTCCTACGGATTGCCCTGCCCTGTGGAACACTGGTCCTGCCAGCCACCCCCTTCTCTTAGTAGGACAACACGAAGTCTTCACACAGATTGAGCTGAAAAGGAAGCCCCTCTGTGGATGAAATGCTGCTACTCTTTTCTTGGTTCTGAATATGGTAAGCCCATAGCACCTCAGTCATCCTCAAACATCTTCCTCTGCCAAGGAGTAAAAAAGTTGAAAGACAGAAAGAAGAGCTCTGACAGACAAGGAAAGCCAAAAATCCTCCAGGCTCTAAAGCCTGTGACTGAGTCTCTGACCACAAATCCACCTACCCTTGTCCAAAGCCATACACAGGTTCATCATGGGCCAATGCCCACCTCTGCTTCCCAGCCATGTACCCTTCCTGTTCTTTCTGAAGTCCATTATCCACTTTTCTCTGCAATGGAAAAACCAGGGCCTGCACCTTCCTTTCTTTCAAGGAACCTGGTGAGGTGGGCCTGACCTCAGAAAAGACCCTAGCAACAATGTTTTCCAGTCCTGCCCACAACTCTATCCCAGAGCAAACCAGCTGGAAACTTCTAATAGGCGTGCATGCTACCTCCTTCCTCCCTCCTATGAGAAAGCTCTCCTTCTCTGGATATGCTCTGCTGACAGGGGGCCTGGTTAGGTCAGGCCTGCTCTGCAGGGGGAAGGGAGCTGGCAGAGAATCAGCTCCAGCCCCATGCGTGGGGGCCTGAGGGGAATCCTGCACTTATGCCCTTCTCCGTGGAGACAGCTGCAATCCTGGACTTCTGGGCACTTTGCCCAATGGCCTAACATCCTGGGAGTGTAAGAGGGGCCCAGTTGGCTCCAAGAAGAGAGCCTGACTTAGGAATTTCTGATAGCGGGGAGATTGGCAGCAACTGACCAGCAAGAAAGCCTATGTCTGGACAAATGCTGTACTTTTAAAAGTTCCTACCTTACTGCTCCAGAAAGTCTGTCGGAATATTAGAACTCCTTGCAAGGAAAAGAGGAGGGGTATTTTGCATTTTATAATAATAACAAGCTTTGCATATTTTCTTCCAAAGCTCCTAGACTGAATCTTCATCTCTGCCCTACTATAGATTTCTGAGGCCTTGCCCTGGTCTCTCCAGGTAGCCCTGACACATAGCCATTCAAAAAAAAAAAAAAAAAACAGGAAACTTTGCCTTGTTTCTGCCTAACTCCTCTTTCCCAATAATCATTATGCCTGGGGGCCAAGGCCAAGGCAAAAGGTAATGAGTAAAGTAGACAAAATATCAATGCATGGTTTGCTGACCCCCTACTTTTACCTCTGAAAGATAGCTCCATCCTTAAAGCCTAAAAGTGGGTCAGCATCTACTCCCAATTTTGTCTACCTTCTGTCCACTACTTTGTCTTCCAGTCTGGGACACCCAGGTCCATAATTCAGACACAGGCCACTACTTAAGCTCTGCTCTCCTGATCTTTTTCTTTCTAAATTTGCTTTTCCTTTCTCAAACTTATTTTAGCCATTACAAAAGCCATACAAGATCACCCTAGACATTTTGAAAAATAGGGGGAAAAAAATGACCTAATGTCTCAATCCTACCCCCTCCCCAAAATACTAACTGTAATATTTATATGTATTTCCTTCTAGTCAACTTGTATATTTTTCTTTTCTTTTGTCAGTATGAATCAGACACTGTGCTCCCCAGCTCTGTTGATGACCAGCTTTGTGTCCTTAGGCAAATTATTTAAATTCCCAAAGCCCAGTTTCTTGGTTTCAATGATGATGGAAGTTGAGTATGGCAGTTTCGCTTATTCCTATTCCATCTGCTTTCTAATGGACTCCTTCACTGAGGTCAAAAATCAGATTAGTCAATAAGGAAATAGGATTCAACTCATAAAGTCTCATGATGCACAACTTTTCAGAAACACAGTTATGGAGTCCCAGAAGGTGGGCCATTTGAAGCGGGGAATGGTCTTACTCCATCACTTCCTGTAGGCAGCATGGCGGCAACACACAGGGAGCACAGATGCACAGTGTAAAGAGGGTAGAGACTAATAACAAAGCACCGCTGATTGTATACCTACTGTGTTCCAGGGACTCAGTAAGAATCTTGGCATTTTTTTCCTCTTATTCTCAGCAAATTTGCAAAACAAAATTTCAGCCCCTACTGTACAAATAAAGAAAGCTAAACTCAGAGAAGTTAAAAGGTTTGCCTAAGACCTCAGAGGTTGGAGGCCCAGGGCCTGGGTGTTCTGCGTCCACATCCCACCACCTGTCCTAAGTGGTGATCAGATTCTCTATACATAATTTCTAGTTGTACTATCCAGAAGGACTTCTTGTCTTCTGGGACAGACTTTCCAGCTTATTTTCTTAAATTCCCTTCACTGGATCCACGCAAGGGTCTGAAGCAGACCCATCCTGACCAACCCTGCTCATGGTAATCACAACACAGTAAGCCAGGAATACCTGCAGAAACTCATGACTTATTTGGCCAACATACCAAAGTAAATGGAATGGGGTTGGGGTGGGATGTGCTTGATTCAGGAACTCTGAATGAGGCCCCTCCAATGTTAACTTTGGAATTGGGTCTTTTATCACTCATTGTTGAGTAAGTGACTCCTCAAATCAATCACACAAAATAGATATACACATTTGCGAATTAAAAAAAAATTAGATTCAGAAAAGTCAAGTGACCTGCCCAAAGACATGTGAAGCTGAGCTGGCTGAACCCAGATCTATTCAACTTCCAAACCTACACTTTTCTACTCTACCAAGCTGTCCTTATCAAATATATGAAAATCTACGGAAATATCCTAAGATTTAGAGAAGGAATACTTAAGACACCTATCAAAGCCTTTTCCAGAACCCCCAAGAAGATGATTTTATTCAGGGACTCTGACAGAATTGCCTACAGTTATTAAGCCACCTGCCTAAGAGTCCAAATTATAATTTGATCTCCACAGGCAGGAATTTCTCAGGGAACGTGTAGCTCAAATTTAAGGGAGAATCATAAACATAAGTCCTTCTGGAGTAGGTTGTTTCCAGAGCAGTCCACATCAAATCCTCTATCCTAGTGTGATACTTCTTTACAGTGTGGTTTCACCTCTCTTTTCATCAAAAGGTGGAGTCTATTTTCCAAATTTCCTGATTCTGGACTAGCCCATGACTCACTTTGACTTATAGAATACAGCAAAAGAGACACTGTGACTTCTAGGGCTTGACTTTAAGAGGTCATATTGCTTCTGAGCTTGTCCTCTTGAAACATTTCTGC
>NW_006159920.1:2103230-2105064 GCF_000334495.1 Tupaia belangeri chinensis
TGTAGGGAATTCAGTCCAGTCTTCCAGTGGATGAGATTCCTCACGGAGATGAAAAAGGCACTCAGCTGACAGCATTAACAGCCAGACACATGAGTAAAGGCATGTTAGGCCATCCAGCCCCAGTCAAGATGCCAAATGACTATTGCTATATGAATGACTCCAGGGATAATCAAAAGAAGAATCACCCAGTTGATTCCAATCCAAATTGCTGACTCATAGAACTGTAAGTAAATAAAGTAGTCTTAAGCCACTAAGCTTTGCACATTCTGCCACAACAGTAACTGATACAACCTTCCTTCTGCCTCCCTTTACCCACTCCTCTCAGCAATGCCCACCCACCTATGCAGTAAGGAGTCTCTTTTGGTTCTAAGCCATCCTTGGGAGACACTTCTCTTAGGATTTTTTTTTTAATTCCATTCTGTATATATTGTCTCTTGCTGGTCCAGTACTATATTGACAGGTACAAGCCATTCAGTGGTGTGTAAGCTGAGGACTTTACCCTCAATAATTTTACTATTGCAGATATCAATAATCCAAGCCCCCAAACAGTGGTAACAAAAGGCAAAACATGAGGTGTGTAGTTAAGCTGGGCACCACATAGAGTGTGGCAGATGGGCAGAAGTGTGAATAAACAAACCATCTGGAAATAAGTGGTTTGGGGCCCAATTTCCTGTATCATCTTACAGATGATTACTTCACTACATTAATCTACCACTTCTGAGAGCAGGAGTGGCATAAAGAACTGTAGGAAATAGTGAAGATTGTGAGCTATATCTCAGGTAAGGCAGCTAGTGTTGCTCATACACCAAGACTCTGCAGGCTTTAAGAACCTATGAATGGAGCCAAATAGCACACACAATTTTTACTGCAGAAAGAGTCAAGCCCAATGGTTTCACAAGGGCTCATAAAAATGGGGCAGGTTTGAGCTTTTATTGATTTTTGACTTCTCTGTGTGTACACAAGAGGAAAATGTCTTTTCTCATACATCAAGCTGTTGGTCACAGTCAACAATGCCTTAACCTGACATTTAGGGGTTCTAAATGATCTGGTGCTAAATTCAGATCTGAAGTTATAATCCTGGCACTGGTGTTTATTCACCAGCCATGTGGCCCTGGGAAAGACTTCCTATCTCTAAGCCTCAGTTTCTTAATCTGTAAAACTAGAATTTTGCATGCATAGATCATATATATTGGGAAAACTAAAATGTGATAATAATGCACCAAGAGCTATCTTTGGCATGCAGTGGATGTTGACTAAATGTAAAGATCCTTCTTAATGGATCAGCACCCTTCATCAAGCTCAGAGAAGAGGAAGCCCTTCAGAGAAAAAGTTCATGATATGCCAAGGAGGCTGAAAGTTCCTTGGGAAAGAGATCTTGAAACCTTAATATGGTTGGTAAAAGACCAGAGTGCTGCACTAAGTCCCTGTAACATTTGTTTGTTTTTATTTTTGTCTTTTATTGCACATCACAAGTACATTCACAGACCAAGTAGACAAGGTTATTTTTGAGAAGGAAATTAAAATGCTCTTGGTGAGTTTTAGCCAAGCCAGCCTTCCTCTCTGCCTTACATCTTCATATCCACCAATGGGCACTTGCCTCTCATACTAAAAATGCTGGTCCTACACTGAGACTGTTCCTACCTCTTTCTTCAGCTTCTTTAGTAGGAAGAAACTCTCTAATCTTAATTTCCTTAGTCCGACTCCAGCAAGCAAGGCTTCACATCCAGACCAACTGAGAGTCCCAGAGAGAACTGTCCCTTATTTCTTTCCCTGTCTGTTCTCATATTGCCCGCTGTTGATCATAACTCTTTCCCTATCTCTTTCACAAACATAT
>NW_006159920.1:2105490-2110286 GCF_000334495.1 Tupaia belangeri chinensis
CTATCTCTTTCACAAACATATACACGTACATTCTACAGTACAACAGGAAACTAAAGTAACAGAACTAAGTCTCCATCAGAGACCAATCAATACCATTGATTAGAACATTTCAGTAAACATGAGACACCAGGGAGACATGAGGACCTTATCCCTTCTCCCCTAAAAGTATCCACGCACTTGTCCCTCTGTTGATTCTGAGATTCCACTATATTGGAACTAAACCCACAGCTGGGAGAAGCTAACACTGCTAAACATCAACCACTGGCTCAGGATTGAAGAAATAAAGGCTCCTTCAAACCTGTAAGCCCTCATTCTACAGAGTAAAGTCTCCTAACTCCATCATTCAAACTGTCCAGAGAGCCTGCATGTTTAATAAAATCCAGTGGCTCTCAGTTGCTAAACATGGACTCTCCATAGTTGCTCCATTATTCCCATTCAAATTACAGCACTGACCCCTCATGAAGGAAAAGGAAATGACTGGTTAAGTGATTCACTGTGTGAAGTCTTCTATTTGGTCTTTTACATACATACATGTTCATCATTTCATTCCTAGAACATCTCTGCAAGGCAGTATTATTTCCAGTTTACATATGCGTAAACAGAGGTACATGGAGCCCAAGATATCACAGAGCCAATATATAAGAGTTAGATTATGGTCCATGTGGCTCAAAGTCCACAATTTTCCCTCCAAGAGTCAACATTTAGAGTTGTACTCTCTTAGTACATATTGGGTGTTTGGGTATGACTATGTCTGGGTATTTTTCTACCCAATGATAGAGCTTGTGCCTCTGTTTCCTATAACTCCCAACTCAGTGTCACATGCTTGGAGGCAGTGTTTATGATGATGACAAGATGGAAATGACTCCCAAATCACTCCTTGTCTCCACTTCCATCAGAAGCCCACTGAGACCTAATCCAAACCAGAGGCTCATGGCTGTAATTACTACATTCTCCTAAAGTGGTGTTTTTCTACAACATTTAATGTAACATATGGTCACAAAAGGAATTAAAACCATGATGAAAAGACATGAAAGGAACCAGAGAGAGTTCTAGAGAGCCATGGGGAAGGCCTGGATCAGGGACCCAGCAAAATTTGAAAACTTGACAAAGTTCCTTGGGGAATTTTGGGTACCACCTTCTTTCCCAGGTGAGGAAAAGCTCATGGAAAAGGTAACTCAGTCCACCTTCTCTGCATGTTTCCCAGTTGACTTTCCCTTAAAGCAAAGGTAAACATGACTCATTCTAGCATAAGCCAGATACTATTCTTTCCTGAACTCTCACATTCTAACTCAGGTTTCCAGAGCTCAGAGAAGAGAAGCAGTTACCAATGGCAACCAAATCCTACTGCTTCAATTCCAACTTTACTTTGATTGGCTTGGAGAAATGGAAGTCAAGGAGTGGCCAGGACTAAGTTTCCTTTATGTCTAATGCATTCACTTAACAATCATTATGCCTTATACTTATGTAACTCTTCAACTTTTGTAAGGGCTTTCCAGTATCATTTCATCATCTCTTTCCTCATGGCAATTGTTAAGGTAAATGACAATGTTCTCAGGCAGACAGGAAGTCCCTGCACTTGTTTTGTCTCTCTCCACCAGACTCAGCACCTTTGGAAACCAAAAATTCTTTCAGAGGATGAACAGGAATATGATCTTCCCAACACTAAGTCACAGAATCACTCAGCCCTCAAGATGAATGAGGTCTTGGGAACCAGCAGTTAACATAATGGCTATGTCGCTGGACTCCCATGTAGTCAACCGCGGTTCGCGTCCCAGACCCGGTGACTTAAAACTCACGCCGGGCGCGTGTGCGTGCGTACACAAGATCCCGAGAGGATGGAGGAGAAGGGATTGCGGCGTGACTATCCCCCCTGGGGGGTGATTTCTCGCTTTCTGTCTCTCTGTCTCTCTCTGTCTGTCTGGTGAGCGCACGCACCCTATAGCAAAAACCTCTCAAAAAATAAAAAATTTTTAAAAAAAAGATGAACGAGGTCTTAGCAGCTCCCTAACCAGACCTCTCTCACCAAAGGGCAGGGGTATCCTCTAAAGCACTGCTATCCAGTAGAACTTCCTGTGGTGATGGAAATACACATATGCTCTGTCCAATAAAGTTCTCATGGTGGGGAGTAAACATAAATAGTGGAGCTTGTATTGGGCAGAACAGATATATGCATGTTGATCACTTGAAATTAAGTCATGTGAATGAGCAGCTCAATTTTTAGTAGTATTTTTCACTAATTTTAATTTTTAATAGCCACGTGTGGATGTCCTACTGAGTAGGACAATGCAGCTCTATATCAGACCTTGCTGCAATGGTAATTTGCTCCGTCAGTGTGCTATACGGTGTCCTGCAAACCAAAGAGAGTCATGGGATTTTACATAGAGTATATATCTGGCATACATGCTGAAAGAATATGTGATGAAAAGAAGTTAATAGGATTAATTTTGCCTACAGCTTGTATGCTGATAACTTTAATAACAAAATACAAATACAGAGTAAGTGTGTTGGGAGCCAGAAGTGCCTCTAAAGAGCAGTCATACAGGCAAGTTTATACCCATTAGTGCTCACAAGAAAAAAATATAAAGGTAGCAAATCAATAACTAAGCATCACACATTAAGGAATTGGAAAAACAACAACCAAAAAACCCTAAACATAAAAGAAATCATAAATATTAGACCTGAAATAAATGAAATAGAGAATAAACTATAAAAACAATAGACAAAACAAAAGGCTGTTTTTTTTTTGAGAGGATAAAGAAAATTAATAAGCTATTAGCTAGACCAATAATGAAAACTAGAGAAAGGAACCAGATGGATAAAACCAGTGATGAAGCTGGCAATATTACAACTGATATATGTGAAATACAAAAAATTATGAGAGAATACTATGAGAAACTATATGTCAACAAACTAGAAAACCTAAATGAGATGGATAAATTTCTGGATAAGTAAGCTACCTAGGTTGAATCAGGATGAAATAGAAAGCCTGAATGGACCAATAACAAGTGAAGTGATTGAAGCAGTGATGGTCTCCCAAGAAAAAAAAGGTACAGGTTCAGATGGCTTCACTTCTGAATTCTACAAAACTTTCAAAGAAGAGCTAACCCCAATTCATCTCAAACTATTTCTAAATATTCAAAATAAAGGAATCTTCCCAAATTCATTTTATGAAGCCTCTATTACTTTGATATCAAAATCAGACATAGATGTAATAAAAATATATTAAAAAGCTATAGACCAATATTCCTGATAAATACTGATACAAAAAGATTTAAACAAGATACTAGGAAACTGAATCCAACAACATGTCAAGAAGATTATATACCATGACCAGATAGGCTTTATACTGGGGATGCAAGGATGGTTCAACAGATATAAAACAACAAATGTAATACACATTAACAGAAAGAAAAAAAATCATATGATCATATCTGTAGATGCAGAAAAAGCATTTGATAAGATATAACATCCCTTCATGATCAACACTTATCAGCAAAATTGGGCTAGACGGAACATTCATCATCATAATAAAACCCATATATGACAGATCTACTGCAAGCATCATGCTGAATGGGGAAAAGTCAAAAGCTTTCCCATTAAAAACTAGAACAAGACAAGGTTGCTCACTCTCTCCACTCCCTTTTAACATAGTGCTGGAAGTCCTAGCCAATGCAATCAGACAAGAGAGTAAAATTAAGGGCACTCAGATAGGAAAAGAAGTTAAACTGTCCCTATTTGCAAATGATATGATTATATAGCTAGAAAATCCAAAGGAATCCATGAAAAAACTCCTAGATGTGATAAATGAAATTAGTAAAGTTGCAAGATCTACAGAAATCTATAGTTTAACATAAAAATTCTGAACAGATTGACAGAATAAAATAAAGCAATTCCATTTACAATAGCTACAAAACAAAGTACTATAGGCGCTATGAGCAGGAAGGGGGTCAAGAGGGAACAGGTGTTTCAGGTTATGACAACAGATGCAAAGATGTGGACATGTGAAATGGCATGTGTGAAACAGGATGGCACATTGGAGGAGACTGGGTGTGGTCAATATGGAAGGAAGGCAGGAAAGAGCCATGCCTGAGAGGGTCTTATTCACCAGCCTTGGAAATTGAATATATTTTGCAGGCCACTGGTAATCTACCTTGGTTCTTAAAAAATACTGGTACTCAAGCTCCACTCTGATCAATTAGATCAGCATTTCTGAGGGTGGGAAGGCAGACATGTATATGTAAAAGCTTTCTGAGTTATGCTAATGCACAGTAGGTTTGATAACTACCGCTATAGAAGATGATTTGAGGGGCTCTGACCAGTTTTGGATAAGCAGTAACACTTACCTTCCATAACAAATTTGTTTTTTCTAAAGATTATATTTTATAGTATAGTATTTGAAAGCAAAATATATTCAGGTAATGATGACAAATTAATTACCTACATTTGTATTGAAAGCTTTTGTGCATTGTTACAAATGTAGCTAAAAGTTTCCATTTCTCCTAAACTCTGGCTCCTATGTTTATGACTGCTTTTTTTTTGGGGGGGGGGAGAGATTTTCACTGTAGGGCGCGTGCGCTCGCCAGACAGACAGAGAGAGACATAGAGACAGAAAGCGAGAAATCACCCCCCGGGGGGATGGTCACACCGCAATCCCTTCTCCATTCTCCTCTTGGGATCTTGGGCACGCATGCACACACGCCCGGCGTGAGTTTTAAGCCACCGGGTCCAGGACACGAACCGCGGTCGACTACGTGGGAGTCCAGCGACATAGCCATTACGCTAACTGCTGGTTCCCA
>NW_006159920.1:2110296-2168689 GCF_000334495.1 Tupaia belangeri chinensis
GTTTTCACTGTGGGGCGCGTGCGCTCGCCAGACAGACAGAGAGAGACATAGAGACAGAAAGCGAGAAATCACCCCCCGGGGGGATGGTCACACCGCAATCCCTTCTCCATTCTCCTCTTGGGATCTTGGGCACGCATGCACACACGCCCGGCGTGAGTTTTAAGCCACCGGGTCCAGGACACGAACCGCGGTCGACTACGTGGGAGTCCAGCGACATAGCCATTACGCTAACTGCTGGTTCCCATGACTGCTTTTGAGAAATGGATAAACTCTATAAACAGAAGAAACCATCAGCTAGGTATGCACTAGTTGGTACAGTTTAGAACCAGAAGGTATGTCAGAGAGCCCCTTCATTTAACAACTAGAAAGTGAGAGGTCCAGAGAGGTCCCATGATAAGGGCAAGGTTACCTGGGGTTAGCAGCAAAGGTGAGTGTAGAATTCATGCTATTTTGACCATGCCATGCTGCCTCTTACATCTTACTTATTGTTCACTCACACAAGAAAAATCTTCATAATTGCTGAACTTGGTATTTTTCATAATAAAAAAATGATAGTAAAAGATCACTTAATTTTGGAACAGAAATATAAAAGAGGGAAGGAATGGGGGAGAAAAAAAAGTCCAAACTAATCAAATACAGCTTTTGACACATAGAACTTTATTATTCAGGTTTTTCTGCTTCTTCTACACTTTGAGATTTCCATAGGTTTCTGAAACTAAGAATTCATTCAACCTAAGACAGGTTTTCTACAGGTCAGTAATTCTTATTCAAGGCATATATTTCAAGATGTAAACCTGCATCTTTCTCCAGCTTCCAAAAACATGAAAGAATTTGAAGCAGGAGACAGAGAAGACTAGGTCCTCTCTCCCATTCTGCAGGAAACACTAGCAGGACAGAACTTCTAGAGTCAAATACCTGAGGATTTTTTGAGTCTGTATTTGGAAATTCCATTGGAACACAAAGTCTTGAAATATACTGCTTGTTAAAAAGGTGTGCCAAGCACACGCAGTTATCTGCATGCATACTACCACCTTTGAGCTCTGTATCCAAGATTTATGCAGCAGTAGTCACCAATAATGTGGATTTTCTCCATTTCTTGGTAAAGTCTCTTTCCTTTCCTCTGGGTAAGTTGAAGGAAGTGCATGGAAATTTTAAATGCCTGCCAAATTTCTCTGAAAGATATGGGATGTCTCAGCCAAGGTCACTGTCCAATCTGGATGCAGTCATTGCTATAGAAACTGACTTTGTACATTTAAGTGTGTGTGTTCTGCAGTAAATCCAAAAGACAGTGGTTCTTGCCACTCAGAATGATCACAGAAGTGGTTGGATTCAAGCTGGATTGTGTCTTAAACCATGTAGGGGGCAGATGTTGCAACTGAGTAAACAAAAATAGTTCCTTGGCCAAGGCTTATTCATGCAGAGGTGGAAGCAAATCCACAGGCCTCAAAACTCAGTCAGGAGCAGGATTATATATGGGGAAGCTAAGGAGGAGGAAGGCAGAGCTTAGAAGCTGTATACAAGCAAGCCTGTAGGTAAGAAATATGAGGTTCACAGTCATAGGCCACCCATTCCAGGGTGGTCACTTCTGACTTTCAAGCGTCCAAGCTCATGAGAACAGACATCATTATGCTTTCTTTAGCCAGAAAGCCTGTGGAATTGTTCAAGACTTCCTCAGAATAGACCAAGAACTCTACCACTATCTGGAACACAGATAAGGTCTCCCGGAACTGGGTTATCTTTCCAAGCTGTGAAACTACAGTTTGCAGTCCTTTAAGATACTCTTTCTTGAATAAATAACTTGACTTTCTCTTAAATCCTCCCCAAAACACCTCTACTCTACACTCTGATTTTTCTACAGCTTCTCCATATCTTTTACAGAATTAGAACCCTTAAATCAGATCCAAAAACAGTTCAGTGTCCTGTTGTAGTATTTATACATTTCTTCTACTTTCATTAGTCTCTTCTTATTTCTTCATGCAGATCCAATTCTAGAACCTACTATTTTGCTCTCCTATCCATTTTCTGGTGCATTCAGCTTATCAAACATATCAACAGATTTAGGTATGGGAATGCATGCCCTCTTGTAGCATTAGATAAGTACATTTTTCTCCAAATTGATTATGTATTACTTGCAAAGTAATTCTTTATTATACCATCTCTTCCCTGTAAGACTTTGTATACTTCACACGTGACAGTTCTCTTTTATTTTCAGTACTTCTGGAAGCACAAAAGCCAGCTCAAATACAGCATCCTGGTTCCTTACTTGGTTCTTTCCTTGTGTGTGTGACCAAACATCCATTGACAAGTCCTGCCACAGGTGCCTGTTCTTCATGGAAACTTCCACTGCTTCAATATCCTTCTCTCAAGAGGTTTGCGAAGAGCATCTTCTGAACCCAGTGTCTCCTGATGCTCACACAAAACCTCTGGCCAATGTACACTTTCAGGCACTCATATCAGCACACAAGGAGAACAGATGCCTTTTAAAACTCTTTTCCCTCTTCAATGTCATCTAATCTATGAAGTAAATGTGATTCCAACTATAGAGATTTTGAGTGGTTTGAACTTGTTTCTTGTGTAGTCCCGGTATGGATGTTGTAGTTTCAGAAACAGCAGTAGAAGAATCTGGGAATTTAAGAGGATGTATTGGTGTTAGCTCCATTATGGACCTGCTCTCACTAAGAATTGTCACTGTCAGCAGACACTTCCCACACATAAAGATGTATTCAGTCACTTGTCTCCTTTAGACATGCATTCACTATTACAGATGGTATTCACAAGTCATGCTTGGTCTTCTCCCTTGGAATAATCTACAGGGAAGGAGGGCTTTCATGTACAAGAAGGTTCCATTTTGCTAAGGAGAAAAAGGACAAGACTGCAGTTAGTGCCTCTCTAGGTTCATACAACCTTCTCCGTTGTATATAAAGCTGATCATTGTCCCTTCAGAGGGCACTAAGCAGTATTCCAGCTCTGAGGGCCTCACCTCAGGACTAAGACTGGGTGTTTGACCACTTCAGAGGGTGGATTCGTGAGAATTCAAATATAATTTAATTACCTTATAGAAATATGCCACTAGAAGTATAATGAGCTATAATATTCAGAGTTGAGATAAATGTAAACTCTTACCTTTCAACAAGAAGACATCTTTTTTTTTCCTTTGTGAATATCAAGTTGAAGGGCTACAAGGAGCTGAGTTCCAAGTTCCTTCTAACTTCCAGGCCTTCACAATGGCTCTGATCCCTGCCTTTCCTGACCACATAAGGCAGAGACCTCCTCATTTCATGATCTCCACTGGGTCCAATGAGTGTGTACTCCACTCAGACTTTTAAAGCCTACTTAGGAGGACTGGAACTTGTCCTCCAACCTGTGGAGCAAAATTCAACAAGCAGCAGCCCACATGGAAGACACTATATTTTCCCTCCCCCCACCTCTACCCTTAGAAAACTGGCTACCTGTCAGAAACGTAAGGTGCCATCACCTCTGAGAGTTATATCTGGCTCAGTGCATGCCTCAATCACCTGGTGCCATGGGCAGTTCTACATTAAACATCATTCTTCTGCCTCATGTGCAGGAATAATTTGGAGGGAACACAGTATGTGTCCCAATATTTAAACACCAAACCTTAAAAAGTTTGTGTGTATGTGTGTGTGTGTGTGTGTGTGTGTGCTAAAAATGAAACAAATTCTCAACCCACAAGTGTCCATTTTCAACCCCTTACTGAGTGATTTTCTGAGCCTTAAGCCTACAGGGGACTTCCCAGAAATGGAAAGGCCATCAGACCATATTTATACCTATGGCTCTTATCTTCAAAAGCAGTTCAGAGTTAGAGAAAGGAGAAAATTGAAAAGTGATTTTGTGAAGCTTTGATGTGGCTGTCCAAAGGCCTGAAGAATGAAATTATCTGGAAGGAGTGCAAATGGCTCTTGCTTTGGGGAGCAAAGCCTGAGCCAGAGGACCAGGGTCCATCATAACACAGGACAATGTCAGTGCCACACATGGGGCCAGTGAGGCTGCCATGTTTCTGTTCTATAGATACAAATCTGCTACTGGGATAAAGTGTAAATTGGGAACCAAAAGGAAAGAAGAAAGAGTAGGAATGAGAAGGGAGAATAATCCTGCGGGCAGAAGTAGAGCTGGCAAGGTGATCTCAGATCAGATGTTCTAAAGCACAGTTTACAGTTCATTTCTCGTTCAATTATTACGATCTAATTTACCTCCTCCCAAGGAAATTTTCAGAGCCATCCAAAAGCAATAACAATAATATATTGTGTTAATTGAGTCCTGGAAAACATGGCTAATTCCTCAAAATGACTGCAAATACGAGTATTCACCATGAAGTGCTAATAATCACGCTGTAACACCTGGAGCATCAAATATATTTAAATATAAGCTTTATATATCTGCATCACTTTTTCCAGTAGAAATACACATATGATTTTTTAATTGTGGTAAAATATAAAGAACATAAAATTAACCATTTTAATGATAATTTTTTCTTTATAAGAGGGAGAGACAGAGATGGGTATTTTTGAGTCTTGCTGCATTGTGATCATCCTGCTCCAGCCTGTCAAAGATTTCAGGAGCAGGCAAGTACACCCAACACATTTAGGTTCTTAGGCCTTCCATGTACCTTCTGGCTACCCAAGTGGTGGCACTATCCATGCATCACCAAACTGGGTCACCAGGTTAGCTGTTTTTAAAGGTACGGTTCAGTGGCATTAAAGGCATTCACATTACTGTACAACCATCACCACCATCAATCGCCAGAACTTCATCATTCCGAGTTGAAAACTGCATTACTTTTCATACAGTATGTGCACCTCCCTGAAACTCCGAAGGAGTAGGACTCCACCTACCTTCCTGGGGAGAACTATAAGTGGAAATATTATATAACATTTAAAAACTTATAAAATGTTATTCATCAATGCTCATATCAACCTTATAGGCCTCCTGCAAAAGGAAGAAGACCAAGACTCAGAAAGGAAGGATAGGCTTGCTCAAATGAAACAGCTGACAATGGGTAGAACCAGCCAGGTTCCCAGTGTGCTCCCAATCATGTCTCACCACCTCTAACATGTGAAAAAGATGATTCTAGACTGGCACCTAAGGAACTCCTCCAAAGGTCAAGTTGTCTTTTGTCCCACCTCTGCTTTATGGAATTCTATCTGATAATTGGAGCTACCTGGTGACCTGGAAAGAAAAGGCAGACACAGCACTTGTCGCAGGAACCAGTTTAGGTCATTTACCACTTCTTTTCCTCCCCTCCTTCTCCCACTTGCCTGGAAAGAAACCCACATGCCATCTACTTTTTCATAAAACACAACAGTACACTCTCAGTCACCATTCTCCCTGCACATTTCCTCTATTTCTGATGATCATTCTAACCAGATTTTTTCTGCACAGAATGTGAGCATCTAAGAGATCCTGTCTGGTGTGATCTCTCCTTCCTGCAAGTTGTAGAGATGGCTCTGCCTGTGGCTTCTCCTAATGCTCAGGAAGCCCGGAGTGCTTGATGGGCCACCTCCATCCAGGCTGACACAGAAGAGATGGTCTTCTTCTCTATGTATCCTCTGCTCTTCTTGTAAGACGCTTGTCAATGGAGTTAGAGTTAAAGCCTACCCTAATGGTTTGACTTTTTACTTAATTGAATTATATCTACAACTATTTCCAAATTAGTCCACATTCTGAGGCTCCAAGTAAACATGAACTTTCAGGGTACATTTATTGAACTCATTACAACCAGCTCTCATCTCCAAAGTGTGCCAAATCCAGTTTCTTATTTTCTTTGGGCTTTTTGTTTTTTCCTTTAGTGCCTGCTCCATCTCAATCCTGCTCTTAACCACTGCTATGCAGAAAAACCTTTCTGAGGTAACTGCTTCCACCCCCACTACCTCTCCATTAAACACCTCCAGACCTTACTTTACAATGAATGAATGAACAACAAGTCATAAGGAAATAATGCCAAGTTGTCCAGAGAGAATTCACTCTTTCAATTATCTGTATCTCTCCACTCACCCAAGAAGCAGTGTCTGCTTGTCTCATATTCAGCCCTGGACTGGAGGTTATAGAGATTCCTGCACACATCAGAGAAACGTGTGATCACACAGCTGGAGAAGCAGAGAGAGCTGTATGTGGCTAAATGACTTCAAAAGTAAAAGAAAACTCAAAAAGAAAAAGAGTCACATAGAGCAATGGTCAGGGAGGTGTGGCATGAACTGTGTACTCAAGGAGGGACCACATTTGAACAGGTAGAGATGAATTGAGAAGATACAGGGGTAAGTTGGGAAAAGTCATGAAGGTACAAATAAGTCTAGAATTGTTAGAGGACTGTGAGTAGACCCGATCTAGACAATGAACTTCACAGCAGAGTGCATGATCTGTGATAAGGTTGTAAAGACAATTGTGAATTTTCAGCTGATCCTATAGGACCCTGGGTCCAGGTAAGGAGGACTGCTAAAGATTCCTAAGCAATTGGAGAGTTTGACTAAGTGGTGTTCAGGGAAGCCAGATCTGCTTGGGTGTGCATGATGAATTTGGGGGAGGAGGGGCTGGCAAGAAAGCCTTGGCTAGGTGCCCAGTTAAGAAGACAGGCTCCAGAGCCAGAGCTTTATTTCTCCACTATCGGTGGCCTTTCGAAAGCCAAGCGAATCCCCATCCGTTGCAGTAACCTTCTGTCAGGCTCTGTAATCAATACAGTCATCCCGACATGGCTGGGGGAGGGGGCACCCTGGCTGGCCTCCAGCCCTCCCTTCCCATTAACGTGATAAGTCACAGAGGGCATGTCAGGGAGAGCTTTCAGTGAATTCCAGGAAAGGAGATCCCCTTTGCACAAAATCCCCTAACAGACAAAGAGGAGCTCAGGAGTGTTTCACAAATCAACACATAATGCCTCAGGAGGACAATGGCCTCTCCAGAGAGGACAGAAGCACCATTCCAGCTTAGATCCAGCTTCTTCTCACAGCTGCACTAGCGTGATACTGGCACCCACGAGGTAACAAAAAGGCTCTCAGCTCATACACTGACTTAACCCAGAGACCATCAGGCAGGTGACTATCATCTGGATAGACTAGACACTTCAGAAGGGAAAGGGGGCACTCGTCTCTACCATAAGGCTGCTACCCAGCAATATCCAGGTACCAAGCATAATCCCAGAGAGGCTGTAACACAGGCCCATCTTCTCCACTCTCCTCATTAGGTTACAAGTACTGCTGCTTAGGACCGTAAGGAGCAGAGGGAGAGGTGACACAAAGGGACAGGAACAAACCCAGAGTGTGGGGAGGAATATCTTCTATAGTCCACAAGGAGCATCTCTAAACCTCTTTTCTTACCTCAGTTTATCCTAGGAGAAAGATGAGTAAGGAAGGGTTCTTTGAGGAGCGGGAGGAGAGCCCTAAGGATCCAAAACCCACAGCCACTGTTGCTTGGCTGTAGAGCAGCCTGAGCAACAGGCCTCAGGAAGAGCTGGGGATAGGATGGCCTGTAAATGGAAGGTGGGATTTCCTGAATGCAGTCAAGGCAGAGGGGAGAAAAGGCTCACTCTCCACTGCACTGGAAATTCAAGCGTCGGCAGAAATAGGTGGTATACAAGACAGCAGTCCGCAAGGAAAATGACCCTCCAGATTGTTTTCCTTCTTTCCAAGAGCAAGTTAATTTGAAAGACATAACTTCCACCCCCTTTATTTCTGAAGGGGGTGCAAACAGATGATCTATTTGGACTAAAATTAAACTCCCTCTGTGTGCAACTTCTTAATGGTATTTACATATTGAATCTGACTCACACTTTTGATGTGCAAAGGTTTATTAACATAACTATTTATCCCAGCCCACTCCTATTGGGATTCATGGCTCTTGCCCAGAGGACATTTTGGCTATTCTATATTACCTTAAATTTTGGCACTGATTAACATTTCACAACAAGCACATTCACAGATTCTCTGAGAAACTTCTGGCTATCTTTGGGTATAATTATGAAGCAAAATAAGTGAGAAGTCCCTTGTCTACACAAGCAAAGACCCCAGAACGCAGGTCCAGACCACCAGGATCTTATCACCCCACTGTCTGTGTGCGGTAGTCCCTTGCTCCTTTGGGATCGAGGCTCCTCATCTATACAATGAGGTTCCTGGCACATCACAGCACTCAGCTCTCCTCCAGCTCTGACTTCCTATCATTGTAAGAGATGTTTAAAAATATCTTCAGGCAGAGAAATTTCACAATATTCTTCAGTCACGAGAAGATTGGACTAATGATATCTAATATCTCTGGGTTCTGAAAGACCATGATTCTATTATATACAAGGGTTTTGTTTTTTAAATGTGCAGAGATTAATACAAAGTTTTAAAACAAACAGAAGAGTCTTTTCAATGCCTGTTTTAAAAGACCAGAAATTGAAAAGACTAAAATCAAATCTCCAACCATTCTGTGTACACATGCAGAAAATGGCTGAATGAGATCAAAGTTAAGCAAGATCTGGGTAGCAAAGACTTACAGTGACTAGGACTGTTTCCTTACCAAAATAAGACATGACCACTGCAGGGACAGTAAACCACAGTCCTATCTCCATTTCTCTGTTGTATCTTTTCTCACAGAGTGCAGGAGAAGCCCTGGACCCCAATATGTGGATATTAGATAAAATAAATTCATTCTCTCTTGACAAAGACAAAGGTCTATCCTGAACTTGATGGCAGACCCTGAGGAGCAGAGATGTATCTCTGGATGTGTAAGAGCTTGGGTAGGGCAACCAGGGTGACAGCAGGTGCTCAGTTTGGGCATGTAACTATGCAAAATCGGCCATTCAAGTTGGAATCATACCAGTTAACAGGACATGGATTAGCTCATCAAAATGGAGGTACAAATTAGGGTATAATACACAAACAGGCAAGTGAGATCCATCACACACACACGACCTCAGCTAACATAACAAGGAACAGAGAAGATCAAGAGTTGAGGTCAGGCTATTGAACACTGGTAAGGTTTTTGTTGAACCTCAAGCTCAATCACAGATCATCATTTAACATTTTCAGAAGTAACCCAGGCCCCTTGAGTCCGGGGAATAGATCTTGAATGCTGGTATACTAAAGTGCTCTGCTGTACCAAATGGAAACTTACAAAGAAGCTATTACCTCAATGAAGTTAATTTGCTAAAAAATGTTCCCCATTTGTGGCAGCTCAGATTTCCACATCACCCCAGAAGAGAAGAAGAGGGGCAGTGGGTAGCTCCCTGAACTTACAGGTGCCTGGACCAAGCCTGTGTGCCCTAGGAGGGTGGATCCCACTGCATCCACCACCTAGATCTCACAGATGGAAAGGAGGTGCAGAATCTGGATGTGGATTAGAGTGTGCCAGAGAGTTGACGTCCTTCATAGTTTAAGATTGATGAGACCCTTGGAACGAGAGTGCTCATCCATCTCAGCAGCATCCCACTTCCAGCTGCCTTAGCATCTTAGAAAACCCAAGAGATTTCAGGGAAGTAGTTGGATACAAGCAAGAGGCCTTACATAGAGTAATTAAAATAAGAAATTACGGGTTCTGGGTCTCTAATTCCTGAGCACTCAGATCAGGCAGATATGATAAACCCCAAGAAATGGGCATGAGCCAAGTCTGTTCTCAGAGACAGCTTTCCCTTACTGTGAGAACTGGCATTAGACAAGGTAGCAACCATTTCAGTTAAATCAGTAAAACTATATGTAATTTCAAAGTAGATCGTGCATTCCTTTACATTTCCTTTCTTATGGTATATTCAGCTTCTAATAATGCAATAATCTAGTTTGTTAACTGTCTATGTGTTTATACTGTGACGCTATTAGAATCATTTAACTTGAAAAAGAATATCTAAATACAGTCTGTACATCAATGGATTTTATATCTGGAAGCTTTCTGGACCTCTGATGCTGCCCTGGCTTTTAGTTATCCCTACCTGTGCCAAGAGACTAGCCACTTACTTAGTACTATCAGACTCAAAGTAATATAAATCACTTGGTGGTACCTCCAAATTTTAATGCATGGAAACGGATCACACATACAACCATTTAGGACAAAGATGATACTACAATGCTGTGGTCTTTTCAAGAAATGTTTCTAAGTCAATTAATGCCAAAAGAAAAAGAAAAAAGAATCTCTCCCTCACCAAATACACAAAGCATTTACTATAGATCACTGATACAAATGTAAAAAGTTAAAAACTTTTAACTAAAGAAAATATTTAGGGGGGAAACAGCAGTTAGCGTGATGGCTATGTTGCTGGACTCCCACGTAGTCGACCGCGGTTCGCGTCCTGGACCTGGTGGCTTAAAACTCACACCGGGAGCGTGTGCGTGCGTGCCCAAGATCCTGAGAGGAGAATGGAGGAAAAGGGACTGTGGCGTGACCATCCCCTCTGGGGGGTGATTTCTCACTTTCTGTCTCTCTGTCTCTCTCTTTTTGTCTGGCAAGCGCACGCGCCCTATAGCGAAAAATCTCTCTCTCAAAAAAAAAAAAAAAAAAAAAAAAAGAAAATATTTAGGGTAGACAAAGATTTCTTAAACAGAACACAAAATGCACTTAGTGTAAAAGGAAAATATGATAAGTTGAGTGTATTAAAATTTACACTTGTTTACCAAAATAGAGAGTATAAAGCCATTGATCGGCAGGAGATATTCACAATACACATATGCCACAAAGGACTCATATCCAGAATATATAAGGAACTCCTATAACTCGGTAAGAAAAACTCAAATTATTCAGTAGCAAGGATGAAACAAAGTACTTGAAGAATCACATTACAAAACAAGGTATCCAAATGACCAATAAACATAGAAAAGGGTTCTTCACTTACTCATCAGGACAATGCCAAAAAAAAAAAAATTAAGAAAAAAAGAAAAAAAAAAACCACTACTACATACGTAACAGAAGAGTTAAAAAAGAAAGAAAGAAAGAAAAAGACAAATAGTACCAAGTACTGGCAAAGATGCAGAGCATCAGCAGTCTCCCACCTGCTGGTAGAGGTATAAATCATCATAGTAAGTGCTTTGGAAAAAAACTGTCTGGCAATATTTACTAGAACTAAACATACTCATAAGTACGGTAATTACCAAACTCTAGTTTGGTAATTCCACTTAGGTCTATATGCCACAAAAACCAGATACCTACCTTCATCAGTAACCTATAATAAGAGTATTGACTGCAGCTTTCTTCAAAATAGTCCCAAGGTGGAAACAACCCAAAAACCTTGTACAGTAAAATGGATAAATTGTGATATATTTATACAATATTGCATAGCAGTGAAAATGACACATTATTACTACAGTCAACATGGATTAATCTTACATACATGATGTTGAACAAAAGAAGACAGATACAAAATAGTACATACTTTAGGATTCCTTTTATATAAAGTTTCAGGAGAAGCAACTAATCCATGGTGCTAGAAGTCCCCATAGAAATTTCCCTTGAGTGGGGCCAACAGGTGGCATGGTGGTTGAGGTGCTAGACTCCCACATGACCATGGTTCAAGTCCCAGAGCTGAGGCCTACTTTCTCACTTTCCCTCTCTCTCTCTGTCTCTCTCTTTCTGAGGAATGTACATGCCCTATACTAAATTAAAAAATAACAGTACATAAAATTAAATAAATCTTTAAAAAAAAAAAAAGAGATTTCCCTTGAGAGGAAAGACTGAACAAAGAAAAGTGACACTGTACAGCACATATTCTGGGATGCAGGAATGATCTGTTTCTTGATCTATATGCTCATTACTCAGTGTATGCAATGGATAAAAATTCATTGAGCTGTACTCCTAGGATTTGTGCACTTTTCTGAATGTATGTCATGCTTCAGTAAAAAGTTTAGAATATAAGCACAAAATAAATTTAAGAAGTAAAGCAATATGTGGGGGTAAAATTTTGAAAAAATGACTTACAAACCTAAACCTATAAAATGATAGCAAAATTGATGGTTTTTAATTGTTTGAATCATTCTATTTTAAAATGAGTATTTGTTTTAAATTTATTTAAAATATATGTCCCATTTTCAAAAAGAACTTGAAACTTTGTTTCATTTATTGAACAAATACATATTAGAAGCTTTTTAGTTTTTCTTGGAAGCTTTTAAGACATCAAAATTGTTCAATTTTTCTTGGTTTACTTTTACTTTTTTCCCTATGTTAATAAATGAGTTTTTTAAAAATACAGTTTTTCTTGGCTAACACTCTCTAATGAAGATTAACAATCCTAATATTTACATAAGCAGTAAGCAAATTAAGCTGAGCAGAACACAGAGCATCCAATCAGAATGTCTGGAATACTTCAGCCAGTGACTGTAGTTCAGGTCGAACAGCCTTGTGCTCATTAGAAAGGGAAGATTGGGAGCAATTATCTCAATAATCCAAGCCAAGAAATACAGCCACGCTAGGCAGAAAAAGTGGGGGCCGCACAGACCTAGTCTGCCTCTGGTGAAACAAAGCCTGGCTGGCCAGAAAGAGCTGGTGTTTCCATGCCTTGACACGTTTGTTAGCTTTGCTCCTTCTGGAAGAAAGCTTCTCCAGGGATTGGGATCGTTCTCTTGCATTTATACAATGCCTATGGTTTACAAGGTTTCCTAGGCCCTAATATCACCCGAGGCTCATGCTAACCCTAAAAGGGGAAGAAAAAAGGTTATTATTTCTTTTGTAGCTGAAAGAACTGAAGCTCAGACAGCTAAGAGACTTTTTAAAGCTACACAGCTAGCTAGTAAACTGCAATGAGGATAAAGCACATTCCAGAGTCCTCTGTGTACCATGCTAGTCCTCCCTGTACCATGAGATTTCCTGACTTCTCTCCAAGCTGTTTATGAGATTGAGAACAAACTCAAGACTCAAACAAACAAACAAAAAACAACGTAGGCTAGGATTATTAGACACCAAGCAGTAGGCAAGCTGGACATTGTGCCCAAGTCCAAGAACAATGTTCACCTTCTGGATCAAGCATGTGAGGGCACTGGCAGGGCATGAGGAGGAGCCAGGACTGGGGAGACTGGCTGTTGAGTATAACATTAATTTGGATATCTTGGTCTGATTTACTACAGAAAGGTCATCAGCAAACATAGAGACACCTGCCTCCCTGAACAGGTTGTCCTACAACAGAGAACCAACAGATTTGAGACATCTAAGCTACAGTTCTGAAATCCATTCATGAACACAGCAGGTTTGGAGTCTGGTAGAGATGGCGTGTCACCAACACAAACAGGATAAAGAGCACTGGTTTTGGAGTCCAACAGACCTGGTTCTGAATCTCACCTCTATTTTTCACTTGATCTATGCCCCAGAACAAATTACTTATCTGCTCTGAGCTTTGTTTTCTTCAGCCATAAAACAGCAAGGAAAATACTTACCCATCAGAATTATCATGAAAATTATATATATATATATATGTGTGTGTGTGTGTGTGTGTGTGTGTGTGTGTGTGTGTGTGTGTGTGTTCCTGGCACATGATAGACAATAAATTAGTTTTGGTTCCTTTCTATACTCCCCAACATAAAGACAAAAAGACTTTTTGTGAGCTTTTTAAAACATGATATGAATGCTGTGAGTCTTCTTTGCCATCTAGATAAAATAAAGATATAATTCATTTCAATCTGGGGTCAGCAGGTGGCACCAAGGTTAAGGTGCTGGACTCCCGTGGTTCGAGTCCCAGACCTTGTAGTTTGAAAATCACACTGGGTACATGTGCATGCATTCCCAAAATACCAGCAGGAGAATGAAGGAGAAGGGACTGCAGCATGATCACCTCCCCGGGGAGTGATTTCTCACTTTCTCTCTCTCTGTCTCTCTCTCTTGCGAGCATAAGCACCCTGCAGCAAAACCTTTAAAAAAATCATTTAAATTCATACCTTACAGGATAATCATATATGAATGCATAATAACCTTCTCAGATCATGTAATTTTACATTTTAGACCTATTTTTTTCTTTCCACCTGTAAGTAATCTGATTAACTCAGTACCTGTGTATTTCCTAGAATAGAAATCGCAATAATCTCCTTAATTTCAATAATTGATTAACATGACAAAAGCTTATCACCTGTAATTAGAACCCAGCTTTCACAATTCCTCTCCCCCCCACACCACATCTAGGGGGTGTGTGTGCAGAGTGTGTGTGTGTGTGTGTGTGTGTGTTCCTGGCACATGATAGACAATAAATTAGTTTTGGTTCCTTTCTATACTCCCCAACATAAAGACAAAAAGACTTTTTGTGAGCTTTTTAAAACATGATATGAATGCTGTGAGTCTTCTTTGCCATCTAGATAAAATAAAGATATAATTCATTTCAATCTGGGGTCAGCAGGTGGCACCAAGGTTAAGGTGCTGGACTCCCGTGGTTCGAGTCCCAGACCTTGTAGTTTGAAAATCACACTGGGTACATGTGCATGCATTCCCAAAATACCAGCAGGAGAATGAAGGAGAAGGGACTGCAGCATGATCACCTCCCCGGGGAGTGATTTCTCACTTTCTCTCTCTCTGTCTCTCTCTCTTGCGAGCATAAGCACCCTGCAGCAAAACCTTTAAAAAAATCATTTAAATTCATACCTTACAGGATAATCATATATGAATGCATAATAACCTTCTCAGATCATGTAATTTTACATTTTAGACCTATTTTTTTCTTTCCACCTGTAAGTAATCTGATTAACTCAGTACCTGTGTATTTCCTAGAATAGAAATCGCAATAATCTCCTTAATTTCAATAATTGATTAACATGACAAAAGCTTATCACCTGTAATTAGAACCCAGCTTTCACAATTTTCTCTAAGATTCATTTTTCCCAATATTGTCTAAAAGAAAAGTATCTGATTTTCAGGTTAACTTCAGATGCTCCCCTGGATAAATTTCACAAGCTACACAGAGAGGCTAAGTTTTACATCTGGCTGCCTACAACTTTCCTTTCTAAAAGTAAATATAGTCTTTTCAAAATCTACAGTCGTTGGGAGCAGCAGTTAGTGTAATGGCTATGTCGCTGGACTCCCATGTAATCGACCACGGTTCATGTCCTGGTGGCTTAAAACTCACGCCGGGCGCGTGTGCGTGCATGCCCAAGATCCTGAGAGGAGAATGGAGGAGAAGGGATTGCGGCGTGGCCATCCTCCCGGCGGGTGATTTCTCGCTTTCTGTCTCTGTCTGTCTGGCGAGTACACGCGCCCTATAGCCAAAACCTCTCTCCAAAAAAAATAAATAAATAAAAGAATAAAAACTACAGGTGTTGTTCCATGAGAATGTTTTGTTGTTACCTCAGTCTCCATGAATACCCTCTTCCCATAAACTGGTTCCCCTTTTCGATTGTCCTCTCTCTGTCCATGATTTCATGTTCTTAGAGTCTCAGAAACAAGGAACTGAAAAAGACTACCATTAAATGTGGCTTAGTATATTAAAAAAAAAAATCAAGAATCATCGCCACTGCATCCCTGATGGTCTGCTGATTAAACACTTCCAGTGTGAGGGAGCCAACTACTTCCCTGCTGTATCGTTCCCGTTATTGGTCAAATTCTCCCACACATCTGGCTAGGATATTTCCCTGTATGTCCTTTCTCTATTCACTAAACCCAGTTCTGCTCTCCAGAGCAACAGGGGATAGAAAAGTCTCGTTCCTCCTTCTCACTGAAGGCCCAGCAATACGGAAGGAACTATTATGTCTGTATGCATATCTTATGCTCCGAATCAAACACTCGCTGAGGACCAACCATGTGCTTCACACTGGTTTAGGTACTAAGACAGGAGAGTTAAAGAACACCCGGCATCTATACCAAGATCATACTAGTCCCTAGCAATGAATATTACCTGTGGTCACCATGTTCTCCCTTCTCCAGATACACTATGGCTTATTCATACTTCTCTTAAAATGTGGTACCCAGAATATGGAAGCAACAGTGGATGGGTCTATGGATTATACAGTCAATCTCCGAGTTCTGAACAAGTTGAACAAGATATTACAGTGTTAATACAGTGGGGGATGCTGAGTGAAGAGTACACAGGACCTCCCAGTATGATGCTTTGCAACTTCCTGTGAATCTTTATTTCAAAATAAAAAGGTGTTTTGCTTTTAATGGATGGATGAGATGCTGCTGACAAAAGCTACAGACAGGAGTTTGAAATATATATCAAAAAACAAACAGAGGGGAACCAGCAGTTAGCGTAATGGCTATGTCGCTGGACTCCCACGTAGTCGACCACGGTTCGCATCCAGGACCCGGTGGCTTAAAACTCACGCCGGGCATGTGTGCGTGTGTGCCCAAGATCCTGAGAGGAGAATGGAGGAGAAGGGATTGTGGCGTGGCCATCCCCCTTGGGGGGTGATTTCTCGCTTTCTGTCTCTATGTCTCTCTCTGTCTGTCTGGCGAGCATATGCGCCCTATAGTGAAAATCTCTCCAAAAAACAAACAAACAAACAAACAAAAAGAATGTGTCCACCTATTCAAATACTTCTGGAAATAAGCCCAGAATAGAACAGAGCACAGAACTGCCAGGTAAAGGTCACACTGCCTGTCCCATGGAGGGAGAGTAGCTTTCTGCAAGCAGAGCCCTGGGATCTGGGATCTGAATCTGCAGAGCCCTCTCCTTTCTAATCTGGAATGTCTGGAGGGGCATGTCTGCTGCTATATTCCACATTACCTAGAAGGGAGTTATAAACCACCAGGCTCTAGAGTCCAGCACACTTGGCTAAAAGGCAGGCCCACCACTCACTTGCTATGATAGCCTGGCCATGTCACTTGTCCTCTTCAAGCCTCTGCACAGTGGACATGGTGATAAGTAGTATTACCACATAGCATAAGAGAAGTCAATGGAACATTAAAGCATGCGGCAGTTCCAGAATCTGCTAAAATCTCAATAAATATGTTCATGGTCTTAGAGCCTCGTGCATGAGCAAAGTCTAGTTTCCCAGGAAATAATATCTGTCCTTTCTTTTTTCAACCTTCTAGTATCTAGTTTGCCAGGAGATCTTAGATTTTCACCTACTCTAGTCCAATCCTTCTCAAACCACCTGCAGTGAAGGACCAGTTTGATTTTTGTTTTTTTAATTTCAATCTGTCATAGATTACTGGGGACCAGCAGTTAGCGTAATGGCTATGTCGCTGGACTCCCATGTAGTCGACCACGATTCAAGTCCCGGACCTGGTGGCTTAAACTCATGCCGGGCACGTGTGCATGCGTGCCCAAGATCCCGAGAGGAGAATGGAGGAGAAGGGATTGTGGCATGGCCATCCCCCTTGGGGGGTGATTTCTCGTTTTCTGTCTCTCTGTCTCTCTCTGTCTGTCTGGCGAATGCACACGCCCTATAGCAAAAACCTCTCCAAAAAAAAAAAAATCTGTCATAGACTATTACTAATTTAGTAAAATACAATAAAAGGTATTAATAAAGCAGCATGATTTTTAATTATTTATTTATTTACTTATTTAATTCCTTTTTTTTTTTTTATTTGACCAAAGAGAGAGAGAGAAAGGGAAAGTGAGAAAGCAAGTCGCCAGGTCCGGGACTCAAACCACTGTTGGCCATCTGGGAGTCCAGTGCACCACCATACCATCTGCCGGCCCCTAGAGCAGTATAATTTTAAAAGCAAAATGTAAGCCTCAATTTTAATTTTTAGATTTAGCAGGCATAGAATTACTCTGGCAAATTGCTATAAAATTTCAAATGCTTTCTTTCCATTTCTGCAGTCCTCGTTACTGACTGACAATGCATGGTTGGCAGTGGCTCCACGGACACACTTCAGAGAGTGCTGCTCGGTATTTCCTCCCGCAAGCAGCTAACCGTATTAGAGCTAGGAAGACACAACTTAAGCTGTTTTTTTGCATGTTTTCATTCCCCAGCTAGACTGCATGCTCTCTGGGTACTAGGGTCACGTTTGCTATCCCTAACCCAAGACCCTATGCCCCATGGGGGCACAATTCCTTGCTAATAATCTAAATAGGCATTTTATTTACTTTGACCTTTCCATAGTTTAGGCAACTTGATAGTGCCTTCATGAAAACCTTCCCAAGGAGAATGTTTTCTCTCTTCAGGATCCCTCTGTCCCCTGCACTCAGCTTACTGCTGTTTGCGTCATATTCACCGCCTGCTTCATCTCTACTTAACTGAAACACGCCCAGACACAACTGCTGTTTCTCTTCCACTGTGAAAGAAGACAGGACACATCGCAGAAAATCCCACTCATCAAAAAAGGTGGCTTCTGGCATACCAAATCAGCCTTCAGGAAATAGAGCATGTATATTAATTTACTTCTTGGGGATACTGGTCGTCTCTTCTGTCTCTCTCTACTGCTGGGCACATGAGAGCTGTTCAGTAAGCATTTGTGTGAAGTGGGCAGCATGTGACTGGCAGTGTCATCACAAGGAGCCTCTGGGGTCACTGAGATCAGTAGTTGTCTGCCCTAGCTGGACAGCGCAATCACTGGGGAAATGTAAAAACATTCTCATTCCTACATCTCAGACCCAAAGATGTGTTGATGATTGGTCCAGGGTGAAGCGTGAATCAGTGTTTTTCACACTCCATAGGCAGTTCTAACGTGTGACTAGGATGAAAGACCCCTGATTTGGAACACCTTTCCATCCATATTGGTTAACAGACTCCTCAAATGTTTGTGGAGTGGGTGCTGAGTGAATAAATGGATTAATGGGTCAATGAATGAATCCACAGGAGAAAATAAGCCTGGAGCAAGAGTGAAGATTGTCCTGACTGCTGTCTCCTCAGACCCAGCAACTCCAGCTGCCACCTATCTTCTCCCAAGGTCCAGCCATAAACTCCAGCCAAGAAGCATCCCTCTTCTACCCTCCTGCCCACAAGAGGAGGGCTTACTTCTCCCTGGAACCCTGGTTCCTAGGAAAGCACAGTTATTAGCTCATCCCCACCTTTTTTTCCCACGCAGAAAACTCCTGGGATTTCTTGAATACACACTCTGAAGGCCCTACAAATACCACTGGCCTTAACTCATACAGGATAGGAACACTTTATCTCATCTATTTTGTGTTTATTTAATGGCTGCTCTTTGATTGTTTTTCTGGCAGTCCACGAGTCCAGGATGCTATCTGAGACTACAGACTTCCAGAGGACAGAGGCCCAAGTACACTGCATACAGAGTGACTGGTCTGGGAGCTTAGTAAATGGACGCTGCTGTGGTAATGCGGAAGGGCAGGAGGAAAAGGAAAGGCGAGGAAGTGCCATGCAGGCCTGGAAGGGGAGAGGGGACGTTGGCTGCCCACTCTTGTCAGGCACAGGTGACATAGGATTAGGCAGTCCCATCCTGATGGGCAGGGAACAGCTTAGCTGAGCTCTGAGATCTCTGCCAAGAATGTGTGCCTGGGGGGGTGCCTGAGCTTCTGACCTCTGCAGCTCCCTGAGCTATGACTGCTATTTTTAGCTGAACAGAAGCCCCTCCCTAGCCTCCACTCCAGCCTCTACTGCCTGACTCCAGAGGAGCAACTGAACTTCTAATTCTTCAGCTGGACCCTGAATCTCCCAGTCCTTGAAGCTCAATTCAGAATGCTATGTGGGGATATTTGGAAGGAGAAGAATACAGGGTAAATGGGGAGTCAGTTGTGAAATCCAATACTTATTTTTTAAACCAGAGGGAGCAAAAGAAGGAAATATATGAGGTCCAGGGAGAATACTCCCTCTAGTCTCAAAACGGTCTCCCCTTTCTGCCTAATAGTTTCTAATTGTTCAAATTATTCTGTTCCAAAATTATAAGTTTCTATTTACTTAGGATATATGCCTCACTTTTGAAAAGAATTTGAAGCCACAGTCTTAACTATTGAACAAGTATACATTAGAGGTTTTTAAGGCTTCATTGGGAACTTTTCAGTAAATAATCAAAATTATTTACTTTTATCTTGTTTTCCCTGTATGCCTGTGTATCAATGGTGTCCCATCGCTAGCACTAGTAAGCATTTCTGGTATGTTTCTGTCTCTCCCCTTAAAGGGGAAAAGGAAACTCACATTATTTGGGCACCCCCACTTCCTGGTACTCTGTTAGGCTCTACTCATAGTTTTCCTCATTTATTGGGTCATCGGAAAAGTCATGAAACACTTTTGCATAGAAAAATGACTTTTTGATGACCCATTAAGTTTTACAATCTATGAGTTAAGTTAAAGAATCCACCTAGAGTCACACAGCTTGCAGGAAGAGCAGAGACTCAGACCTAGGACTTCATGACTTCAAAGCTTACAGAGGTTCATTTGCCCCTATAAGAAGTTTCATATTCCTGTTACCAGTAATCTACTTCCAGCCCTTTAGACTATGAACTTTCCAAGGCAAGAAACATGAAGCCTCATTAGATTGGTACATCCCACTGGGCTCAATAAACCCTGTGGATTACCTGAACCACCAGCTTCCAGAAAAGAAACAGGGAAACACATATACTATGCACACGGCAGTGAGCTATGATAAAATATGTGTCTTCTCTCGCTACATCAGCTTCTTAGATGACGGGGAGAGGGAAAAGGGAGGCATCTAGCCAAGAGAGGGGAATTATAAACTATGCTATAATCCATAACAACATTTCCCATTCTCAGAATCACCTCTCAACTGTAGAGATTCTAAGAAAATGATTCATTTATTCATCATCCAATAGCTTTTCTTTGAATACCTACTATGTACCTCGTATAGTAGGTGTTGGGGTTAGAAAAGGGAGCAAAGCAGTCACACTTTGTCCTCATAACACTAGCAGCTATTAGGGAGCAATGTTGGGGTTGAACATTTTAAATTAAAAAGTTCCATGATGTAACCTGGGGTAAAGGCATCTCCTGATACACTACCTTAAATTTAGAGCTGAGACACTTTTGTGGGAGGAGGAGAAGGAGGAGTAAAGGAAACCAAACTCGTTGCTATGCAACCATGATGATTTATTCTTAGCCAGAGCAGGGAGAGCAGCAGCCTGGTGCAGAGAGTGGGCGGGGGGTGGAGACAGAACAGGGAGGCCAGAGGAGTACAGAGTGGGAGGCAAAGTGGTATACAGCCGGCACCCGAGGCTACACACACAGGCCTCTCCCCAAGGAGCTGCTCACAGATGGATGGTCCACAGATCACCATCTCCAGAGGAAGTCACAACATTGTAGGGGTAGTCCTGGGAACCACTGAAAAACGCTGATCTTGGACCCAAAATTAGCCATCAAATATTAAAGCAAGGCTGTACTAAAGAGCAGAAAGGGACAAAGACCAGCGTAAAGGCTGGGCCTAACACTCAATGAGGAGTAGCACTCACACGCACAGACATTGACCAACCAGTACTGATTAAGCACCTCCTCCACGTTCATCCAGCACTGTGCACTACGCTGTGGCAGTGGCGCTGGCCCTCAGGCTTAAGAGGTGCATGCGTTGGTGGTCATAAAGAGGGCAGCACAATGTTTACAGACACCTGCCTGAGACTCCGGTAGCACTGCTTGGACCTGGCTCAGCCACTTCCCACTCTGGGAAGCCTAGGGGAAGCTGCTCCACATACCTGGGCCTCAGGTGTCTGATCCTTAAAGTGGGAGACTTTCATGATGTGCCTCGCTCTGACATCGCTGTATCTTGTACCTTACACATACATGCTACAGGATTCCAGTAAGAGTCAAGTATTGAGTGGAATACTCAAAAAGGGTTACATGGGAGAGGGAAGATTTAAGAATGGAATGGGACAGTGAGACTATTATGGATCTTTACCTAATGATAAAGAAAAGCTTCCAATTTTCAGAGATTTAAAAAAAAAAAAAAAAAAGCCTTGTAAAGGTTGAGTAACTTATTCAAAGCCACACCTCACAGACAAGATTCAAACCCTGACCCACCTGGCCCCCACTGCTTCTCTAAGATGGTGGGATGAGGCTGGGAAAAGGGGGTATGAGGAGGGCTGGTAGATACAGCATGGCTGCAATACTGGTAGGCTGAAAATCCACCAGGGTTAACAAGGGATGGTCCCTGGGGCGAGGACTGGCTGTAACTGACAGGAAGGTGTGGGAACAGATAAAATGAGGACCAAGTGTTCACTAACCAGCACCTTCATTGAGCTACAGTGCACCAGAAAAGACAACCATATAGAAAGCAGCATTTGTCTGATTTAATTTGCAACCAGGGACATAAAAATGTGAGAATTCACAATTAGTGAAATGCTACAACAAGTGTCAAACAAGGCATACAAATATAAACCATAGTACAATTTAAATGCAGGAACAGTTGCTTCCAATTGCAGTGGCCACAGGAGATAATATGGAGAAAGGGAATTGAAGGACCTTGAAGGATTCAGATAGATGCCAAGTGGGAAGAGGGAGAGAGAGATAAGGACATTGGGGAAAGGAAAATCTACCATAGGAGAAAAGGCAGAAAATGCAAGATATCTTCAGAAAGTTCATATGAAATGCATATTATGAGAAAATTAGGCATACATTTTAAAAAATTTTGTACCAAAATAAATTTGTACTTTAATCCCATTTTTCACAAACATTTCAAAGTACTTTCATATGTTTTGTAGAAAACCACTTTGAGGAGAGAGCTAGTGGGATACAGTATAGAAAAGCTGGATTGGATGAGATTTGAAAGGAGTAATGAGGATTCTGTGGTTATGTTTGTTTAATTTGCCAGAAGGCATGTGTACTTGCTGGTCAGAGAGAGAGAAAGTGAGAAAGCACCCTCTTCCCCATGACCATGGGAATAGTCATGCTGGAATTCATTCTCCATCTCTCCCACTTGTTAGGATTTAGGACATGGGCACACGTGCACACACACACAGTGTTCTTTGAGTCACCAGGTCTGGGAGTCAAACCACACTGTCAGCCATTTGGGATCCAGCCACCTTAACCACCATGCTACCAGATGACCTGAGGACTCTGATCTTTAACCAGAGACTATGAAAAAGCACAAGTCTGCTTAAGCAAGGAGAGATACGGTTAAAAAAAGGAGTTGAAGTAAAGGAAACCGGCAGTTCTGGGAGCCAGAAAGGAACCACTAGGTATAGAATGAAGAGAGTCTAAACTAGGGGTTGCATTAGAGGTGGTGAGGAACAGGTGTCTCCTTGGGTATTTCAAGGATGAACCGACAAGTCCTAGTAACTAGGAAACAGGAGGAGGGGGGATCAAAGTTAAACCTACCTTCAAACCAATAAAGTGATGATGCCATATTTATAACTAGAGAAGCCCAGAAAAAAGATAAAATTGGGGGAGAAGATAGAAATGAGGTAGTTCAGTTCCATGTTATACATTCTGTTAAGGTTCCTGTAAGATAGCTGAATGAAATAATTATAAATCACAAAGTCAGGAAGAGAATACCAGAGGTCTGGAGAGGGGAGAATGGGGTCACCTACCACCCAGGGTGAGACTAGTCCTCCCCTACTTTTTAAGCCCCCGGGGAAGGCAGTTGAGAACTGTATGTCCTGGTAGGAGAAGTCATAAGCAGAATGGAAACAGAAACTCAGAGCCAACACTTAATTATTCCCATCAACAGAACGAGTGAAGCTTTCAAACAGGGTCAAGCCTATAAGATTCAAGTCCAATTCTCTCTCCAAGAAAGATTCCCTTCTGTGCTCTAGTGAGGGGCGATGTAGCCTTTCTTAGAAGCAAGGAGTCACAGGGGACCTCACCCAGCATCTTGCAATAGAGAAAAGGGACACAATTTTAGAGCCAGAAAGACCTGGTAAGAATCACAATTGTTTGATCTGAAGTTGGCAAGTTACCCAACTTCTCTGAAGAGTAGGTAAAACAGGTGCAAATGGCTGGCAGAGTACAGGACTTACAGACAGCATCAGTTAAATGTGGCTACCCCTCTCCCCCACCCCAGAGCAGGTCTTTCTATTACTGTTCAGTTCTCATCGACAGTTTATCCATGAACATCTGTTCAGAATACCTAGTTGTACTTTCTGGGGCAGTATTTTTTAGAAAGTTAGTTTCCCCTTCCATGGAACCTGTTTCCCCTGGTTCAACTGAGTTTAGGGCACACTGAACTGAGTCCTATGCTCAAGACAAAGTCTAACAAGGGTTAGAGAACAGCTCTCCATAAATGTAGCACCAATATCAATCACCCCTACTGACTTTCAGTGGCAGTTGAAATTCTAGCTTTAGAAGCTTATTTCTTTTAACTTAATATGTTTCTTTTAAATTACAAATTCTATGAGGACTAACCCATTGACCCGGTACCAGCCATAAGTACAAAATTGTTTGTTGGTTTTAACAGCTGCCAGGGGAAGCAAAGGTTTTGAAGCTTTAGGGAGGAGAGAATTTGGGAGGTGGGTTCACTATCTGAGTAGGTTATGAAGACAGTCAGAGACGAGGGGTGCAAAGGGACATAGAAAAGCAGGTTTCATAGCCTCACCAGGGATCGGCTCTTGTTACAGGGTGGGGGGGTGTCACAGAAGAGATGACCCTGCCAGCTGGAATTAGCATATGACAATGTGAAACTTTTGGGGCAATATAAGGGTTGGGGGTGGAGCAGGACATCTCCAGAGAACATTGCAAAGCAAGATAGAATAGCCATCTCCACAAAACAAGAGACTGAGGTGCACCAGACTGAGGAGAGACTCAGATCAGAAACCAGAAGTACCTACCTGACACAAGAAACCCCTTGTTGCCCACCTAGGCTTTCCTTCTGCCCTACCCTATCCTGAAACTGTTCCTTCAATTGATCATAATCTCCCAACATCCAAATCACAGGTTTCGACCTCACTCCCCAACTCTTAGCTCTAACGCCCGTCTTCCTAGAAAACCTTGCATGAGGGAAGCCCCAGGTAGTTTCCCCATCATGTCTCTGACCACACTCCTCTCTCCTCTCCTCTTCTCTCTCCACACACTTTCCTGTTCCTAAGGAGGCAGAGGGACCACTGTCCTGCAGTCCTCAGAAAAGCAGGAAGACGTGGTTCCAAAGTCTCCATCATACAGGGCCTTGCGTACAGCTGGTGCGCAGTACTTTACAGATGGAATGAAGGAAGCTAATGCATCCAAATGCTAGCCCAAGTGTGACTCAAGAGGATCACCCCACAGGAAGCCACAAAAGGCACACACACTTTGTTTCTGAGGAAGCTTCACTTACTCTGCATACACACCCTAACTGACACAAAGCACCCATTCGGCATGCTTTCTCCAGAGAACAAGCGTCATCAACCTCAGAGTCTCTTTGCCTCTTCATTACTCTGGTGTTCTGTATCCAAGGAGATAGAGTTCTCACAAAGGACCACATCGCCACAGGAAAAGGGAAAGGCTATGCTGCGTGGAGGGAGCCTGAAAGCTGAGCCTCTTCTCTGCCACTGTGGGGCTCTTCCCGGCCAGCTTCCCCAGTCTCCTGCTGCAGGCCCTCCGGCAACCTTCCTGCCCGCCCTTGCACCAGTTATCTTTGTAACAGACTTTCTTCTGTCTCACGTCTGTAAGTGCCCTGATACACACATACGTAAACAATACGAGAGAGCACCATACTCCCAACCGTTGGGCTCCCTCACATAAATATCTTCCCATTTCCCCCAGCAGAAGCACCATGGAGATGAATACTATTCTTTCCTCCAACCAGCTGGAAGTTCTCTGAGGACCAAAGCCAGGACTAGGATCACAGTTTGGGTCCTTGTGTCTCCCTCTGTCAGTACTCAGCAGAACACTGCCCAGTCAGGCACCACACTTCACATTGTTGACTCATACACAAAGAGGACCAAAAGATCGCAGGAACTTCGCAGAAGTGAGATGAGGATGCACAAGACAAGTGAGGGGAGAAAAGACAGGAGAGGGGAAGAACTTGAGTGAGCCTTTCTGTGACCACAACGGTATTCTTGTACCCTGCCTCAGCCACCCTTTTCATCTTCGGCCTTGGCACTGATGGTTGAGATTTGTTCTTTAATCTATTCCTCCAACTCTGCTCATTGAGCATGAAGCATGGAGATTTGTCAGGTATTTTAGGCTTCATGCAAGAAAGTTGCCAAGGCAACAGAACGCTCTTAGTATAAATACTCGTGGGGATACCACTGGTAGATTGGAGGACACAGACACCCTCCCTTTCCTCCTCTTTTAGTCAGATCTGCTGACTTCAAAGGTGGGGAAGCCATGAATCGTTCTGAAAAGCATAGTGAAAAAGAGTAGGTGCCTTCAAAAACAAGCTAAGTTGCTGTAGTTGCTGTCTAACGGATGACCCTGTAGGGAGAAAGGTTTCTGCAACAGTGACTAGATGCTTGCCTCCCGCTGAGTCAGGGGATGGGGTGGAGCAGAGAGAACACTGCAGGGAGGGTGGAAGTGGGAATGTCCAGGACCTTGGGCTCTGAGCAGGGCTGTTCTGACTTCCCTTGTTCTCCATACTTCCTCCCATACCCACAGGAAAACTGCAGAGCACTACATCCCTGTGCTGTTCAGGGATGACTTTGCCCTCCGCCCTTACTCTTGGCAGATACCATTACTTTCAGATGGCCACCTCAGCCATCCCCCTGCATCACACTAATACCCAGAATACCATTTTCAGCACTTTCCTTTCTCTTGACCTGTGTCTTCCCATATCTAAAAGGTAAGAACTTTCTTCGAACCTCCAATATTTCTAGAAAGGGTAAAAGTAACACGAAGCTTGCCTGTGAAGACTCCTTACAGGATCTCTTTTAAGATGTAGTCAGGACCAGCAGCCTCACTGCCCATATCCTCAGGGTAGGCCCAGTGGTGCCAGCTCTCACACTCAGAGAGAGAGAGATGGAACAACAATCCAGGATGGTGTCTTAGGCTCATTTCCCCATCCGTCCATATCCTTACTGTTCCCCACAAACACCCCATTGCTCCCAGAATGAGCTACTCCTTACTAGGAGTCCCACTGCACACCTCTGCTCACTCCATGACCATGGCACATCTCACACTCACTCCTGCCGGATCAGCAGACTCGCACCCTCTCCCCAGACACACAGCCCACAGGACTCTCCTCCTCCCTCGCAGACTTGCCATCTGCACCAACACCCTAGCAGTTTCCTCACTCTGAGTTTCATTGTTTATTCCTTTTTAGTGACTCCAGAGCATCTAGAGCAGTGCTACGCACATAGTAGGCACTTATATGAATATTTGTTTCAGAGGGATTTTTTTTTGCCTTTTTTTTTCCCATTCATTTAGAAAAACCAGGTGATTCACTTCTCCAGATGTCCAAGTACATCCCTTCAGAATGAGAATCCAACTTCTGTAGCTTTGATGCAGCATAGCCTTCTTCCTCCTCTCCCAGGGACACCATTCCTATTAGGGCCTGAAATATTCTTTCTAGTTGCCAAACTCTCAGAGCTGAGCCCCAGCGAATGTTCCCCTAATCATCTAGGACGATCACTAGTGTCTTCTGCATTCCCTGTGGTGCACGACCATGATGTAACTGTAAAGAGTGCCTTCACCGGTTTTGTAACACGCTGGGTCATGCTCATCTGTGACCACCTTTTCCCAGGTCTAACTCTGTACCAGGAAGCTGTATCCTGGGTCAGGACTCCAAAACTTCCTGGCTGCACTAAACCTCTACCCAGAATTTCCCGGCCCCTAATACCCATAAGTTTTTCTGGCAGGAAACTGTTCTTTCCCTGTGAGGAGACTCCAAAGACTAGTAGACTCTACTCTCCTCTCAGAGGTTAAGTAGAAACCAGGCCATCCCCACTTGACTTTCCAGGCTCCCCAGTGCCATAGTACGAGGTACCTGGTAGGCTAGGGTTAAAATTATTTTTTCCACTCTCACTGGTGACCTTGGCAACTTGGCTAAATTCACCCATCACTTATTAAGTGCCTATTCTGTTCTAAGAAATTCTCATAGTGAGGATGATCAGGGGTTCTCATAGTGAGGTCCCAGACCAGCACCATCAACATCACCAGGGAACTTGAGAGAGCACAAATCCTTAGGCCCACTCCAGACCTGCTAACTCTGAAACTCTGAGGGTAGACCCAAAAACCTGTGTCTTAACAAACCCTGCAAGTGATTCTAATACATACTCAAGTTTGAGAACCACTGATTTAGGCCCTGGGGATACACAAAAACAAAAAACCCATGATCTAAACCAGCAGCTCTTAGCCCTGGCTGCACATTAAAATCATCTGGGGAGCTTTTAAAATAATACCAAAGTCTGGGCTCCATCCAAGACCAATTTTGCTAGAACTTCTGAGTGGGCTAGTCATTGTAATGCAATGTGCTGAGTACAGAGATTGAACAAGGTGTGCAGGCAACTGAGGATGGGGACAGCAGTGAAAAGGTCAGAGTGAGCAGCTTTGCCGTCTGTGCCTCTATTCTCTCATCTGTAAAATGGGGAGCATATCATCCCCCATGCAAGACTATTGAGAATTACACAAGAGGTTGTTTGGAAATGCCTGGTATTTCCATCTCTGTACCAGGAAGCTGTATCCTGGGTCAGGACTCCAAAACTTCCTGGCTGCACTAAACCTCTACCCAGAATTTCCCGGCCCCTAATACCCATAAGTTTTTCTGGCAGGAAACTGTTCTTTCCCTGTGAGGAGACTCCAAAGACTAGTAGACTCTACTCTCCTCTCAGAGGTTAAGTAGAAACCAGGCCATCCCCACTTGACTTTCCAGGCTCCCCAGTGCCATAGTACGAGGTACCTGGTAGGCTAGGGTTAAAATTATTTTTTCCACTCTCACTGGTGACCTTGGCAACTTGGCTAAATTCACCCATCACTTATTAAGTGCCTATTCTGTTCTAAGAAATTCTCATAGTGAGGATGATCAGGGGTTCTCATAGTGAGGTCCCAGACCAGCACCATCAACATCACCAGGGAACTTGAGAGAGCACAAATCCTTAGGCCCACTCCAGACCTGCTAACTCTGAAACTCTGAGGGTAGACCCAAAAACCTGTGTCTTAACAAACCCTGCAAGTGATTCTAATACATACTCAAGTTTGAGAACCACTGATTTAGGCCCTGGGGATACACAAAAACAAAAAACCCATGATCTAAACCAGCAGCTCTTAGCCCTGGCTGCACATTAAAATCATCTGGGGAGCTTTTAAAATAATACCAAAGTCTGGGCTCCATCCAAGACCAATTTTGCTAGAACTTCTGAGTGGGCTAGTCATTGTAATGCAATGTGCTGAGTACAGAGATTGAACAAGGTGTGCAGGCAACTGAGGATGGGGACAGCAGTGAAAAGGTCAGAGTGAGCAGCTTTGCCGTCTGTGCCTCTATTCTCTCATCTGTAAAATGGGGAGCATATCATCCCCCATGCAAGACTATTGAGAATTACACAAGAGGTTGTTTGGAAATGCCTGGTATTTCCATGAGTAGCTGCTCAGTCTGCCTGAGTTCTCACCCTTCCCCAGACTGGGCACCTTTGGACTCTGGGCTGAGTAGCTGAGCTGATGCATTTAGAATGCCTCCTGTACCAGCCCATCATCAAGGACTCCCCCACCATCACCATCACCACCAAGAAAAATCCTCACAGCTGTTCATAGACTGAGCAAGAGTTTTCTCTAATGGTCTTCTTGACATTCCCAGTGTCCTAAGTTATCCTGAAAAAAATCTGGGTCTTTGGGAACTACCCAGTCCCCAGAGAGTAGCTCAGAGTACAGACCCCAGTCCCCTGGCACCCCAGTTCTTTAAAGAACACCTCTCAATCAACTTGATAAAGGCCACCTGAGTTACATTGGGAGCCTATTGTCCTATTCCTGCCTCCTCTCAATCTTTTTGCCGATAGTCCAGGCATGTCCACTGACTCAAGAGATCTCTTGGCATCAGGCTGGGCCTCCTTGATGCAGAATCTTTCATTATTTGATCCCAGCAACGTGGGAACTATGGGAGGACTTGGCAATAGCTCCCAATTCATCTCCTCCTTTCCTTCTCTTAAGGCACAAGAGTAGGTCTGCCTTCACGAGGAGTGCCCTGGTGGGCCCCCACATGCCACAGATCCACACACAATCCCTGTGGCCTGAACATACACAGAAATAGGGACTGTCCCGTGGGGCTCTATGTTTATCCCAACAGATACTAAAAACATTTTTTATCTTCTCTTGAAAACAGCCTTTGCTGCCATTTTAAAAATTAAAAACAAGCAAATTGTGTCATTCCTCTATAGACAAACCTTGAGTTTGGGAGATACTTTTTTTTTTCCTTTTTTAAATAAATCTCTATCATTTAGCTTGCCTAAATTTGGTACTTTCTTCCCCAGATTTTCTTCCTGAGAAGCTGGGCTATTTCCAAAACCCAAATTTGCATTCATGCAGATCCCCCCGAGTCAGAACATGAGTGGCACCCTGGCATGTGTTCCCTCAGAGGGCCTGCTTTAAAAGGCATATCCCCTCATTAGGTACTGGTCACTGAAGATAAGACGTTGGTCATGCCATCCTCTACAAGGTGCCTGAGAAACCAAATTCCCACACCAAATTAGGGAGCAGGAAGGGGACAGACAGGAGGATAGATCTGCCTTCAGATAAAAGTTTAAACACCTTAGAAGCAGAAACCAGGAAAAATTTCCAAAGATGCAGGGGCTACCAGGGCAGGAATGGTAATTCAGAGGCCAAGGCCTGACCTAGCCCCCTACTTCTAGCCTACAGAATTCTCATAGAAAATTTCAGAATGTAAAGCAGAAGGAAAAATCCCTGTTGATAAATCATGAAGCAACAGGGAATACAGGAGTGTCACAAAGCTTTTCCCTAATTCTCTGAGCTACCAAGCCCTGATTCCTTCCCAGACACCACAAAGTCACCCTCTCCAACCCCCATTATCCCTCCCCTTCTTTCCCCAAGCCCTGTATTGTGCAGAAATAATACCTCTGCCCAAGCTGGCCAGAGTAGAATAATATGGTTTTTCCTTGGCTCTGCATTTTCATTCAGCCTCAAAAAGTGCAGGCCAGGCAAGAAGCCTATGTGTGAGTTTGTCTGTGTGCGTGTGTGCCTGTGTGTTGCCTCAATTCTGGCTTCCAGGCGGGGGGCTCTGCCTCACTAGATTTCTCCTCCACATTTCAGTGTTTTCACTGACTCAGCTGCCAGACCCTGGACTTCCGAATTATGTTGTCTTCACAACCCTTAGGAAAAGTAGCCAAAAACTGAGCATCACCAACACACAGCTTTGCTCATCTTGGCATATCAGTCTGAGTACCAACAGAATAGAGGGAGGCTGGAAGGACAGGGAAATGATTGTGTAATTCAGGTGGCATTCAGTCATCTGCTCTAATGATGGATACTGAGGTCATCACTATATGGATAATCTATAATCTAGAATAATGAATATTGTTAGGAGACAACATGATTCTTGGCAGTCGACTTGACTTCTTAAAGATTTATTTGTTCAAAAATGAATTTCTATTTCCTGAACACAAAAACTAAGAGTAGTTGGAAAAAGGCACACAAAAAGAGGAAACCAGTTCAGGATTTAAAACTGACCATATTATATATATATATATGTGTGTGTGTGTGTGTGTGTGTGTGTGTGTGTATGTGTATATATATATATATATATATATATATATACACACATATATAAGTGAGAATTGACTAGCTACTGGTGGAAGATACATGGACTTTAGAACTAAGACGGAGCTAAGACGTCATCTTGTCCTCCATATTACAGATGGGGAACTAAGGCCAAGGGGAGCAGAGACCACCTCATAGCACATGGTAGAAGAACCAGAACTAGACATGGGTTGTCTAAACAGGGCACTTCACTTGGCCACATCACCCCAAAGGCTTCACCTTGAAAGAGCCATCATCCTGGACGCCTGGTGCTGATCAGTGTGTGACCTGGATTCCACAGGCCTCCTGGCAGTGGCTGCCTCTATGATCATTGGATTTTCCTACACAGCTCACCTCAGGTGTTCCTGCACCCTAGTGTCATAGCTGCCACTGACAGCCCTAGGCTAGGTACTAAAAGGATTCATAAATCACTGCCCAATTATTTGAAATCACAGCACAGTCTCTCAGAGCAGCACCTTACATGATTCAAATCAGTAGCTGCTATCAATTTCATCAAGTGTAAATGCAATACTAATTCTTAATATTTGGGTGGTCCTTTTGATTTTTTCCAAAATTCATTAATAACTTGTACCTAATTTTATATTCATCAACCCTGTGGGTCAAAGGTTGGGGGAGGGGCAGTAGATGGTGTAGCGGTTACACTGCTGGACTCCCACATGGCCCACTGTGGTTCAAGTCCCAGATCCAGTGGCTTGAAAATCATGCTGGGTACACATGTGGGTGCATGCCCAAGATCCTGGAAGAAGAATGGAGGAGAAGGGATTGCAGCATGGCCATCCCTCTTGGGGGGGGAGGGGCGATTTCTCACTTTCCCTCTCACTGTCTCTGTCTGTCTCTCCAGAAAGATCATGCCCCCTAAGGCAAAAACCACTTTAAAAGGGGGAAAAAAAAAAAAAACGGTATAGGAGGAATCGAGATGTCTACTACATAAACTTCCCTGAAGAACTTACCATACATAAATACCTGGCAAGTGAGACTAAGGGAACTAGCAGAGTCCTCCTGACTCCCAAATCTGAACTCTTTGTAGAGTACGTTGGAGGTAGAAGAAGTAAAAAGTCACAAGAAGCTTCAGAGGTGAGAACTATAAGGATATTGTCTATTAACCTTCAGATAAATAGAAGACACAGTGGTCTGCGGCAAATTATTCATCATTGTGTTTCAGTAATACCTCCTTTTCCTTTTGCTTCCCTTTTTTATTAAAGCATAACTGCATACAGTAAAAAATACAAATCTTTTGGGAATAGCTGGGTGAATGGTTGCATATATATGTATGTATGTATGTATGTGTGTATATATATATATATATGTATATATATATTGCCATCCAGATCAAGATTCAGAACATTTTACATCTGCCTAGAAGGCTCCCACATGCCCCCTTCCAATCAAGAATAACCATCATAACCATCATTTCAACCTCGACCCCATACATTAGGCTTATTCACATAAATAGGAAAATAGATTTGTATTGTAATATGTCTGATTTCTATTGTTCAATCTCCTGCTTGTCAGTTTCTCTATGCTGTTAGTATGCCAATAGTGTACACTTTCTCTTTGCTGTCTAACATTCTGTTGCATCAATATACAATGAATTTATCCATTCTACTCTAGATGGAAACATTATGGTTGGTCCCAGGTTTTGACTTTTATGAATAGCGCTCATATGAACATTCTTGCATATGTCTTGATCAACATTAACACTCATTTCTATTGTGTATATCCAGGTATAGATAATATACACTATCGAATTTTTTCAGTGTTCAAAATACACTCCTAGTAGCAAAAAGAGTTTGAGGTAATCCACATCCTCACCAACACTTGGCATTACTTAGAGTATCACTGAGGAACAAGGTGCCCGGGTCTGTTTCCAGGAAACTGACTAGTTTTTAAGCTTTTTTTTAAAAATTAAACAATTTTATTTCTTGATAAACCACCCAATTCATGCAGACTACTCTGAGATGTACAGAGAGCTGTTCACCCCTGCATTAAATATCTAGAGATTTAACTGCCTTCTCCTTCATGGGTAGATATTAGCAGGCCAGAGAAGCCCCCTCTAATTACTGTACTAGAAATACTGACCATGGACCAATCAGGAACTTTGACACATTATCGAAAGTTAGTAAGTTCTGTTCTCACCTCACGTGGGCTTTGCTGCTGAAAGGCTATTTCTATGTCCTGAATGGTGAAAGCTGCCTCACAAAGAGGTTTGCAAGTTATTGTTTCACTTGTTTTTACGTGTCTTGGCAAATGTTACTTAATTATCAAGCAATCAATACATATTTATAAAGCACATATTCTGTTTCTGAGGTAGACATTCTGAAAGTCACAAAAATAACCAACAAGGCTTCCCTTAGAGGGGCAGGGTGTTATCTCTTCTTACTTTACCCAGCCAATCTCTCTCAGAGATGAAATGAGGCAAAACTATACATTATGGATGACCTTTGTCTTGGAGGGGAAAGCAGGCCACTTCCAAAGGAATGAAAATGAAAGAGGGGAGAATAGCCCTGTCCCTAAGGGTATGGTGATAGAGCAAATGGATGGCTGAAGATAACATGGTTATACAACTTCTGATCTTCCTTTAGAACAGAACACCAAGCTCTACCTCATCCCATCCTCCTTGACCTCCACCCACTACTATTCTCCTTCTCTCCAGCCACTCTCTCTTGGTGCCATGTCCAAGAGGCTGAAGCAGAGCATCACATCCCACACCAAACCACCAAGTGCAGGGCCTGAGACGAGTCATATTTCCTGACCATACAGAACCTACAAACCTTAAAGAACATATCTCTGGGGATCACCAAATGCAGAGTACAGTCTAGAGAGGGTGTCATTGTGGACAGGGCTTAAGTGGATCCTTCAAGCAGGCAAGACTTAAGGCAGAACAGTGGAGCAGTGGTAGAGCTAAGTGTCTCTTCACGTCACAATGATGCTGGGACATTACTTGGCTACTGTTCACTCCTGAGTATGACTGGAGTCCTTAACTCAAACAAAAGCTGCCTGAGCGCAATAACTGTGAATTTTAGAGATTTTCTTAGGAACACTGTCACATGAACATGCTGTATAAGGCTGTGTGGTTTTGCTCAGAGCCTCCCTGGCCCTCAGCTTTGTAATTCATAATTTCTTGTTTGCATCTCTAGATGTCAAACGCAAATGACTAAAAACAACTCCATGTCTTTTCTGGAAGCTGCTTCTGTCCCTTTGCAGAGATATAACCAAGTTGACAGGGCAGCTAACATTGGAGTGTTAAAGAGGGGACAGAGAAGAGGCATGTGAGGGCCAGACCATGAGGTGACACTAGACCCCATGATTCTTCAGGATCAGTTAAAAAGAGCAAAGACCACATCTGAGTAGGAGACAAGTGGGAACACCTCAGCTCCATACCAGGGCCACCCACATGGAGACGGTTCTTAGATCACAATGCTCTCTTCTACCAAGTTCACCTCTTCTCCAGTTATCTTTTGGGGCCTAAGTTGAGGTTTTTCAGAGCTCTGTAGTATAATTCCACCATGGGCGACCATTTACCCATTTACCCCTTGTTACTTGGTTTAAATGTTCACTTTGTTTTCCTGCTCCCTGGTAAAAAAAACAGCAGGAACACCTGTCATCTGAATGAAGCAAAAGTCTTATTTCCTGACCAAACTACCAATCTTAAAAAACATATCTTTGATGATCATCAGATACAGATTACAGTCTAGAGAAGCTGTCACCGTGGGCAGGGCTTAAGTTGGTCCTTAAAGCAGATAAGAAGCAAAAGTGAAACTACCACCCTTGAACTACCAATCAGTAAAATAGGACGGGCTGAGACTTCCATTCTCAGCCCAAAAGTTTCCTTCAACTCAGGATTCTCTATTCATCAGTATTTCTTATTTATATCTCTACAAAAATCATTTTTTAAGGGGCAGATTTCTTCCTTCCTTACTTCCTTCCTTTCTTTCTAAGGTGTTTGCCATCGAGTACATGTACTAGCCAGAGAGAAACAGTGAGAGAGTGAAAGTAGGAAGTCACCCCTCAGGGGATATAGCCATGCTGCAATCCCTTCTTCTCCATTCTCTGCCCGGGATTTGGGGCATGTACACACATGCACCCAGCATATTTGAGCTGTCAGGTTCAGGACTCAAACTGTGGTTGACCATGTGGGAGTCCAGCACCTTATGCTACCTGCTGGCCCCACAAATACTTTTAACATATAAAAAGAAATAAGTAAAAAGAGGTAAAGAATAGCCACCAGTTAAACAAGCATAATATTAATTTAAAAATCTTTTTTTTTTTAGAATTATTTTATTTCTCTTTATTTATTTATTTTAATTTGACCAGAGAGAGAATGCCGCCAAGTCTGGGACTCAAACCGCAGTTGGCCATATGAGAGAGAGTCCAGCACCCTTAACCACCACGCCACCTGTTGGTCCCAAAACCATCTATATCTCAACATCCCAGTCTTCTAGATTTCTGTTTATAAACTGATCTTATTGAGAAATGTGACTACAGGAATGAGTAAGTTGAGAATCAGTAAGTGCTTCTGGAGGCCTCAGTCACTGCTGTCTCCTGACAACTACCATAGATCTCTCACACACATAAATACTCAATAAATATTAATTGATAAAATACATAGATGAAGAAGGGTAATAATTGAGTAATTTAAAACACAGCGAGTCTACCAAAAACATAAAATCTTAAGGGACTCAATATAATGGAGAGATTTAGCCTATATAACTGGAATGAGGATAATAAAGTAAATAAAGCATAAAAGGAAAGAAAATTTTAAGAAGATATAAAGGTCAATCAAAAAGTATAAGACAATGCCAAAGAAACCCTGTGATAGTAGTAACTACTGTCCTCAATTATCTGAAGGATGTCAAGTGGAAATGAAAGTATGGAGTTTGGTATTACTCTAGAGAATTACACTAAGATCAGCATGCCTAAATTTGAGAAATTCAGATAGCAATTACATAAAATTATTTACTAACAATTATGTCTGTCTAATAATAAAATCAGTTGTCTTCCAGGGTCATACACATCTTGTCACTGAAGACATAAATCACTACCCCTCATAGATTGTATACAATTTTGCCTTGAGTAAAAAATTAGACTAATTGGACTCTGAAATAGCATCCATAGCTCAGATTGTACTAATCTAGAACTCTGTGGTCCAAAGGGGGTAAACTCAAGCAAAGCAGACTTCCTAGAAGAGGAGAGTTTGGGGTCAGATGGGGAAAGAGATGACATGGAATGGCAAGCTAGCTTAGTTTAGCCTTATACACATTGGAATGTGGGATCCAGAAGTCTCACCAAGGGGAGGAGGACTAGTAAAACCACTCGGAATAATTGTGTCAAGGCACTTTAAGGTCCATAGGCTCATCATTCTCCAAATGATCTAGAGTAAGTTGGAGCTTTCCTAAATTGATAAACAATCCTAACCTGGATCGAATTGAAATGGGAAAATCTTACCAAATATTTAACAAGTTGGTGCAATGTGGAGAAGTCATTGAATTCGAAATGTAAAGAAGAGCAAGGCAAGTGCAACCCACAAATCTGGAACCAATTAGAAACATGGAAATGGCAGTCTCTGAACTGCCACCACAAAAGCACCCATCCTGGAAGCCTGGGACTGTTGTCATTATTGAGTCAGGGGTCATTATTTTATGAATCTGATATTGTAGTTGAGCCAGACAGACAACAGCACCTCCTTTCATTTCATTTTGGACAATAGCCAAATACAAGTCACTTTACTATGACTTAAAGAGTATTGTGCCCATCTGTTCACAATCGATGGGAATAATCGAGGGGTGGAATGTGCCAGGCACTCTTGGACAATCCTACGGAAGTGGGCTGGAGGTTTTTTTGGCTATTTGCCACGTAACGATAATTCCTTCGTTTGTGAACATATGGACTAGATGAAACTGTCACACTCAAAGAACGTGATATGGAAGGACTTGGGCTATTGCATTTCCAAAATAAAAAGTACTTAAGTTATAGCAAGGGAGTAGCCTTTCCATTGGGTGTTACACGAGAAATTCTTACAAGCTGGCGACTTTGTGTTATCAATCTTGGGAGAGCCTGGCCTTGTGCTCCAAATTAGAAAGGAAAAGGACATCATCTCTGTCCACTATCTTGGATTAAAAGCAAGGAGGCAATCACTTCAAAGGAGGGGGTGACCAAGAGATGTTCTGACAACATACATGAACCTCCCTTCTCCAGCTCACTTAACGATGGAGCCATTGGCAGTGGGTGAGAGGAAGAACCAAAAAGGGGTCTCAAATAATTTTTTCAGAGTTTGAAAAGAGTTCAATGGCTGAAGAAGAGAAACCTTACCAACAGTAGCTGAGAAAACAGTTCAGATAATATTGGATTATTTCTTAACATAATTTTGAGGAAAAAATTAAACTGTGCTGAAACATTCTTCTAATATCTGTCTTTTCAAGTTGGGAAACTTCCATTCATGACCTTTTTTTTTTTTTTTAGAGAAAGAAGAACACAGAACAGAACCATTAATTTAATTTGAGACCTGGTCAAAGCAAGGAAGTCGCTCCTAGCTCTTAGTCCCAAAACCATGATTCTCTTTCACTCGATATTTTTATAGTGAACATGGAGGTAAATTACAAAGGTAGAAAGCATATTTCTAAAGGGTAGCCTAGAGTTGGAGATAATGTTAGTCAATGAGATGTTGAGGTTCTTTTTATTTTGGATTTTTTTTTTCAAGTTTATGTATTTTTTTCCCCCAAGAGTAGATGGGAAGAGCAGACAGAGAGTCAGGCACTCACGACAGGCTCTCTACACTATAATCCACCCCCAGCCTCAGCCAGCCGGATCTCAGGTCCTTAAACTCCTGGCACCTACAAGGCAGTCCCAGGACATGAACTTGGGACCTTCCCAGGTATACTCAGTTGTGTTACCACTGTGCCACCATCTGACCCTTGCTGAGGATTTCTGATACAAACTGACAGAATCATCTCCTCTCTCTTCACATATGCCTTACAGGGTCAGTACCTAAACCAAGACAGGGCTACCCCTGTTTTAAGTGAAAACATCTGATCAGTACAACTTCCCCACACCCCAACCCCCCAACTAACCAGAGGGGCTAATGACTTAATTATGAGTCATCCAGACTCTTGAAATTTTCCCTGCCCTTCCAGTAAGGATTTCCCTCCTAATAAGGAAATCAAGTACAAGGAGCAGAAGAAATTCACACCAAGTCATTTTGCTTCTTATGGGCAGCTGTGTTGAAAGAATTTCTAGGAAAGGAGCTTATGTTGTAAGGTAAAATCAAATGTTTATGTTTCTGCAGGACTCTCCTCAGCCTCTTCAAAGGCCTAGGAATAAGGAAGAGTGAGCCTGAGTGACGGGGTCTGCCAGCACTGCCAGGAACATTGCATGCAGCCCTTTGCCTATCATGTCACAGCTCTCTCGCCTTTGTGTGAAGCTCAGGGTCACCAGTTCCAGGTGCTCTTGGTTATTCACCTACACTATTTCTGGCTCCATGCCCCTCTATTCCCTTCAGACACTCTTGTTATCATGATATTAGCAACTTTGAATGGTGTCATGTGTATATGTGTTTTCATGATTAGGAACTGAGAACATGACATAGGAGAACAGAATAAGAGACTCACAATCTGAGGTCCTAGATCCAGTGCTTTTTGCTAGCAGGGCAGCCTTGGGAAAATCTCTTTACCTATTTAAAATTCAGTTTCCTCATTCATAAAAGAGTAATGATAATCCTTGCCCTGTCTCAAAAGGCTATTCTAGATTTCAAGTGAGATAACCCATGTGGTTGTTGGTACAGAAATTATATCTCTTTCTTATTATATTCCAGCATCCACACTAGGGTTGTCCCCTCTCTGCAGGTTTAGCAAGATTTGGTTTAAATGTCATTGACTGTACCCCTGCCCCTCCAATGCTAAACACAGAGCTTGACCACGTATACTCAGAAGTCAAGCTTCCACACATCATTATGAAAAGGCCTCCAGAGATGGCACCTGCACTCTGGCCTTGTGTACCCTCGGACATGAGATAAGAGGACAGACCAGGACCTCAGAGCCTCCTAAAGGACACAATCAAAGCAGCAGAGGGGGATCCCCACCAGCACTGCAGGCTGCACAAGTACATCCAGCCTCACTGCCCAGAAGGCAAATCCCTCCCACAATAAGCCAGGAATTTGTTTCTCCTCTTTAGCCCCACCACCTGCAGAACTTCCATCACACCACTGCAGCCAAACTCCCTGGCACCATTCGCCTCACCATTTGGCAAGAAAAAAACACCTTAATTCTCTCACTGGGACTTGTTTTTAGATTCATAACTAAAATCTCTGATTCCCCAACAGAAAGCACCCAGGAGACCAAGGGGAGAAGGAAGCTCTGTGACATCTGAAGCCACTAATTGCCCATCTTCTCTGCAGTGGTGTGCTGACAGTGTCCTGTCTTCTTCCCTGGGTGTCTGCTAACAGGTCTGCCTGTGATTAGGAGCACTTATACTGATACTAACACGCTCTGCATCTTCAACAGCTGACACCTATAAGTAGCTCCTTTGTTATACCACAAAGTAAATTCAATAATTAATGGCCTTCTGGAGAATTCCAATTCACAGATTCTTTCAATAGAGCTTCAAAGACATTCCCAAACAATAAACATGTTTCCAGTCTAGATAAATCACTATTTTTTGCACTTTATCATACCACCAGGTACCACAGGCCCCAGAGTTAACTCCTCTAATGGAGTGATAAAGGAGGTAAGAAATGGCTGGATGCTCATGGGTGACTTGTGCAATATTTTACAAACATGAAAGAGAAATTTCACAGTTCTGTGGAGGTGGCCCCTAAAAAACTTAAAATGACCTCTCCACTGCTACCCAAATTCCATCACATTTTAAACATCTAAGTTAAATTCGACTTCTTCCATGACATTTTCTCTGATCACTTCAGCCTAAAAATATATTTATTCATTCATTCACTCATTCAACATGTATTTATTGAGTATCTACGGTACTAGTTCTTGGAAATAGAACAAAATAGCCACAATATCTATCTATTGGGTCTATCCTCTGATCTACTAACAGATGTAGTGTTTATATCCCTACATCAAATACAGTTTTTCACATATAGTATTTTCCTGGAATTCATATTTTACCATATAATTATTACTATGTCTTTGTAAGCAGTTTGTGGGTAAAAGCATTTTTCATTTCTTTTATAGTTTACTAAAAGAAAGTGCTGAGTAAATATATGTTGAATTAGCTGATTATATAAAAATTGCGCACACACACACACACACACACACACACACTTTTTTTAAGAGAGAGATTTTTGCTATAGGGCACATGTGCTTGCCAGAGACAGAGAAAGAGAGAAAACAATAAATCACCCCCCTTGGGGGGGGGTGTGTGTGGCCATGCCACAATCCCTTCTCCTCCATTCTCCTTTTGGGATTTTGGGCATACACATACACACACAGTTGGTGTGAGTTTCAAGCCGCCGAGTCTGGGACTTGAACCACAGTCAACTACATAGGAGCCCAGCAACTCCATCTACTGGTTCCCCCCAAATTATAGATATTTTTAAATTTTCTCATCTGGATTGTGCATTTATTCAAAGGCAAATGATTCTTTCTTCACATTTCTACATTTTCTAGAGCAGTCAGCATAGCTTTGGGTACATGGCTTAGTCTCAGAACATATTGGCTTAATTCAGTAATTCTGCTAAACCTGGAAGTTCCTCTTCCAGGAGAATACTTTTAATTACATTTTAGATTAGGAAATGAAAAGTCCAAGGTCAAGAAAAATAATATGGTCAGTCCTAAGTGACAGTCTTTCCTACCTGCCAGCTAAGCTTTCTCTCTCACCACAGCACTGTTTGTGAAGAAGGGATAAAGTTATATTTTATCTCAGGGGACTGACCTAAGTCACTTGTGCGTTGCAAGAAGAAAACCAGAACAGAGCAGTAAGTCTGACCTTAGACAGCATGAACACCCATGGAAACATGCATTGTGTGAGCCACATAGGATCTGCCTGCCAAAGACCATGCACGCAGGAGTCAGAGCTTCCTACTTGTCAGGGGTACAGCTATGGCCAAGACCAGTCCAGACAGACCAGAAACCCTGGGTTTCCTCATTGCACCACATACCCACACTGGCTCTTTTAGTTCAGCCTCTCAAAAATCCATCTTCTGGAGTAGGCAGATTTGCCCTAACAAGCCACAGCTAAGGAAGTCAGTGAGCCAGAACTGACTTCTGTGGGAAGATGGACCAATATCTTTTTCTACCCTAGGTGAGATGATGTGGATTAATGATGTGTCCTCAATCCTCACAGGCATACGTGAGTCCTACCACATGTACCACTGATAAACACATAGATAACATTGGCAAAGCACACCTAGCCAGCAGTCCAGGAACAGCATCAGGACATCCATGTCACCTGCAAAAGCATTAAACTGAATCAGTTCTGAGTTCTAGACATCCTCAAAGGGTACCTCAGGGTTTACCACCTGAAAATTCAGGGAATTTGCACTTAAGTTCATATTTCCCACCCCCCCAATTCGGAAGAATTCCAGAACCTTCAGAATCAACCTTAAATGACCAAAACATAAATCCCCTTTCCTGTCCCAGACACAATGCTAGACTTTGTTTCAGTCTTACCAGGTCTGAGAGACCTAATCACTGTTCATGTTGGGTCAGCCTGGAAGTATTCCTGTCTCCTCTTTCCTCGTGATTTGGGACAGATCCTGAAGATGCTGCTCTTGGAAACCAGCAGTGGCATTTAGTCATGCAAAGCAGTGAGCTGACTTCATTTTCCTCAATAAATATTTCATTAAGAGTCAGAGAAATAAGAGAAACCTTATTCATGAGATTTATGTTTGTCTTAATGATTCACGGCATAATTTGTTCCAATTAAATATTTATTTTAATACCTTCTTGGGTCTGAAAACTTCTGCCCATTCAACAGTGAGTCTTTGTATCATCAGACCCCTCACAAATGTGAAAACACTGGAAATGGCCGCCTCCTTATCCAAAGTGGGAGTTTTTTCTTTCCAGTTTTCTGGAAAGGAAATGAGAAGCCTGTGCCACATCTGTGCCATAGCAGCACTGTCTGACACATCCTTCAGGACCCTGCCAAGTCGGTCTCCACTCCATTTCCTCTTGCCCTGCATAGCTCAACCCTATAGACATTCTTACAAGTCTTACCTGCTCAGGTTCTTCTCCCAGGCACAGAATCCCAGAATCCCCACTGTATAACAAGATGGGGGAGAGGGGAGAGTGGGGCTCTCAGTATAGAATGGTGAAAAGAACATTGGGCTTGGAACAAAGACCCCAAGTTCAAGTTCCAATGTCATCACTTCAAGGATAGACAGAGTCAACTTGGTCACTCATCTGCCTGTTTCCTACTTGTAAAATAGGGAAATATATATTGTTGGAAAAATCAAATAAGATGATGAATGTGCTTTTATAAATTGTGAAGAATCATAACTACCTTCCAGTGTTGCTGTGACAATTAAATGAGAACATATATTTCCAGCATTTAGGACAAACCTGGTATATGATAATCAGATAAGATGTCATTATTATAAAAATATGAGAAATGAGATTTATTCACTTGTATTAGAAGTCCATGACTATTTATTTAGGCCTTACTGCTGATTTTATATTGCCTGAGTGAAGTTTTCCCATATACAGATATATAAAACTCAGTGATATCCAGGATGCATGTGTGTAACTTTTAAGTTATTATTTAACTTCATATTGACATATATCTTTGCAGTCTCCTAAAGAAACTGTCTCCCACAGAGATGGCATAATCCTTGCTCAGTTGCTGAAGCTTCCCTAGATCCTAAGAAAAGCATTCCCTATTACTTCACAGGGAGTATAGTCTAATCCACTCCCAAGCCCAGACCCAAAGAACAGTCCCCGTCAAGTGGCAGGCAGAGCCGTCTGCTGTCTGTGATCCTTCTGTCCTGCCCCCCAGCTGAGAGCCCCACCACTCAGTGTCTCTGAAATCTGGCCCTGGAACAGATGGAAGTGTCTCTAGCATCCCTGTGGAATGTTTCAGAGGCCTAGAAAGTTTAGCAGTCATTCTGAAAGAGGACATTTTCCTCTTCTTCCCTCCATACCAGGGGAAGCTTTCTGGATAACCCCCCAGAGGAGACAGGATGGGTGTAGGAGGGGAGAAAGAGTAGATTCCTAAGGCAACTTGAAACCCAAAGGGATTTTACCTTTTGCATTAATTAAATGTCATTTTTTAAAAATTTAAATCCCTGACACTGTGAGAAAGATTTACTATGCTAAAGCAAAAAGAGCTTCAGTCCCCGTCAAGTGGCAGGCAGAGCCTTCTGCTGTCTGTGATCCTTCTGTCCTGCCCCCCAGCTGAGAGCCCCACCACTCAGTGTCTCTGAAATCTGGCCCTGGAACAGATGGAAGTGTCTCTAGCATCCCTGTGGAATGTTTCAGAGGCCTAGAAAGTTTAGCAGTCATTCTGAAAGAGGACATTTTCCTCTTCTTCCCTCCATACCAGGGGAAGCTTTCTGGATAACCCCCCAGAGGAGACAGGATGGGTGTAGGAGGGGAGAAAGAGTAGATTCCTAAGGCAACTTGAAACCCAAAGGGATTTTACCTTTTGCATTAATTAAATGTCATTTTTTAAAAATTTAAATCCCTGACACTGTGAGAAAGATTTACTATGCTAAAGCAAAAAGAGCTTCTGAAAAGTAATTATAAAGGCTTATAAGTTAATAATGGCTTTGTACCTTGTACTACTAGAGGTAATTCCATTATCTGAAAAACTGAAAACTAGTGCTCAATAACAGAAATGTTCCAATCCACAGCTCCTGAAAGAACAGGAATAATGCCAACAGCTCTCTTCACCACCACACCATGTTAAATGCTTTTCTCCTCCAGGAAGCCATCCCAGAATATCTCCCACCAAGTCTGAGTCATCCCATTCACTCTAGACACCTCCCACCCCATGCCCCCACCCACACACACACTGCCTTAATGTTCCTCTACTTCTTCCGGAAGAATCTTAAATTAACACAAGGGTGCATTATTTTAGCACTCTTTTTTTTTCAATTTACATAAATTCTTCTATTTATTTATTTAAGAGAGTAATATCAGCCCAAAGGAACGAGCAAATCATTCTAGGTTCCAAGGTACAGCTAGGGTCAGAATGGTTCTGGAACTTCCCTAGCACCTTTCAAATCACCAATTCTGCCTTTCCCAGAGATGACTCTTATTAAATGTTAGTTATTAAAATATATGTTGCTGACCCCCGCCCCCCCAAAAAAAGCTTGAGGAAAAAAAATACAACTTTTTCTTTTCCAAAAATGAAATTCCCAGTGCAGACCCCAGCTCAGAGCAGTAGGTCAATGGAATATAAGTCCATGCACCAACCAGTCTCCCTTCTCTCCTGCGAGCTGTTGCAGATCAGAATGAAGCCTGTGATGTCTGAAATCTGATCTTCCATCTGCCACTTGATCTTCCATCTGTCACTTTCCCATTTTGGCAGGGGGTTGGGGGCTGGAAGATAGAGCAATAGAGATCTCTAGGGGTCTACTTGGTGATGGGCAGATGTTAATTTGGACTCCAAATGGGATAGAGGTAACTCTGCTTCAAAAGCAAGAAGAGGACAAGGGTCACAGCCAAATAGACGTTGATGGCCAGAGGAGATGGCAAGATGCTACTGAACAATCCAACATCTGACTCTGCCTCCATGTGTCTAGGGTACAGGTATTCTTAGGAAAGAAAGGAAGAGGAAAAATGGAAAGGACATAAGGTTAGAATTATAAAGGCTGGATTAGAATCCTAATTACACATATCACTGGACAGGCTAAATGATTTGGGAAGCCGCTTTTTTTAAAAAAAGAACTATTTAATTTTATTTATTATTATTATTTTATTTGCTATAGGATGCATATACTCATCAGAGAGAGAACGAGAGGGTGGGAAAGTGAGAAAGCAAGCCACCAGGTTTGAGACTCAAACTATGGTCTGCTATGTGGGAGTCCAGTGTCTTAACCACCATGCCACCAACTTCTTTGAACCTCAGTTTCCTGATCTGTGAAACAGGATCTACACTACTGTGAGGGTTGAGATTAGCACAAAGGACAGTTAATAACACATGGTAAGTACATAATCAATGTCTAAAAAATCTAAATTACAATATAACCATTTTCTTTGTCTTTTTAATTTTATTTTATGTATTTAATCACTATACATCACTTAGCATGTAAGTGATGTATTTCCCCAACATGAATACACTTCACACCACTCCAGTGGAGGATACAAAACACATTATCATCAACAGATAATAATCCATTTCTGTGTTCCATAAATGTCTTGCCTCTCTATTTACCTCCTTAATTTCTTTCCTTACACTCTCCCTCTTCTACCTAATACAACCATTTTCAATAGGTCATATTTTCTAGGTTCTTTTCCTAATAGGACTAGATTTTTGTTCTCTCCCTATAGTATTTTTGCTGGCCCCTGCATAACTAATAAAATGCTATAAGAGACTACCACTTGGAACAGAAGCCTCTAAAAATGACAAAAGACATCTATTCATAAGGGGGAGGAAAGCTGGGTTTCAAGAACACAGTACCTAGGCCAACTAAGCTAAAACCACCATAAGATCATTCTAAAATGTCACTGTCACTATGAGATAAATCTGCACCATACCTTCATCTAAATTCAGAAAAGAAGTTTTAAGTCATCAAATTTGCTTATTTGGAGACGATGTCCTAATAAAGAGATTTTTATCTTTAAAAATGTATCCCTACTGGGACCAGCTGGTGGCGTGGTGATTAAGGTACTGGACACTCCCACATGGCTGACCACGGTTCGTCCTAGACCTAGTAGCTTGCTTTCTCACTTTCTCTCTCTCTCTCTCTTCATCTCTTTCTCTCTGATCAAATTAAAATAAATGAATGAATAAATAAAATTAAATAAAAAAATAAATCTTTAAAAAAAAAAAAGGTATCCCTACCATTATTAACAATACTTTCTTCCACACTGAGAAATGTTCCTGGAACCAGATCTTTTTCTGGAAACCAATTTAAATTTATGAAGGTTCTGGTACTTATGATAAAATGGAAGTAAATCTGGCTGAGGCAAAGACCTACATTCCCAAGATAACTGACCATTCATTTATTAGTTGCTGCCCCTAGCTAACACCTAAACCACAAGCTGCCCTTGCTCAACCTCCCTGCAGGAATCCTGGTCATTATGAAGTACCAGGATGAAGTTGAAAATGTAAGGGAAGTGAACAGTATTAAATCAAGGGACACACCCTTTAGAGCCAAGGTCAACACCAAGAAGGGGCAGCAGGGCTTAGACAGTGGCGGAAAGACTCCACCCATACAGCACTTTGAACAGAAGCTCTCTTCCAATTGGAGGCACAGAGCTGCTAATCTGACACACACCCAAAACAGAAATGTGGGTAAAAATAAAATTACGACTGCTCCCGTGAGAAGACCAGGAAGAGAACATATTGAAACAATCACAGCCTGCAGCCCTGCCTAACAGCAGTGCTGCTAAATGACCTCAGCCACGGACAGGAAAGGATCGATCAAGTTACTTTCCTTGTTCAAAATCCCTCAATGGATTCCCATAGACTACTAAATAAAATCCCAAGTCTCTAGTGTTGAACATGAAGCCTACCAAGCCAGTGTCTCTAGCTTTCTCTCATTTCAAGTCCCCTTCACACATACTCTTTTCTCCTGGCATTTTTCTTGTGGGGTGAAGGGGAGGGCTGTTGTTTTTCTGGTTCCAAGATGTGTCGTTAGGTTGTCTATCTGCCACCCTGTTTTCTTTTTGTAGGCACTAATTGCTATGAACTTCCCTCTTATGGCTACTTTGGCTGTGTCCCATGGATTATGAAAACTTGTCTTCTCATTATCATTGGTTTCAATGAATCTTTTTATTTCAGTCTTAATTTCCACAGTAGTTGCAAAGTCATTTAGGATTAGGTTGTTAAGTACCCATGTGTTTGTGTATTTTCCAGGATTCTTTCTGCAGTTAATTTCAAGTTTAATTCTATTTGGTTGGAGATGCTGGACATAGTTTCTATACCTCTGAATTTGTACATACTTGTTTTATGCCCTATCATATGGTCAATCTTCAAAAATGTTCCATGTGGAAATGATAAAAAATGTGTATTTTGTGGTTATTAGGTGAAAACTTCTATACATGTCTGTTAAGTCCACTTGATTTATGGTGTCCTTTAGATCCTGTATCTCTTATTTTTTGTCTAGATGATCTGTCCAGAGGAGACAGTGAGGTGTTACAATCTGTGATTGTTGTGTTGCAGTCTCTCTCTCCCATTAGATCAAGCAGTCTTTCACGTATTTGGGCGCTCCAACACTGGGTGTGCAGATGTTTATAAATGTTATATCTTCTTGGTGGATTAGCTCTTTTAGTATTATAGTGTCCTTCTTACAGTTGTCTTAAAGTCTATTTTTTCTGATATTAGTATTGTGACTCCAGCCTTCTGATTTCCACTTGCATGCTCTCTCAAATGCATGTAGAAATATATCCTCCATATAAGGGTTATTTCTCAAACTCTCCGTTTCCTTCCCCTATGTCCACAAGTATGGCTTCTATTCACTCTTTAAGGTTTTTCAAGGCCATGTCCACAGCTGGAATTCTCCTCTTCTCTGCTCTCATGGCACTTTGCAACTGAGTGGTCCTTTCTCTTCACTGTAATTCTCATGAAAACAAAGACTCTGTCTTTTTCATACTCATAATAGTGCCTATACAGCGTAGTTATACAATAAAGATGAGAAGTCTTCAAAAAGTTTGTGAAAAACTACTATACATGGACTTCAAAAGTTATTTACGACATAAATTCATATTTTAATTCCACCTTTCCACAGGCTTTTTGAAGTCCCACTATGGGTTACATTCAGGAATGCTACTCATGACTGAGAAGTTTCTTCTATAACTTGAGTTTAGTCCTCGTCAGATAAGAAGTCCTTTATTTTATTTCTCATGTGGCACCTCAGGCACTGAAGTCTCATTTCATTATGTCCAGGAACCCCACACTCATTTCTTCCCGACAGCTTCTCAGAAAGCATTATGGTAGCCACATCTGCTGTATCCTTCCTCTCCTGTTCTGGCTGCCATTGTCACTAGAGGATACACGAAGCACCCTCCGTGAAGAAACAAGCATCTGACCCACAGTGCTGGATCCAGGATTCTCAAATCACCAACTCTCCAAGCTCCAAAGGGCCAGAGTTCCTGGATTCTTCACAACACTGGGATCAAGCTTTGATGGAAGCTAAGCCCATCTTTCCCACTCTTGTTCACAAGATCATTATTACCTGTCCCCATATATCACACACAGTACACATAACAGCTGCTCCTTCAACTTCTGCACAGTGCTCGTCTCTTCAGAGCTCACAGATTGGTCAGAGATGAACTTCTAGAAAAGAGAGCTCACAGTCTCCCCAAAACCTATTTCCCTTTCTTCTCCTTCAAGTCCATCATGCAAATAGGTACCAGCAGTAGTTGCCTCTCTGATGAAATGGCCAGGTAAGGTCCAAATGCCATAGTGACCACTATGCAGTAATAAGCAGTGAAATTATAAGTTAGGCCAAGCCATTTTTATTTATTTATGCAGGCTGAAATGACACCTCTTTACCTCTTACATAGCCCCACTTACAATCTTCTGCTTCAGACCTTAAGCCCCTGTTTGAGGTGGTAAAGGACTGACTATAGTCACTATAGAAATACTTAAAAGAGACAAGTCTCTTCTCTTACCTTCTCGTCCTTCTAATGTCTCTACCCAGGGCCTACTTTCTATCTTCCAGGGATCTCTCTGCCTCAGTCCCTCCTTCTCTAGTCAAGACAGATATTCACCACTGCCTTTGGATCCTTCTCTCCTGAAGTTGTCAATACGAATGGATCTGAGCAGATACTGCCCAGGGTCTGAAGATTTATCAATGCTGAAGCCTTCTAATGCCTGCCAATTAGTATGTCCAAGGTCATCCAAGCCCTTAATCTACTTAATGGAGAAGGAACTCCAGTGAGGTAGGAAGCACCTCAAGTCTGCAGACTGAGCCAGCAGAAGACAGCAGGAAAATTGCCCCCGGAGACAGCCTAGTCCCGCAACTTGGCAAGTAGCCTCAAGGTGAGAAGGAAGGATTCCCACTCCTGCTGGAAACACATCCCAGTTATAATCAAGTGCACAGAGCAGCCTAAGATGAAAGTCACACATCAAGCCAAAGTTAAATTTATACTGCTGGGCCTTGGGCCAACTTCAAAGCAAATGGAAGTTAGTTTTATTCCCTCCCCACAACTCAATCATGACTGTCCTCTCTCAAAGTCCAGGTCTTCATGTATACATCCTGTCTCATCTACTCCTTCTAAACCTGTGTTCCTGAGCTTCCAAGCCCCAGGTCCCTTCTTAATTGTTCCACTACTTCTACTAATCCAAAAGTTACATTTTAAGCAAGACAGGTTAAGACTTAAGAGCTAACACATACTGAGCATTTAACATGTGTAATATCATCTAATCCTTATGATGACTCAATGAGGAAGTATAAATGATCATGTTAACCTCTTCAAGATGAAGAGATCAAGGACTAGAGAGACTGAGTGACATTCCCAATATTGCTTAGTAAAAAGCGGTGAAATTGTGAGTTAAGCCAAGTCACTTTTATTGCAAAACTTCCTCCCATTTACCATTAAGCACACTGTCTAAATTTATAAGATAAGCCTAGCCACAGGGGTTGATACTTTCAAATTTTATTAAGTTTTAAGTTTTTCTTTGGGTTATAAAGGACCCTTGTCATCAAAATCAATAGCTTTAACTGGTAGGGTTAGAGGATAAGATGTCATGGAGGTGATAAAAAAAAAAGGAGATAAAAGGAGAAAGAACTCACAAGTATGTACCCCTTTCCATTCACTTTCTAAACACTTGACCTCCTCATACTCCCAAATTCAGCTGCCCATGACTAAAAATATTACTACCTCTTTTGATCCAAAAGTTAGATTTCAGGCAATTAGGTTAGGACTTAATAGCTAACACGTATTCAGCATGAAACTTGTGTAATATCGATAGCCTAATCATTATGGTGACTCAATGAGAAAGTATAATATGACAATGTCAGCATCTTCAAGATAAAGAGATGAAGGACTGGAGAGACTGTGTGTGTGTGTGTGTGTGTGTGTGTGTGTGTACAGACATATACATCCCCCTGGGCACACTTCCATCCTTTTTTGAGTATCTTCTTTGAGTGTTTTCCAAGAGCTGGTAAAGACTCTTGCAAGGATGGACTGATAAAAGAAAGTTCTAAGATATGGTCAAGCCATAGAGACAGAATATAGAAAAGAGTGGGAGGGAAAATAGATCTTGAAACTTCAGAAGACTACTGTTCAGGAATTATAGAAGGGTCAACTGAGGTCAGGGAATGAACTTCCCCTCCTATGAGACTCCTTCTCCCAAAGGGGAGATACAAATCCATCTGTTTTCTGAAAGACAGGGAACAAGACTACACTCAGAAAAGGCTGTCTTTGGTACCTCATACCTCACCTTCTGTGCTCGTAGGTACTAGAATAAGTATAGAGGAACAAGGACAACTTTCTAGCCCTGCTGGAAAAATGAAGCCCAGGTTTCTGAGATCTCAGGAAATCTTAAGCCTTAATGTGATCCTTTCTGCAAGATGCCACTCACCTCTGCCAGGAGGAATACTTGGAAAGTCCCTGCTCACCCAATTGAGCCACATAATTCCATAATATTCATTAGTTTCTATATAATGTGCATTTATAGAAGAAGTCATTGTAATATGGTTATGTTTTATGACTAAATTGCCAATAAAGCCACTTTCTATTATATAATTTTTATTTTCTGACATTTTAATTTGCCAGAGGGCACAAGCACTTGCTGGAAAGAGACAGAGGGAGGGAGGGAAAGGAGAAGAGAGAGAGGAAGTAAGAAGTACCCTCCCATGGGAGATTGCCATACTGCAATCCCTTTTCCTTTAGGGACTTTGGATATATATATGCATACTCAGCATGTTTTTCAAGCCACTGGGTCCAGGGCTTGAACTATGCAGTCATTCATGTAGGATATAGCCACCTCAACTACCACTCCACTTGGCTGGCCAGAGTATCTTTTATTAAATAAAGTTATTACATTTGATCACAAGCAATGCCAAATTTCCAGATTTTTTTTTTAACTTACTTATTTCCTCCATGAGTGAAAGAGCCAGAGGCGCAGAGAAAAGAGACAGCACCCTAACCGGGTCCTGTTGCCATGATCCAACCCAAGTCTCAGCCAGCCCCAGATCATAGAAACATTCATGCCTGGTGTACCCAGGGAGTTCCCCAGATGCAAACCCTCAGAACCCTTCCACTGGGTCAGCCTGATAGTGCTGCATCCTTCTGCTGTGTCATCATCTGGCCCCAAATTATCAGTTTTTAAATTATAAAGTATGATTTCAAAAAACATGCTCCCCATATTTCTGAGTCCTCCTTTTTAAGTTTGGCTTTATACTTTTGTTGGATAATTCAGAGCACATAGAACCCCTCATAGAAGAACACTGACTATACTTTGTAATCCTTAACCATATCAGAGTGTAATAAACGCAATTGGTTGCCTACTTAGGGGTCATTTACCCCTTTGTCCTGCTTACAGAACCTATATTTTCTGTGCATGCATGTGCTTCAGGGCAAGCAAAGATAACTTCTAACTGTACATGGTAAATACTGATTATACTACACCAATCAAGAAAATTACATCCCCTTCCAGTGACTTGTTTAGGAATTGGTGGTAAAAGTATGTCTTTTGAAACATGAGGAAAAGTCCCCTAAAGGACATGTGGGAAAGGTTTTCTTGCTCTTAAAGAAACCTCTGAATGCATGCATAAAGAAGCCAGCTCTTTAGCTGTTGTCAGTTCTGAACCTAACATATGGAGTTATGGCAGCCATCTTGGGATGATAAGAGTAGAATGGAAGGATACAACGAATTGGATCTTGGGATCTCCAATTCTTATCTTGGCAAGGTAAGTGGTTAGGACCGAACCTCTCACTGAAGACAACTGTTTTCTGTATTTATTTGTGTTTTGTGTGTGTGTGTGTGTGTGTGTGTGTGTGTGTTTTGAGAGATTTTCGCTATAGGGCTCGTGCGCTCGCCAGACAGACAGAGAGAGAAAGAGAGACAGAAAGCGAGAAATCACCCCCCAGGGGGGATGGTCACACCGCAATCCATTCTCCTCCATTCTCCTCTCGGGATCTTGGGCACGCACGCACACGCGCCCGGCATGAGTTTTAAGCCACCGGGTCCAGGACGCGAACCGCGGTCGACTACATGGGAGTCCAGCGACATAGCCATTACGCTAACTGCTGGTTCCCCTGTATTTATTTTTATCATCTTAAAAGTATTTTAAAACTAGCAAGATAACAAAGAATTACTAGGCCAAACCTAGGAGTGGCTGAGGATCCAGAGGTAAGCCAAGAACACAAAGTAGGTTTTTTCCTGCTGCAAAAAACAGTAACAAAACTGAGTTGTGTTTCTGGCAACTAGGAAGACTAAAGAAATCAAAAATCAATGTTCAGGGCTTGCCCAAGGAAGAGACTCTCACAAATTATACCGAATCTAAGCTAGGCTTCCTCCCAGGAGCATTGCCCTCAACACCTAGAAATAAGTCAGCTCTCACGTAAACTTGAAATTCAGTTGCTTGTAACCTGGGTTTAAGGAATCTCAATCATTCAACTAGGGTTGAGATGTAGTTTGTCAAAAGCAAATGAAAATCACTGTAGGAACAAGTTGTTATTCTAGGCTTCAAGGATAATACAAGACTATACTAGAGCAAAACTTAGGAGAAGCTGAGAATCTCAAGAGGTAGGCCAAAAACACAAAGTAGCTTTTGCCCTGAGATCGCTGGTCAAGCTGCAAGAAACCATAGGGATTTCATCCCCACAAACTGTTTCAAAAACAGTGAGCAAGGCAAAATCAAAGACAACCAGACACATGAGAAAAAATATACTGAGAACAAGAATAATCAGGGACAGCAGACTACACAAACTAATTGAGGTAATCATTTCACAGTGTGTGTGTTTGTAAATATGTACATAGCAAATATATTCTAAATATTTTTATTTGTCAATTTTACTAAATGAAGCTGGAAAAATTAATAGGACCAGACTTACAAAGACTTTACATACATAATTATCAGACAGAAACAATAAAATAGATATGCTTATTACACTCAAAGAAAGATAAGACAAGTTTGAAAGTTTTTCCATGAAACTGAAAACTAAAAAAAGATTTGAAAAATAATTACATAGGTAGTCAAAGACTGAAATATACAATAATTGAAATGAAGAACTCACTGAGCACATTTAATTGTAGATTAAACACAGCTAGACAGAAAATTTCATTTTTTAGATAGAAAATTAATATACTAGAAGATAAATCAGATGAAACTCTCTAGAATGCATCAGAGATATACTAATGAAAATATGGAACTAATAAAAATATAAACAGTGAGAAATTGTAACATACAATTAATTGGTATCCCAAAAGGAAAGCAGAGAAAGAAGAGATAAGGACTAAGACTTTGCCGAAACTGATCAACTGTGACATATTATAAATAGTCTAACAATCCCAAGCAGACTAAATAGAAAAGAATCACCTAATGATTCTGCGTGTCTAATATAACTGCCCAACTTCAGGTCTTCTTGTTAAAAGAAGCAGAAGAGGAAGAAGGAGATGCATTTATCATTTAAGCCATTTTGAATTTGAGTTCAGTGACCTGCAGCCAAGAGCATCTTAAATGATACTCACGGTGAGAATAAAGCAGCCGCCATGTATTGAGTACCTACTACAGGCAGCATGCACAGTACATACATTTCAGTTTTGTGTAATTCCCCACGAAGCCTTAAAACGTGGTATATTTCAGTCAAAAACAGGCTTAGTAGGCTATACACACAAACTGCCCCCCAACCTAGCAGTTTAAGAGAAAATATGATTATTTCTTGCTTATACTACCTGTTTAACGTGGTTAAGCAGAGAACTATGATCACCATAGTTATTCACGGTCCCAGGCTGATGAAGACGAACAGAGCTTACACAATCAATGAAATAGAAGAATGAGTTAAATAGTATATGGCTTTTAAAGTTTCCGGAACTAAAGCACCTGACTTCTGCTCACATTTTATTTGCAAAACCAAGTCATATGGCCAAAGGTATAGGGAAGTACAACATTATCATGTACCCGTAATATGAAGAACTGAAAGTGTTTACTAGAGGGCACTAATGACTACCACAAATAGATATTATCCTAATCCTCTGAGTGAGGAAACTGAGACCAGTGTGGTATTTAAGTAGTTGATACTTGGATAAATCAAGAATTTACTAATTAATACATCTTCTGAAAGGGATATTACTAACATCACTATTTGCCTTTTGGTAGTGGAAGTATTGAGAAGGTAAATGTAGCAGTAATATAGTCTCTAAAGGCCAGGCAGAGTGCCCAGCTGGGTCTTATCCCCGATTATCCCAAAGTTACCAACCCCAGCGGCAGAATAGGGAACCAAGGGAGCCAGGGTCAAATATCCTAGTCCGTCCTTTGTCCTCTGTGCTAACTTCAGCCTATCACAAGGGTGAGACTGAACTGCAATTGGCCAAAAAGAGAGAAAGTGTACATACACTGGAGATTCCCACTGTCTTACGTCTTCCAGGTGCTCAAGATGCAGTTGAGAGGTGAAAAAAATAAGCCCACGCAATCGAGTTAGCCATGCCAAGTTTCTTAACTTTGATCTTTACAGGTTCAGAAAGTTTGCCAAGGTAAAGGAGACCCAAACTGAGAGTTCTCAACCTATCATGTTCAAACACAGAAGGGGCTGCCTTGCTCTCCTAGGTCTTCAAGACCTTCCTATGAGCTGGATTTTCCAGCCTGTAATGTGCAGAACATTCCCCGCCTCCTTCCATACCTAATGCTGACACTGTTCACCTACCCCCTCCAACTCCACATTCATTGGCAATCTCCCCTCCTGCTACGCACAAGCTTGCTGCTGCCAGCCTAGTGTGGCCTCCGGCAGCCACAGCAGCATCCCTCTGGGACTCTCTCCCTGCGGCAGGAAAGGAGTCAACATCAGAGCTCTTATTTATTTATGTGTTGGTTTATTCCTTCCCAGAGATGAGGTAGTGGTTAAGGGGAAGGGGAGGAGGAAGCACAGAGAGGGAAAGCCTAGAAAAAGAATTGTGGTGGGCCAGAGAGTGGAGGAATAAAAGTCTCTACAATCTCAACTGCTTTCCAACCACACTGTCTCTAGTTGAGCCTCCTGGGTGAAAGGTCTGTGTTATAGTGGGGATGGGAGTTTGTAACCTTAATTATGTCTCGAAGCATTTGGCTGTGTTCATCCTGAAGCTTATAGCAGAAAAAAAAAATGTGGTTTCCATTACAGTGTCACTGAGGGACTTGTACAGAGGTTGGGATCATTAAAATGAAAACACTGATGAGTAAGCCATGGCATTTTGTCTCCAAGACTTACGTCCTTCCTCCACCCCTAGCCCTGTACTTTATTTTGAGACAGGCTTAAAATAGTCTATAAAATATGGAGCTCATTATCCCATCTAACAGATTTCATTTAGCATGAATGTAGATTAAAAGCCCCATGTCAATTTTTCATAGCTTGAGTATATAAGGAAAACACTCTTCTGTCTTTACCCAGGGCTACTGGAGGGTATTGGGGGTTGGGATGAGTGTGTGTGTGTTTGGTTAGAAAAGGTCTTACTATATCACAATCACCCTGCCTCAGCCTCCTAAGTAGCTGAGGTCTATAGGTATGAGCCACTGACAAAAGGTACCACTTCCAACACCACTCAGCTTGTTTTTCACAATGATAATAAGGAAAGATGGCAAACACATATAATCCTGCTTTGAGAACTTCTGGAATTTTTTCTTGGAGACTTGAAAAGCTAAATCTAATCTAGAACCTATCACTTCTCTAGTCTGCCCATCTTTCCAAACATACAATGACTACCACTACTGAGCCCATTTAAAGAGTGAGTCTTAAGAGTATAACGAAATGAGGCCTCAACTTGGAATTTTTTGGTTTCACATTTAGGCTCAGTTAAAAACTACATGACTTTGGAAAGTAAAATAATCTCATGAGCCTTAGTTGCCTTATCTCTTAAATGAGAGGTCCCTTTGTATGTTGCTGGAGCTATAATTACAGGGGTAGAAAGAAAATGAAATAAAAACCAATCACCATTGGTCTTATTTGACCCAATTATCATCTTGTGAGCCAGTAAATTTCCTTTTTAACTGGTAAAACCCCATTCTTCCCTAATTAAACCTCTCCTCCACATCTTTAGAGTATTTGTACTACATTTTCTCTCCCCCTGACTGCTCCTTCTCCTTGTTCTAACCAAATACTCAAAGATCCAAACACTCTCACTATCAGTGTACTTAATAATGAGTATGTGCTGATAACTTGATTCATCAGTCTTGAACACATTCTACATGCAGTTGTCATCTCCTTTTCAAGGTCACCCACAAGGCCTGGCATGGGGTTCAGTATAAAAAGGAGGAGGAGAAACTGGTCTTTTGATTATACTGACAGTCCCCTCTGTGCTGGCCCTTAGAGATGTGTTCAGTGCTAGAGTATCCAGATGAGAGACCTCCCCTACACCCCTACATTTCCTAGGCATGGGTCTCTCTTAGTCCCCTCTGCTATCTAATCTACACAATGAGAAAAACACCCTTTACATCACAAAGTGGTTGAAGATTTGAGTGAAGCAGACCCATTCAAGGTCTTGAACTATCTGTTCTAGCCTTAGTCCATGACTCTGTTTTCTCTTTTGTGAAAAATATCAATGCCATTTGAACTGTACTTCCCTTTTTTTTTTTTTTTTTACTTAAAAAAATCATTTTCTAAGCACTCCTTTCTTTCTTCCTACAGAGGAAGTGTTCTCCCTCCTCCAGTCTACTGCTTCCAACTGTGCTCTGTATTCAACCCATTCCTACCTCCTCCAGGACACTGCTACACTTTACAACACTTATCACAAGCTGTTATTATAAATTCAACTGTTGCGTGACTTGTGTATTGTCTGCTTCACTCACTGGAATGTAAACTTCATGAAGACTTCATGCCTTATTCATACTGTATCTCCAGCAAATAGCACAGTGCTTGGAATATTGTCAGTGCTCAATGAATATTTATTGGATGGATTAATGAATCTATTTCTGTTCATCATTTTCAAATTTCTGCCACTGATCCTCTCCCCCAGTCTCAAATACATTCAGGCCTTCTTTCTTTAACAGACCCTAACATCCCACCAACCACCATTCTATTTTTATCTTGCATTTTCTGACATATTTCTCAAACAAACAATGTGTCCTTCCTGCTGCCTCATCTTCACCACCTCCTCCCACTGCAATCTGGTTTCTCCTCATTGAGGCGCAGAAACAATGCTCTAAGTAGTCACCAATGCCTTCTGTCACCAAATCCCCAACACTGCCCCATCTCCCTGCAGATAGGGATCTCTAATCATCTCTACTCCCAGGAAATGACTATAGCTTGGCTCTCCTCCTACCTTTAGGAATACTCTTCTCATCTCTCTGATCCTGATCCACACTACCCAAGAACTATCTACACTACTCTCATTTCTCTCTGTACTGAATTCCCTGAGCTAATATCAATTTCACTGTCACCTCTAGGTGGACGATGCAAAAGTATATGTTTCCTGCCTTAACTGCTCCTTAGAAATGCAGGCATATGGGGCCAGCAGGTGGCGTGATGGTTAAGGTACTGGACTCCCACATGGTTCCAGTCCTGGACCTGGCACCTTGCTTTTTCTCACTTTCTCTTACTCTCTCATCAAATTAAAAATCATGATAAGAAATAAAACTAACTAAATAAATTAAATTAAATGCCGGCTTACTTCAACTGTATGAAAAAACTGGGCATTTTGTGATCATCTAAAAATCACTTTTTTTTTTTTTGAGAGGTTTTCGCTATAGGGCACGTGCGCTCGCCAGACAGACAGAGAGAGACATAGAGACAGAAAGCGAGAAATCACCCCCCGGGGGGATGGTCACACCGCAATCCCTTCTCCTCCATTCTCCTCTC
>NW_006159920.1:2169814-2199834 GCF_000334495.1 Tupaia belangeri chinensis
GGGGGGATGGTCACACCGCAATCCCTTCTCCTCCATTCTCCTCTCGGGATCTTGGGCACGCACGCACATGTGCCCGGCGTGAGTTTTAAGCCACCGGGTCCAGGACACAAACTGCGGTCGACTACGTGGGAGTCCAGCGACATAGACATTACGCTAACTGCTGGTTCCCTAAAACTCTTTCTAAATGCCTTTACCAACACCTCCCCTTTTCAGACTTCAGTGTAATTGTTGATACCCCTCCAGTCAAACCTAAGTATGGAAGCTTTAATCATTTTTTGACTAGGAAGAGTAAGCAATTCTTGTTATCCTCTTTGACATTATCTCACACACCCTTCTTTTCCTGCTTTCCATAGATTATTTTTCTTTCACTTCCAATCTTCTTTTCCTCCAGTTTTTCTTGTGTATCTGGATTTATCTTCTAAAAACATTAACAGCACCAGGATCTGGTGCTAAGAAGTTCCCTGAGACTTCTCCCCCAACAATGCCTCACCTTCCTGACACACTGAAATGTTCCCTCTTCTTTAGCTATGTATCTCCTCCAACCCTTTTTTTGTGACTCTGAACATGCTTTCTTTATTGATTGAAATGCTTTTGCCTCTTCTTCACCAAGTAAATTCCTATTCATCCTGCATGCCTAAGCTTAATTATGAGATATCCTGAAAACACATATTTCTCCAGCTCCTCTAGGCAATTAGTTATTCTGTCCTGCAAGATTCCATGCAGGTCTGGGTAATTATACTTTCCAAATTTGTTATATTTTTTATGTATCAGAGTCTTTGCTTAGACTACAAGCATCTCTGCTGTGCTTCCCTGTATTCCCAGCACTTAATCTACCGCCTGGTATATGGGTATTGTTCAATACATTTTCGAAATCAAATGCTACCACCATGCAACCACTTGCTCTAAACCTGACGTGCATGCAGGAATTTTCACAAGGTACCCCAACATCTCAACCTAACCTGAATACCATGCAAATGCTCCAAATACTTTGATTTAGTCATCATTCCCTATTCTTGTTCTGTTCTCGTTGACGTCCATTTTCATAATTAAGTACTGCTAAAGCTTAACTCATTTTTCTCCTTTTCATTCTACCTGCCATTGTATTATTTGTTGTGTTGTTGTCAAATATTTCCTCTACTAGACTGTAAACATTTGCAAAGAGAAAAACACTGTCTTTTCCAATACTGTATCCTCAAAGCCTTGAATAGGGCAAAGCACATAGTAGATCCTCCAAAGATATTTGTTGAATGAATGAGCATTTCCTCCTTCATTCAGACCCCATTATTTCTACTTCTTGTGAATTCATAGTCCCTAGTAATTCAACCTGAAATAATACCTTGTGGCATCACACAAAGGTGTTGTAGGCACACATATTGTAAGTATAAAAGTACTGTCCACATGCAACCATGAAATGCTAAAGCTAGAAGAGATCCTCCTTTTAAGAAGCCCATCGTTGGGAACCAGCAGTTAGCGTAATGGCTATGTCGCTGGACTCCCATGCAGTTTACCGCGGTTCGCGTCCCAGACCCAGTGGATTAAAACTCATACCGGGCACGTGTGCGTGCATGCCCAAGATCCCAGAGGAGAATGGAGAAGGGATTGCGGCGTGACCATCCCCTCTGGGAGGTGATTTCTCACTTTCTGTCTCTATGTCTCTCTCTCTGTCTGGCGAGCGCACGCGCCCTATAGCAAAAAAAACTCTCCAGAAAAAAAAAAAAAAGAAGAAGCCGCCGCCCATCATTTGAAGAGCCAACAGAGATTCAGAGAAGTTATTGTTGGCGCTTGATCTTTCAGAAGTTTGAATTGTAGGCTCCCTAAAGATCTCCAAAAAAAAAAAAAAAAAAAAGAAGAAGAAGCCGCCCATCATTTGAAGAGCCAACAGATTCAGAGAAGTTACTGTTGGTTCTTGATCTTTCAGAAGTTTGAATTGTAGGCTCCCTAAAGACAAGGATCCTACTTCCTACCCCTAAAATGTTCCCTGGGTCCTCAGTAGATACTATTACTACTGCCACTAATAATAAAATATTTATTGCTTTGATAGTTTCTTTGATAACAAGCCACCTTTATCTATAAGATAAAGAGCCAACTCATGACTTACACTGGAATTCGGCTGAGTTTCTGATCATCCAGGGACATAGTTATCCCACTACCTCCCAGTTCATATTCAGCCATCACAGTATGTGCCACAGCAGAACAAGCTCTGGAAGGCCATGCCATGCCCAGGGAAGTGCAGTGTTTCTTTATTGTTCTTATGTCATGGTAAACTCCACCCCATTGGATAGAAACACCACATTAGATCCTCACAGAGCAGCAATCAGTGTCCTTCCCCTAAGACTTGGTCTCGATACATCTTGTTCGGTGATCTCACACCACAGTCAAAACACTCAGTGATATATTCTACTGTCTGCTGATGGTGAAGGTGGCTAGACACCCAGTTTAACATGCATGGTGCAGAGACAGACTGGTGGAGTCAGCAAGTGTAGGAGACTGCCCACCCTAACTGGGATGCAGGAATCATTGACCCAGACTCTTCCCACAGCAGCCCTGTGACTTAAGCAAAGTACTTATTCTCAATGAGCCTGTTTCCTATCTTTGAACCAAGAACCAATGTGACTATCTCATTCAATCAAGACCAAAGGGGCTAAGCTATTTGGAATTATCAGATAATTACATTCATTTTTTTTTCTACTTTAACAATGCTATGATAATCTATTGCTCCCCAAAGAGTTCAGATACTCCCTTAGCCACGTTATTTGTTTGGTTTTCTATTAGGATACACCCTTTAAGTGGGTATCTAAGTGACACCTAGTTATAAATACAAAGGGATGGTGGGAATAAGAACCTGTCCTCAGGGAAGCGCCTCTCTCAATGCAGGAAAATGATCTCCTAGAAGCAACTAGGCTCCCTAATAACTGTAAAAATCCAGGAGGATGAGTACACACTTACTGAGCACTTAGGGGCCAGGGACTGGTCACACATATTAACGCTTTCAACATTCACAACAACCTGTGAGGCATGTACTAGTACTACCCACAGGGCATACTGTGAATCTCAGAACACTGGCCTTGCACCTAGTGCCCTCATGTCTCTGGGCAGAACCAGTATGATTAGTCAGGGGAGCTTTTTCTGGAGGACATAGGAGTTAAGAGGTCTGGAAATAGAAGAATGTGAATCAGCTATAAGAAGGGGAGGTTCCAGGTGTTCCAAGAGGAAGCACAAGAAAATGTGAAGGTTGCTGGGGAAGTTCTGCTGTGGAGCAATGGGGAATTATTCTGTAATGGTGTTTGGAATGATCCCGTATTCAAACTTTTATACAAGAGACCTAATCTATTTAGGAAAGTTCTCTTGTGCCAAAAGCCAACTGAGTAACTATATAATAGGTATATATATTTGTGACTTAAAAAGCTAAGTCCAAGTAACTTCTTTGTGTATTACATGAATTTTCAGGTCAAATGGGAAAGTGATTATAACCTAAACTCCTCTGATTAGGAAAACACCAGCACAGGAGAGTAACTCCATGGTCATACACATGCTGTGTGCTTTTCTCTTTTTTCCCACTGAGCGTAGGAGGGAGGGAACAAGTTATAACAGCTAGCACAAAGAAGCCACAGGTCACACTGAGCACACATAGACAACAGTGAACGAAAACAGGGCAAGCCATACCAAGGTGGTTATCCAGAGTCTGTGGTATGGGCTAGGGACTGGTCACAAGCAGATGGTCCAAGTAGAGCCAGAGGCCAGAGTCGTACAGATAACCATGCAGCAAGAAAGCCGAAGACAGGCATGTTTAGGACAATATTAAAGAAGAGGAAAGTGCAAAGATTGATGAACCAAGGTCATGCAGTCTAGCTGCCTCTGGACCCTAGGCATGAATCAACCATTGGATTAGAATGTGTAGGAGCTTTGAAGGTTGAAACAACAGAGAATGGCCAGTCAGAGAGAGGTGAACTTTAGCTTAAAAAAAAAAATGTAGATTTCCGGCCAAAGTTAGACCCAGCACCATGAAAGCTAAGGACAGTTACTCTCCTTACCTCTCTTCGACCCTGAACAGAGAAAGAGATTTCTCTCTAAATATACTAGTATATGGGAAGTGTACACCTATCGCTTAATACAAGTGGTCCTAAGTAAGGAGGGTTTTGACATCCGCAGTGACAAGTGGCTATCTCCAACACCTTAGGTAACCAGAACAGAGAGTGATAAACCCACGGCAAGCTGGGGTTAAATGACTTCTTGGGGCACAGGTAATTATTTTTTCTGGGAATATTAAAGAAAGTCAAGATTTAGTTAGGTAGTCAAAGTTTAGTTAGAAAATGGCTGTAGATGAGGTCTTGGAAGTTGTATAAATTACACCCAAAGGACTGAGTTCTTTTACATTTTGTTCCTGAGTACATTTCTATATTTACTCCTGTGTTTACTATTCTCATATAATGACTGCTTTTCTCATTTGCTTTATTTTGCCCAAGAGTCATTTTTGCCTTTACTCTCTGGCATCCATATTAAAGATAGCAACAAGCAGTTTCAACCCTGGCTGCGTTTGGAATCACCTGCAGTGCTCTTTTAAAAATGCCAGTGTCCAGTCCCCTCTCCAGCAATTCTCATTTAATTGACTGGAGGAGGAGGGCATTGGAAGAAAGGACCTGGACACTGTGATTTCTAAGAGCTCACAGATAATTTAATATACACCAAGGGATGAAAACTAGTTGGTTTCTGGTCCAAAATTCAAAGCACTTTGTGGCAGCTACAGGACCATGGACAAAACACCAAGAAATCGTACACCTATGTTGTAAATTCAACATGTCACATATGTTTTGCCATTTTTGTTCTTCTGTCACCATTTTCACCATATCCACAGAACTCCTATACTGTTATTTCCTTGATATTACTTTACTTCAACTCTAATTTTAAAGTTCCATTTATTTGGTGTATTTATTTTATGTCTTCTATGAGAGCAAGAGGGAGGCACACCCATGACAGGGTCTCATTATGCTGTGATCCCCTCCCCCACCACCCCCCAGGCAACCAGGCTCACGGGCCCTTACAGGCACATGGGCTCGCTCCTGGTATATTTCAGGCCAATCAGGAATCCAAGCCCAGTCAGCCATGTGGCTCCAGCATTAGAGAGCGGCAAACTACCACCTGCATCACTGCACCTGGGTCCTTAAAATTATTTTTAAAAGAAACTAGTGGGATGGGAGTAATGACAAGATGACATAAAAGGGCAGAAACAAAAAATATGCCTGAGAGGGCAAGACATTCAGAGTTAGATGGCAGGGAAGGATGGGAAGGGAAACCTCAGAGCTGGGGGCCTAGGATTCATGGGCACATTGGCCCAGCACAGGGGTGAGAAGGGATGAGGGCTTTGAATGGATTGGAGAAAAAGAGAGAACACCAGGGAGTGGTATTACAGATAGCCGGTATCATAATGCTGTGCCCTGAACGGAGAAGAGGACAGGCATGAGAGGCAGGGACTGAGGGAACAGGGAGGCTGGAGGAGCAGGCATTTGGGGCCAGAGATTAAGGCAGGGCAGAGTGGGAGGCCCAGGCAGGACTGGTGGAAGGGCAAAAGGGAAACTAAAGGTGGCAATGAGGGGGGAGCTAAGGAATGAATAGGGCTACAGAGGGCCCCCCTGGATGGAGTAGGGGTAGCAGGCATAGGGCAAAATAGACTGTTTTCTAGAATGTGCCAGGCAAGCCAGCAGGAGAAGTTCAAGCAATTATCTGCAAGTCACCTGAAGCTATCTCACATATTACCAGTGGTGGGCATTCTCACATGCTGGGCCATACTGCCTGGTGCTCTGTGAATAGACGGCATCAGTCTTTCACTATTAAATACACACACACACACACACACACACACACACACACATGCACGCACTAAGGATGCACACTCCCTGACTTGTGTCCCCATGAATACAACAAAATTCAATGACAGCAAAAACCAATGTTATTTCTATTATATACAACTTGTGATTCTTATCTGTATGAGCTTTTTTTTTTTTTTAAGAGATTTTTGCTACAGCACACATGCACTTACTGGAGAGACAGAGAAAAAAGTGAGAAATCACCTCCGGGGGCGGGGGTGGGGGGGATAGCCACAGTGCAATCCCTTCTCCTCCATTTTCCTCTTGGGATTTTGGGCATGCACACACACATGCCTGGCATGAGTTTCAAGCCGTCAGTCTGAGACTCAAGACGTCAGGCATGGGAGTCCAGCACTTTAACCACTATACCACCTGCTGGCTCCTGAGCTCTTTTCTTTCCATGGACAGTCCCCATCACAGGAACCATTTCCTTAATCAATGTGTGTTAAGTACAGAACACAACCAGCAGAGTTGACGAACGCCAGTAACAAATGCTGTAAAAACAGCATGTCATTACTGAGAATAAATCATCAAAATAATAATGTCTGAGCTAGCTGGCAGCTCATTATCATATAAATCCTTGCATATAGTTATGTACAGCTCTAGAAAACAATACCTTTCATTTTTAAAATCCTTCCCTTAGGTGAACAATGATAGGGGAGACAAAAGATTAGTCTGCAATTACCAAGCATACACCGTTATTTCTTTGTAAAGTTTATTTCCGCTCCGTGATGTGTTCTAATGTTTCCTTTTCTCTAAGTATGTCAAATCATAGATTCATTTATCCTCCAGTCACAGCCAAGTGAGTGACTCAGGCCAGTGCACAGCTCATCGATTATTTCAATTTCCTGAGCTAAATTCATCATTTCCCACTCCTTCTCATCTCTTACTCCCTTACTTTCTTATATCCTATGTCATCTTGAAAGAAAGAGGCCTCAACAATGATGAGGGTGAAATGACATAAAATCCTAAAACAGATGAAGGGAGCTGAGTTCTGTTATGCTAAAGAAAGAGCAGATCTGTGAGAATTTTGCTCACTGCCCACAAGGGCAAGTTCATCTTCCATTCATTCATTGATTCGTTGCTTCTTTCGATAAATATTTATTGAACATGTTCCGGGAACTACCTCAGTCTAGCATGCCAGTTTAAAGTATGTCATTTTCTATGCAATATTAGTTAACATTAGCTATAAGAAGTTATATCCAAAAATTCTTAATATGGAGGTGGGTATGCACACACATACATGTGCAATACTATAATACCCATTAACCATAATTGGGCAATATAATCGATATCTAACCCTCAAAACCTAAAAGACAGATACCTATTCAGTCTGGAGCTGCTAGTCTAAAGTTTCACATTAAGAAAAACCCTAAGCCATTGTTTTAAAAAAATCATAAACTTTCAAATGCAGCTATATGTGGGAACCAAGCACGCATAGAAAACCACAATTCTGGCACCAACTTGTGCTCTCCAGGGGAACAGGTTAGTCTATCAATCCATACATTCATTAACCTGACATTTCCAAGAATGCCTGATACTTATACACCATAATGGAGTTCCCTCAAATTCTATGATATAGGAGTTATTACTAATATTCCCGCCTTTCAGATGAACAAACTGAGGGTAAATCATTTATTCAAGGGAACTTAGAAAGCAATAGAGCCAGAATGTATCCTTAAGTTTGTGATTTATGGATTCAAGCATTCTAAAAAATAAAAATAAATTAGTGTAATGATAGCTCACACATTTACATCTAGTTTCTTTATAATTAGCATCGTGTGTCAATTTGAATCTTGTTTTACTTCACATAAGTATAAGTTGTCTCTAAGCCTCTAACAATTCTAAATTGGACCCTTCTCAGCTCCTGGTTATTACACACCACCTGTTCCTGAGTTTTTCAGGATGTTTGTAGGAGAGTGAGAATTAACTGTCTTGGTAATGAAAACTAATATTTAAAGCATATTTTGTTCATGCCAGGCAGCAGGATAAATATTGAACCTGTAGTTCTCACTTAACCCCTACAGCACCCCTCTGAGTTGACACTACTATTATTTTCATCACTCCTTTTTAACCAGTGAAGGCAAAGGTACAGAGAGGTTAAATAACTTGGCTCAGGTCACACAAATAAGGGGAAGTCATACCTCGGGATCTCCTTCCCTCCTCCCTAGTCTGTCATCTCCACCAGTATGAAGTTCTGGCTCCCTTATTTACACCCTCATCTCATCTCAAGTCTGGGCTCCCACTGGCCTGATTCTCAGTGCTAGTGAGAGACTGCTTTTCACATGTGCTGGCTTGGTTTCCTCCATCTTTGATTTCTCCCCTGATAAGGGCCCCGGTTCACCTGCTTCCTGCAGCGCTCTGCTTCCACCTGGTAATGACCTCCTGGCACACCTTGGTCAGCTCCTGACGGAGATGAACACACCTTGTGGGGGAGGGCTACCATGGCTTCCCCAGGACCATCTTTTCCATGGGGATTTGATCTCAGTCTTGTCAAATCTTGTTAAAGGAGTCAAAGCTTTTAATAACAACATGTGACATTTGAAAAAAAAATCAATGACTGAAGTTTGTAGTGGCTTTTCCTTATGACAAAACATCTAGACTTGGGTCATATTACCAGGAAATTTTAACTTTATTAATATTTGATAGTAAAACATACTAAGGTCAGATTAAAGAATAAAACTGAGTTTCCCTTTCCTTTCCACTAACTGCAAATTCTATACCAGCTCTAGCTACAGATAATCGACAAAAGGAGCTGTCCCCAGGACAGGTGCGAGAGCTCCATGATGCTGAGAGGCACGCAGAAAGGAACTTAGCATTTCCTAAGCACAGACTGCATACCGACATGTTGGTGTATGTTTCACGTGTGTGAATTAAACAATAACTTCACAACAAGCACAGCAGGTAGGTCTCACCATGTCCATTTTACAGATGAAGAAACAAGCTCCGGAAGGTCACATAAACAGCCTTAAGTCAGTGGCAGAGCTGAGGTCTTAGTGTGCAACTGTTTGCCCCCAGCTTCTTTCTGCAGGGTCCATTCTTCTGCAGAGCTTCTCCAAGTGCTCTATCGAGAGCACTGCAAGACAGAGCTTGTCTTTGGCTACAGTACTGTGCTCAATAAGAACCCCAGCAAGAAATGAGGTCCTCTTACAGATGCCCCTGAATGGCCCTGTGCTCCCAGTTCCCAGCTGAAGCACACATGTTCCCAGAAAAATACAGCCTTTTTTTACTTTCCATGGGTTTGCTACTTGCTTCTGTTTCATTCCTTCTCATTTTGCTCCCCATTCCCCTCTGCTGTTTTCTACATGTGTGTGTGTGTCTCTCTGTATATCTGTCTCTCTCACACACACACTCTTACACACAAGCACACACACACTCAGGATACCTCGATCCAGCAGCCGGAGCAAGCGGAGATACCAAAGATACCACTGGTCCCAGAAGCGGTCCGTCATCCCACCCTGAACTCATCCTTCACAGCCAGTTCCCTGGGCAGAGCCTCATCCCACCACCGCTGACTCGAGGAGGCCGGAATCACTTGACGCTGGGCTCGCGCGCAGCCTGCTCTAAGCAAATGCCTGCCTGCAAAGACAGCCACCAATCCTCCCACACAGAGGCTGACTGTGCCGGGAGCCTGTTTCACAGCAACAAAGGAACAAGTGCAGAACAACGCGTGTGCAGACAGAGCCTGCATGGACCCAAGGGGAGGTCGGAGATGCGGGGGAGGAAGTCAGAGAAGCATTGCAGAGGTGAGATCTGAGGTGGTCTTGGGTATGAAAATCCAGTCAAGGCCATGTCTTCCATTTCATTCTAGTATCTCCCACCATTCTAGCTTCCCCCCCCCCCCTGCCACTCACACCAGTGGCTAGTGGCTCCTCCAATAGGATGGGGATGGTGGGTGGGCAGAAGCTCAGCCATTCTGGACTCTGAGCCCAGAGGCCAGTCCAGAAGACCAGGAGTTTTATTGCCTCACCGAGAAGACCATGTGCACTCCTTACCTGAGACTGATAGACCCTCATGACCAGAAAAAGGCCACATCCCCCTTTTTCCTTCACATATCCTCCGTTAGAGTAGAGATAACTAGAGTCACACCATCATGGGTTCAAGTCTTGTTACGACTTAGTATTTACCAGGCCTTTATTAAGTTACTTCAACTCCCTAAGCCTCAGCTTCCTCCTGTGTAACCTGGAGAGAACTGTATTTGCCTTACAGACATAGTACGAGGCTTGAAGCAAAGGAAGAGTATAGCGTTTCTGGTACAGTGCCTTGCAGATAGTGGCAGATAGAAGGCTCTCCCCTACCATCCAGTTCCCTCCTTCCTGCCAGATCCTCAGCTCCCCCCATGTCCACACACCCCAGGGACTCGTGCCTCCATGCCTACACTCCTGCTCTTCCTGCAATAGCGGGCTTTCCCCACTCTCTACCACAGCATGGCCAAATCCCTGTAACTATCCCATGTCTAATTCAAAAGCCACAGAATCCAGACAGCCTTCCTTCACCTTCAGTCCTATTTCATGTCTTCCATTTCACTTTCTCCTCTGTATATGACTCCTCTCTTACTTGACCATAAACTCTGTGACAGTAGGAGCTGATTTTTCATCATCTGTGTTCCCCAAAGTACCCAAGAGAGTAACCCTCGATTTCACAAGTACTGGCATGATTACTCAGTGAACACACGAACAAGAAGAAAGTCTGGAGATGCCTCATTATTTCATTAAGGACAGGGAGAACAGTGACTGCATGCCCTCAGCCCTGGGTACTAAGGCCTGTGGAAGAATGGCAGGGGCCCTGTCCTTGCTCTGCACAGAACCTCTCGTGTACTGGCCACCCACATGATAAGGCTGTGTCCCAGGTGACTGGGAGTCCTGCTCAGACAAAATCTAAAGGGACCTAAGGTACAGGATGACCTTATTCTCTAAGCCTAAAAACCGCCCAGCAGCCACATGCACATTCTTCACAGTGTTTGTCCAGCCCAGGCCATGTGGACAAGGGCTCCTCACTGTCCTAACATAAGTGTTGCCCACTCCCTAGGCCTCCTGGTCTCTATCTGGCAGCTGGTAGAAACAGGCCTCCCTCAGTAACAGCTCTCCCTTGGGACTTTTGCCTCCAAGACAGGCTGCAGATTTCTGCAGAATTCAGACTGGGGAGGACACACATCCAGGGAAGCAGGGGCTAGGAGGGAGAGGGAGAGAGCACGCAGAGATGCAATCTCCAGTCTCCTGCCTCTGCCCCAGCGTCACCCCTGCTTCATGGTTCCTTCATAAAGGGCAGCAGGGGGACTAAGCAGAGACACCACCACCCAAGAAGCTACCTCTCAGGCTCCATTCGCATTATTTTCTTATTGCCTTAAATGGACAAGACTCCAGTGTTTGGTTAACACAAGAATGCAAACTCCTCCTCCTCTCTCCAGAGAGAAGTGACCCGAAGTCTCCCCTTTCATGTAAAACAAGAATCCATCACTCACGTGCGGCCAGGACTTTTTAGCTCACAAAGTATTTTCATATCCATCATCTCCGTTGTGCCTCTTAATAGCCCTGCAAGGACTGTAGGACGGGAGTCACTTTTCCCCAGCTATAGAAAACTCATGTTCCCAGAGGTTAAATGACTTGCTTAAGGTCAAATGATGAGTAGGGATCATCTGTCTCTTCCCTAAGAAATTCCTGGGGCTCTAGATTGTTCCCTGTGGAACTGTGATATCTTTCATGGAGAGATGAAAGCCCTCACAGTAGGGCAGGACCTTGGGGAGCAGGAGTCCTCAGGAAGGCCCCTCCTGGGCAGTGCTGACCTGCCATGAGTACACTGTTCCCTGAGGAACTGTGACATCTTTCATGGAGAGATGGAAGCCCTCACAGAAGGGCAGGACCTCAGGGAGCAGGCATCCTCAGGAAGGCCCCTCCCACGCAGTGCTAGCCTGCCATGGGTACAGGCTGAGTGAAGGGTCTGAGTGTTGCCACTTCTTGACTAGGGGCCTTTCATCTTTTCCTTATCCACTGGCTTATGGCTGCAAAGAGAGTACATTTCCAAATACAAATGACAACATGGTTTTTTCTAACACAACTCAAGAGAAATATGAAGTGGGAGGCTCCTACCATGGCCAGAGACCCAGACAGAGAGGGGCTGTGGGAAGAGCACCTGACTGAGGCAGAAAGCCCTGGTGACCACCGTGTAGTCTGGAGTACTCTAATGGTGCTGATGCTGCAAGCCCCTGTCCTATTCTTGGGTCTAAAGAAAGCAGCTGGGCCTGTTCCTTTCCCTGTAGTAATCAAAGGCAAAACACCCCACACATTCTTTCCTGTTTTCACAGAGAAAGGGAATAAAGGCAATTAAAGAACTATATAAGTGCAAGCACTTCCCCCCACAGTGATCCTAAGAACATAAGTATTAGCCATTGGGTCAGGCCCAGGGCAAAACCATTCAGCCTGGAGTTTTACTTAAGATTGGCTTCAATCCACCAAGCTGGGCTCCTTAGAGTTACCCAGCCCACTCCTGCTTATTTCTCCAGCTCCCACAGAGCCTCATAAGCCTTACTTTCAATGTAGCCCCTCCAGAAGTTGAATAAAATGTTCCAAGAGACTGTCAGTATTGTCGGTGAGCAGCAGTGCAATTAGAAAAGGACAGGATATTGGCCAGAACAGAGCCTTATTAGGTTTTTGTTGTTGTTGTTGTTGTTTGTTTTGAACAAAGTCTCTACAGTAGCTCCCTCTTTCATCAGTCAAAGCAAGTGCAGCCATTCCCGTTGGCGTGGTTACGCCAGCTCAGCTGGCCAGCCATGGAGACATGTCCTCCAGGGACTAGCAGTGTCTCCAGCCCAGCACTGGTCCCTCCACTTCAGAAAGGTGATGCCAGTCTGGAAGCTCCATGGTTACTCACTGTCGAAACATGGATGTGTTCCCTTCTCTTCAATGTTCCTTCTTCCTTCCTTGGCACCCCTCTTTCTCCCTCTCTCCACCCGCCCCAATGTGAAAACACTGTGTTCCCAATCACATAAAGCCGGCACAAGTGTACAGAGCAGACGGCAAGCAGCACAAAAGGAAGAGAGAACCAATCACGTCCCAAATCTTTCCCACTCAGCTCCAGGGACAAGAATGACCACTATCTCCTCAGCAGCACTGGCCAGCTCCTTGGCCTCATGGAGCGTTCTGACAAGGAAAGGCCACTCAAGAGGTGGCACAGTGGCTAGTGTCTGTGAACAAGAGGGAAGACTGTCTGTATACATGGTGTTCTCCCCCACCCTGCCTCGGAAAGTGGGCTCAACCAGGTTGCCATTTTGCCCCGCAAGCTGTGCTTCAGTTGCAACATGAATCAAACGCTCCAGCAGACACCATCCTCAGCCACCTCCCACACCACTTCTGTCCCCTTTACAATCAGCACCCAAGTGGTGAAGTAAAGTCTGAAACAACACATTCTCAGGGCCACCATTCAGGGGGTGGAATGAACACCTGCCAGACTCACCTTTGAGAGCCCAATGTCCCCAAATGAACAGGTTCTTTAGGTCCACATGAGGATAGTATCTAAAACAAGTATCACCTAGACTCTGAAATTCAAACCCACCTCTCCCAAGAGGCCTTTTCCAGCTAACTTCACACGTTCTCTATCAGAGAGGTTCTCAAACTTTAATGGGCAGCAGAATCACCTTAGAGGGTTGGTTATCCATGCAGATAACTAGGCTTCACTCCCAGAGGCCTGTATCTTTAACAAGATCCCCAGGTGATTCTGAAACAGCGACCTATTGGCTTATATTGCTCTCCCCTCTCTTACCCTCAGCACCGACTTCCTGTAACGATTGGGTTGTTGGAAAGGTCATGACACATTTTTACGTAGAAAAATACATCATGACTTTTCTGACAACCCAATATTTAGGTTGAATAGTATCTCATCTGCCCACACACCCTAAGAGTCCAGTAAGGATGGGGATTCTAAACCTCCCCCATTAGAGTAGGTGCTCCTGAAGGCAAAGGCCCAGTAGAAACCCCACAAGGAGTTGAGTATCTGCCAGGCAGGAGGCTGAGAAATCACCCTTGGCTCTCCACAGACTCCAGAAAGCATTTGTTCTGCTGCTGTTCCACTGCACATCTGTACAATGGCTTTAAATGTCACCTCAAATATCAGGCCAGGAAATAGGAGGGAAAGATGGAAGCTAATTAGCCTGCCTTGACCAAGCTTTTGTGTGGCTTTCATCCTTGCTCACCTCAGACCTCAACTGAGATCTTTAACTCCCCATTGGCTGAGGGAGGCCCAGCTCACGGATTTGACACAACACTTCACTGCACCAGCTCTCAGCCACAGTTAACTCAGGGGAAATTTAATCCCCGCCTTACACCTTCTATGATGGTTTCTCTTACCGTTCCCCCAGCACTCAGCACAACTCCTAGGCTATACTGAATCTTCAGTCACACCATGCCACACCACACCACCACACCTCTCCTCTCTTTCTCTGCCTTATAAAGCCCACTCCTCCAGGGACCCCTTCCCTTTAAACTAAACCCTCTGGAAAGCATTATGATAACCTCACCCCTCACAGATATTCATGGTGGGAGCTTAATATTTAGGCCTTTGAGAAATATTTACGTTTTGGCAAAATATGAGGCCTTAAGTCAAAGAAAGGCAAACGTAAGTCCATTCCATCAGTAAGTGGTGGTGGATAGATGGTGGATCAAAGAGCAGGGTCTATGCCACTCTTCCCTCAGACTTCATAGGCATTTCCCATCAGGCCATCTTGATGAAGGTAATTTGCAGGAGGTGGTGTTTCCTCCACCTTCCCCAGCTCACTCTCCTATTTCCTATTTCCCATTTGGAACAGGATCACCTGGTTGGTTGCCTCCTCCAAAGCACCAAAATAATAAAGTAGTTCTTCTTGAAGGGAAGGAAAAAAAAAAAAGAAACAACTAATAAGTATAATAAGTAGTTGGAGAGACCACATTGGCACCTGACCCAAGAGGTCTGGATAATCCAGAGAGTTTATCACTACCGCCTGCATCTCCCTCACAGCCAGTAACAGGGCTCCTTGTCCTGCTTCCACTAAGAGCGTGTACTTCACCATCAGCAGAGATGGTATGATTCAATAACTTAAGAGCACTTTAAGCCAGGGGGATGTTCACCCCACAAGGAAGTTTGGTTTCTCTCTTTAAAATAAAGAGGGGCCCAGTAGGTAGCATGGTAGTTAAGGCGCTGGACACTCCCACATGGCTGACCACAGTTCGAGTCCCGGACCTGATGGCTTTCTCCCCTCCCCCCTCCTGGTGTATGTGTGTGTGTGTGTGTGTGTGTGTGTGTGTGTCTGGTCAAATTAAAATAAATGAATAAATGAAATTAAATTCTTTTAAAAAATAAATAAAAGAGAGAGAGAGCATGCTCAACAAAGTCCTAATGCCATGACCCACCCTATCTTCAGCCCGTTCTGATCATGAGCACACGAGTGCCCAGCACACTCAGGGGAACTCTCTGGATTTGTAACCTTCTCCTGGGGGTCAGCCTTGTAGAGCATCACATTTTACCACTACACAACCATGTGGCCTGGTTGCTCTTAAATGTCTCTCATACCCCTCAATCTCCTGAGCTCACCATCAGAGAACTAGGAAAACTTAAGTTGCAGATCACACAGCTGAAACCTGGTATCTCAATTAGGCCCATATGGATCCTTCCTGTGAAGAATCTATCCCTCCTCTTCTCTTCCTCGCACTTCCTTCTCCAACTCCTCCATGAAATTTTCCAAACAGCCCCTTCAGCAAACCTAGGAAAATCAGGCACCATACTATAAGGATGACGGTTGACAATAATGAATATGCAATTTAGCAGTGTCAAAGAGTCCACCATATCATCCAAGAAAAGCTAAATTTTGGTTAGCATATATCTAAGCATTGGTCTCTATATTTTCTTGAGTTACTTTTTATTTCTGGAAAATTATAATCTGTGTGTGTTCCATAGGGCAACCTGATATTAAATCAGAATCTTTATCTCGCATGAATGCCCTGTTTTGCACACACATAAACACAGCAAGCTGGATTAAGAAATTAGCCACACACTAGCCAATTTGAATTCTTGCTTCTTTGGCTCTTATTTTTGAAAAGAGAAGAATTCATTGTAAAGATCACATTTTAGCAAATGAATTCTGCTTCTGGTTCTTAAAAACAATTGATTCCTGGGACCAGCAGTTAGCGTAATGGCTATGTCGCTGGGCCTCCCATGTAGTCGACCGCGGTTCGCGTCCCAGACCTGGTGGCTTAAAACTCATGCCGGGCGCGTGTGCGTGCACGCCCAAGATCCCGAGAGGAGAATGGAGAAGAAGAGATTGCGGCGTGGCCATCCCTCCTGGGGGTGATTTCTTGCTTTCTATCTCTCTATCTCTCTCTGTCTGTCTGGCACACACACACGCCCTATAGCAAAAACCTCTCCAAAAAAAAATTAAATAAATAAATAACAATTGATTCCCATAAATTCTATAAATCCCTTTATAACCTTGTTTAAACTGTTAATTTGCAAGCCTTCAGGGTACTGGGAAAGGGCCAAGACTGGAATAAGACTGACTGGATTTAAATTCTAAATTTTTTTCTAGCTGACTAACTTGGAGTAAATCACTTAATTTCCCTAAATTTTAATTTCTTCATCTTTCCAATGAAAACTGATTCTGTAAGACCTGAACAACTTTCTAAAAAAAAATAAAATAAAATACAAAGTACTGGGACCAGCAGTTAGCGTAATGGCTATGTCGCTGGACTACCATGTAGTCGACCACGGTTCAAGTCCTAGACCCGGTGGCTTAAACTCACACCGGGCACATGTGCATGCATGCTCAAGATCCCGAAAGGAGAATGGAGGAGAAGGGATTGCGGTGTGGCCATCCCCCCTGGGGGGTGATTTCTTGCTTTCTATCTCTCTGTCTCTCTCTGTCTTTCTGGTGAGCACATGCACCCCATAAGAAAAAAACCTCTCCAAAAAAGGAAAAGAAAAATACAAAGTACTACACCTAATACATAATGCATCTTCCTACAATGAAAAATAAGCTCAGGTGGGGCTGAATTCCCAATTCTTGGGGCCTAACTGAACAGATGAAACCAATTAAAAAATGAACAGCATTGGCTTTGCCATCAAGGATAGCCAAGTGGCCTCTGAAATCCTCAGTTGAGAACAAGCTACCACTCCAAGTCTCTCAGGCTTCTCCACACATCCTCAGGACAGGGTAGATACTTGCATCTGTAACCTCCCTTCCCTACTAAGGAAAAAAAATGCCCATCAGCCTCCCAATTCACCGAGCTTCCTCCTCCTGCCCTAGCCAGGGTTGGAAAGTTCCCCAAGTGATTCCATTATGAAAACTGACTGTCCTTATGAACCACGTGGATGACCCTCAGCACCGAGGATATTCTATAATGTTCCTGATGGAGAATCCATGTAGTAAACTGCAAAGATTTGGAATTCCTAACTCCATCAGCCCTGGCCTCATATCATGCACTCAGTAAGGCCTATTTAAAGGTATCTATGGGGGAAAAAAACTATAAAACTTCAAAAGATTTTTGTTATACTCTTGGAAAGGGACAATTTTCCCAAACAAGGCAATAAATTCAACCTATTGGCTCATATATGAATTTAAAATATAAAATTTTGGGAGGATACACAAATTATCTAAGAAAAATAGGGGCTGGACAACAGCAATAAAAGGACTACTTTTCACTATGTATCTTTTACACCTTTTGAATTTTGACCTTTAGACTACATTGCCTTTTGTTTTCCCCCTAATTTGTGAGAGGGCATGTGTACTCACCAGAGAGAAGACAGGGAGAACGGGAGAAAGCACTCCTCTGGGGGAATGGCCACACTGGAATCCCTTTTCCTTTATTCTCCTCTTAGGATTTTGGGCATGCATGCACATGCACCCATCATGTTTCTCTAGCCACCAGGTCTGGGACTTGAACCATGCAGTCGGTCTTGTGGAATCTAGCTGCCTGAACCACCATGCCACCAACTGGCCCTGTTTTGCCTAAACTTTTTTTTTTTTTTGGAGAGGTTTTTGCTATAGGGCTCGTGTGCTCGCCAGACAGACAGAGAGAGACAGAGAGACAGAAAGCGAGAAATCACCCTCCAGGGGGGATGGCCACGCCACAATCCCTTCTCCTCCGTTCTCCTCTTGGGATCTTGGGCATGCACGCTCACGCGCCCGGTGTGAGTTTTAAGCCACTGGGTCCGGGACATGAACCACACTCAACTACATGGGAGTCCAGCGACATAGCCATTACGCTAACTGCTGGTTCCCTTGCCTAACTTTTAAAAAGACATTTTAAAATAATCGGGCGTGGTGGCGCCCGCCCTATGGCAAAAAGACATTTTAAAATAATGGAGTCAAGAATAAATAAAACTATTTTTTGGAGTCAAGCTGCCACACTGTAAGAAACCTAAGCCACTGGGGCCAGCAGGTGGCATGGTGGTTAAGGCGCTGGACACTTCCACATGGCTGACCATGGTTCGAGTCCTGGACCTGGTGGCTTGCTTTCTCACTTTCCTTCTCTCTCTCTCTCTCTCTCTCTGTACTCTCTGTATCTCTCTCTGGTCAAATTAAAATAAATAAATGGATCAATAAAGTTAAAATAAAATAATTCTTAAAAAAAAAAAAAAGAAACCTAAGCCACACAGAAAGGTCACGCTGAGAACCAAGGATGCTGATTGGGACCTTGCCCACCTGTGTCCTCCTATCTAGACCCAGTGCCAACATCTAGCCATGTGAGTAAGGCCACTTTGGAGCATCCAGACATCCCAGCACCCTGACAGACACCCCAAGAAGCAGAACTGCCTGTTCAGCCCTCATAGTCATAAGAAATGATAAATCGTTGTTCTAAACCACTAAAATTTGGGGTGGTTTGGTCATGAAACAAGGATTCCTAGGTACCTGCTCCTAGGAGAGCAGGTAAAACCACAGATTAAATGAGATCTCCAGGGAAGTATTGAAAAGGGTTGCGCCTTACATAATCTAGAAGACAAAAAGCATGGCTAGTCTCAGGACCACATCTATTTATCTACCTGTCTACTGATCCTGCAGTTAGAATTCTGAAGACAGGGTTGTCACAGAGGGTGTCTAATTAACATGTTTGCCTGAATTTTAAAAAGAAGTCAGACTTTCTCTAACAGGAGGTGAATATGTCTGCTTTGGCTGCTTGCTTTGACAATGAGATTTGCTGTTTCTAATTCATAAAAATCTGTAGCTCCAAGATTTTGAAGAAAATATATTCAAAGCCTTGATACAATATGCAACATGCTAGGAAATCTATTATTTGCAACCATTTAAACTTATGATAAAAACATGTTAAATGTCACCTTAAGTGTGTGAAAAATTACAGTTTGCAGTATTCTCATAGGATATACAGAAAGCAAGAAAGTCTGAAGCCCACTGAACCACGTATACACACACAATAGAATATTACATAGTTATTAAAACAATGAGGCTTTCCCTGAATTAATATAAAAAGACTGTCAAGACACATTGCTGGGTTAAAAATGCAAGACATGGGACCAGCAGTTAGCGTAATGGCTATGTCGCTGGACTCCCATGTAGTCAACCACGGCTCGAGTCCTGGACCCGGTGGCTTAAACTCACGCCGGACACGTGTGCATGCGTGCCCAAGATCCCGAGAGGAGAATGGAGGAGAAGGGATTGTGGCATGCCCATCCCCCCTGGGGGATGATTTCTCGCTTTCTGTCTCTATGTCTCGCTCTGTCTCTCTGGCGAGCGCACGCGCCCTATAGCAAAAACCTCTCCAAAAAAGAAGGAAAAAAAAACAAAAAAGAAAAATGCAAGACATAAAACATAACAGTTGGTATGTACCTGTTTTTGATAAGAAAAGGGCAAAAAAAGTAGGAATTCAGATTTGCTTCTATTGGGGCCAGCAGATGGCATATTAGTTATATAGTCTACCGTAGTTTGAGTCCTGGACCCAGCAGCTTAAAACTCACACTGGGTGCAGGTGCTTGCATGCCAAAATCCCAAGAGGAGACTAAGGAGAAGAGATTGCTGTGGCGTGGCCATTCCCTCCAGGCGGTGATTTCTCACTTCTTCTCTTCTGTCTCTCTAGCAAGCACACGCACCCTATAAAAAAACTCTTTAAAAAAGAAAAGCTTTGCTTCTATTTGTAAAATAAACACTAGTAGGGTTCACAAGAAACTATTAATAATACTGATGGCTATCCACAGGAAAGATGGCTTGGGAGACAGGCACAGATATCAAATAAAAGACCATTTTATATCATATTTTTGAACACTGAGCACTGTGAGCACATATATTTTAAGTCCTTACCAAAAAAAAAAAAAAAGATAAAATTGCAAAAAACATGAGCAATGTTAAAAAATAATACAAGATGTTTGCAACTTATCAAAAAATACATCTCTAATTGACAAAGAGCTCCTAAAAACAATTAAGAACACACATGTTCCATTACAAATAAAAAAAAATTTTAAGGATATTTTATTTTCATTGGCTTTTTTCCTCATTTTATTTTCTTCCATACATTCAATCACATTATTATTTGTCTTACAATTAAAAATATTTTAAAAATTAAAAGCAACTGAGAAAAAGTTACGACCTGGTTAAAAAAATAAAAAAGCAAAGATTATGGACAGGCAGTTCACAGATAAGGAAATATAAATAATTGATATGAAAAGATGTTGACCTTTACTAAAGATCAGAGAAATGTAAATTTAAGCAATAACAGCATTTTACCTATGATTGGCAAAAACAATAACAACCACCACAAACACACATACACAAAGCAAAACATTTAACCTGGTAGGAGAGTAAATTGATAAAACATTTTTAGAAATCCATATGGCAGTACCTATCAACATTTCTAAAGTACACAGCCTTCAACCCAGCAATTCTATTGTACTTCTAAGACTCTTACCCACTGAAATGTTTGCACTTACACACATGGCAGTGCATTCTGTAACAGCACAAAACAAAACTAAACACAACAACAAAAATGAGAGCCAACCTCAAGCCTAATGGTTAAGGAAGCCAGATCTCATATATTGACAGCTGACTGTAATTCAAATCCCAATCCCAGCACCTTGAAAAACATGCAGGGTATGTGTGCATGCATGTATGTCTAAAATCCCAACAAGATGGAGAAAGGGAAGAGAAGGGATTGCAGCATAACCATGCTCCATTATGCGGTACTTTCTCCACTCCCCCCCATTTCTCTGTCTCTCTCCATTGAGCATGCATACCCTCTGATAATTTTAAAAAATGAGAGAGGAAAAACAAAAAAAAACTAGAGGTAACCTAAACATCCAACAATAAGGAACCAGTATGATAAACTAAGACACAGTTTTCGTTATACTTGGAAAACATTAACAAGGACAGTTTTATGTGAGTTATACAAAAGTATTCCATGATCTGTTGTGTGAGAGAGAATATAATTTGCAAAATAATCTGAAGTAATTTGCAGTATCTCATTTTTTGTGAATACACACAGAGGGAGATAAACATATGCATATGTATTTCAGTGAGTACAGGAAAAGTTCTGGTAAGATATGCACCAAACTCTTGACAGCAGTTATGCCTGGGGAATGGGGGAAGGCAGAGAATTGTGCTTTATAAACTTTCATGTTGATACAATTTTTTAACCATAAACATTTGTTACTTTGGCAATTTTCATATCAGTTAAGTATTTAGGCTTACTAAAGTAGCAGCTTGATCTTTTCTGAAAAGTGGTTGCTACCTCTAGCCAGGGAAACAGTTCCTCCTTTACCGCCTATTCATAGGGGCTAGAAAAATAACATGGTCTCCAGAGAACCCTCAGGTCATAGTGACCAAAGTTCTAGACTGACCTGCCTGTTCAAGATGGCTGGCAGATGAAGTTCCATTGCAACACCATGACAAAATACTACTTTTTCCCCACTTTGCTCCACATCCTTTACTGTCCACAGCAGTGGAGAGACTTTGCATGAACTTAATAAACATTCAATAAGAACCTCAACTCCTCTCAGACTATTTGTTTTTGGCCACTTGAACCCCTATGGGACTTTGGTCACCAATGGCAACTAGGTTTCATCTTAAGTTCCAGTTCTAACCAAAGACCAGTGACTTTCCAGAGCTTTATGTTAAAGCTTCAGAGGCCACATGCAGGATGGATGGTGAAAAACTGACATCATCGGGAACCAGCAGTTAGCGTAATGGCTATGTCGCTGGACTCCCATGCAGTTGACCGCGGTTCGCATCCCGGACCCAGGGGCTTAAAACTCACGCCAGGCGCATGTGCGTGCGTGTCCAAGATCCCGAGAGGAGAATGGAGGAGAAGGGATTGCGACGGGACCATCCCCCATGGGGGGTGATTTCTCGCTTTCTGTCTATGTCTCTTTCTGTCTGGCGAGCGCACGCGCCCTATAGTGAAAATTTCTCTCAAAAAAATAAAAAAACAACCTGACATCATCAATGAAGTTTGCCAAACAGAAGGTGGAAAGAGCCATAACACAGAGGCTTCAAGATGGCTGTCCTGCACTTACACGACAGGCTCTGACTCACACTCACTGCAGAATCTGCCTTCTCTGCGTAGTGTTAGACTTCGGAGGTGCAGGGAGCGAAAGTGGTGGGAGATGGCACAGGGTGAAGGAAGGTGAAGGCTAATGTGATTATGTCCTTATGATGTGTCTAAGACAGCATGAAGATGTGAGGAGTGTGCAGAAGGGGAACGGCTCGCTGTGGCTTCAAGCAGATGCAGATGGAAGACTCTGAACATCTGGGTGCAATAGTTGCCTGAGGTAAGCCCAAGCCTGGGTTCCATCTGTTACTGAGCTCCTTATCCCAAAGCTTCTGCAATCATGCCCATGTGAAAAACATGCCTTTCACAATGCTGAAATCTCCAAGTGCCAGGTTAATTGGGAATTCACTCATCTTCCCTACCCCCATATCCAGAAAAAAAAAAAATCGAAAGCTAAAAAATATCCCAGAACTTCACGTGTTGTAACTAAAAACACTCAATAAACAAAGCCAGTCCTTGGGTTCCCTTGGGGAGTAATTGCCTAAGAATGCTTCTTTTCTTTCAGCTGGTGAGGGAGAAAGACAGGCGTGCTAAGACTGCATGGAGCTCATCTTGAAAGCATTAATTTTTCCAAACACCGATGAGCAGCCTGTGTGCTTTTCCTGAGCGAGCAGCAGCAGGCAGTGAGGAGGCTGCTGAGGATGCTTCTGCATGCAGCATCTGCCTGTGGCAGCCACATGGGTTCAGAGAAACTGGTCATGGTGACAACCAGGTAAAGGATTTAGGGCAAGGGCTAAGGCCCAGCCACCATGAGCAGCCACAGAGAGGGGCTACCCAGTGCCTGTGAGAGCCCTGGAGACTTGGGGTTGGATTACCATGTCCAAACTGGGTCGGGAGAGGGAAGAATACCACATCTTTCAGATCCAAGTTGAAAGGGGTGGTATTATTCACTAGGGCCAAGTTGGCAATGAACAAACTATTCTTCTTCCTCACCCATCCCTCACGATCTGTGGTTCTGACAACCACATGCAGCAGCCCAACCACCAAGAGAGGTTGACCAGTTTCTGGGTAATAATCTTTAAACTATTTCCCCTTTACCTCCTCCCCACCTAGGAATGAAAACTTACACTGGAGAATGCAATTTGATCATCCACAAACAATAGTTAAACTGTTCTTTGTTGCCTCAAGTCCATTCTCACTAGAAGTGGGGGCACCCTCCCTACAGTCTGTTTACATAAAACAAAACACAACAAAACTTTGCACTGAGACCATGAAAGGTGTCATCATCTGCCTGACAAAGGCAGACACAACAATGAGGATATGCCAGGAGCTCTCAATCTTAACTAGACGATCTCCAAGTTGATGGCCACCACCAGGACCCATGCCTATCCAACAGCATGCCAGCATTCCCACTGAGAATTAGTGCTCCACACACACAGGTTCAAAGCCTTCTTCACCACCAAGACTCTAAGAGCTAACTGCCTCCACAGCCAATCCTACCACTTACTAGTTTATGAGATTGGTCCAATTAAACCCTTTTGCAACACTGTTTCCTATAAAATATGATGATAATAGTATTTAAATAAATAAATGTAAAGGACTTATAATAATACTTGGCACACAGTAAGTACTATATATGTGTTCATAATTCTGATTATCATTACTTCTATTAGTCAACCTTCATTTTTTGTGCTCTCTCTTCCCATTGGACATTGTATATGCCCTTTCTAGACTTTGGAACATTGTTTTCCACCCTGCTTCACCTAGCTATCTGTGCTAATTTTCCAGGTCTCCAGGAGCCCTTCCCTTTCCAACACAGCTAAGCTGGGTATCCCTGCATACACGTCCATCACGCCCTGTACTTCTTCATTGCCATAGTAAATTCTAGTTGTCTGCACAGTTGTTTTCCCAACCGGGTCCTGTTCAGTGCCTGACAGAAAATTCATTCAGTAAGTATGTGCTGAATGAATAAATGAATGGGGAATAGATGAAGAGCAGCTTTCATTCATTCGGCAAGCATTTACTAGGTGCCTACTCTGTGTCACACATTGCACTATGCCTAAAAATACATGAGGGAAGAGAACACCCAGGCTGTTCTCCAAGAGCTCACAGTCTGATGAGCAGAGTTCCTGCCTTACATCAGTAACAAGAGAGAGACAGAAGCACTGCCCAAGGCAAGAGGCCAATAAGGTACCCGAGAAGGGGGGATAGGGCTCTAAGAGAACACAGATTTTCCGAGGATGAGTCCATTTAACTTGAACCAAGCAATAGAAGCCTTTATTTTGTTTATCATCTGTGCATATGAAAAATAAATTCAGCTTTGTACCTATGAAAAACAGAAGGTGGACCCTTATTTATAAGAGTGGTCTATTTACCCAGGCGGCAATCTAACTATTTCCAGAGAAATACTGGTCAGTTCACTGCATCCCAGCTGTCTCAGACTATCTCCACTAGACATAAACTCCTATAGACAGAAATCACAACTTGTTCATCCTCATCTTCCAGCTCACTCCCACCTGCCATTGCCTACCCAGAGTAAAGAGATATCGAAGAATGCAAAAGGGGGACAATTCGCTCTTTTCATATCACTTCTCCCCTTCTATTGGGTTTAGTTTTATTTTGCTTAGTAGCTTAAGGAATAAGAAAAAAGAAGTATCAAGAGTTGGGACCAGCAGTTAGCGGAATGGCTATGTCACTGGACTCCCATGTAGTCGACCGTGGTTCGCGTCCCAGACCCGGTGGCTTAAAACTCACGTCGGGCGTGAGTGCGCGTGCGTGCCCAAGATCTCGAGAGGAGAACGGGGGAGAAGGGATTGCAGCGTGGCCATCCCCCCTGGGGGGGGTGATTTTTCACTTTCTGTCTCTCTGTCTCTCTCTGTCTTTCTGGTGAACACATGCACCCTATAGCAAAAACCTCTCCCAAAAAAAGTGGATTAAAGGTGATCTGCCCATCATTTCCATTCTTCTTATATATAATGCAAAGTAAGCCAGCAAGTCCTGTGACTCAGAGAATGTCCTTTACCACGTTTACAAAGAAAACGTGTAGATGGCCATGTATCAGTGTGCATCCCCATGCCTGTAGGTCTGTGAGTCTGTCTATATGAATGTACTTCTGTATATTGTGTTAGGGGTAGAACATAACATTGGAAATACAAGAGGACTTCGAAAAGTTTGTAGAGGGACCAGTAGGTGGTGTGGTGGTTAAAGGTGCTGGACTCCCACATGGTTCAAGTCCTGGACCTGGTGGCTTGCCTTCTCACTTTCTCTTTTTCTTTCTCTGTCTGATCAAACTGGAAAATAATAATAATAATAATAAGTAAAGTTAAATAATTCTTTTTAAAAAGTTTGTAGAAAAATAGAATCATAAAGTCTTCAAAAAGTTAGTGAAAATATGTTTTATGATAAAACTGTGTGGATTTCATCTATTTTTTCCCTGAAATAAACTTGTACTTTAATTTCATTTTTGCCCAAACTTTTTGAAGACTTCTCACTTAACCCTTGAACTTGGCACCCAAACAGTTGTGTTTCTGTCATCAGTTTCTCTAGGAGACAAACTGGACTGGGAGCACACAGGTAAGAAGGACAATCGGGGAAGGACAGCTTATTTTCTCCTGATATCTTTGAGACTGAATGCACTCTTGCATGAAGGCACACATAAACACATTACTCATTAAAGGGTTACTGGGATCTATTTTAAATGATACTTGCCCTGGGGCCATGTGTGCTGTTCTCATTTCCCTCCATACAGGTCCATTAGGATGGGCAGGAGAATGTCATAGAAACTGTGTCTGGATTTCTGCTAAGCCTTTGACAAATGTCCTCCACAATATTTGTTGTAGATAAGATGGTAAAAAATGAATGGGATGAGAGTATAGTTGGGTGAAATTACTGTAGATAAACTGCATAGCTCAAAGTATCAGGAGAATGCAGCAAGCTTTAGGTGAGATGCAGGTCTCTGCTGGTGGCCACAGAGCTCCTCCCTCAACTACTGTGTTTGATGTTTAAAAAAAAAAAAAAAAACATTTCCTGGGACTAGCAGGTAGTATAATAGTTACGTCACTGTACTCCCACATAGTCGACCACAGTTCTGAGTCCTGGACCTGGCAGCTTAAATTCACACCAAGCACACGTGCATATGTGCCCAAGATCCTGAGATGGGAATGGAGGAGAAAGGATTGCAGTGTAACCATCTCGCCGAGGGGTGAGGGGTGGGCGGGGGGGGAGGGGGTGGGGGGGTGGGGGGATGTATGATGTGGTGGTTATTTTTTGCTTGCTTTCTCTCTGTCTCTCCAGCAAGCACACATATCCTAAAGCAAAAATCTCTCACCCAGTCTTTTGTAACCACCCTAGAGAAACATTTGGGCAGGTGTACAAGGACATGGACTTACTCATGAATGTTCACTCCAGCACTGCTTATAATAATTTAAAAACAAGAATTGCTAAGAAAATGATGGACTAGCCACAATGACAAATACACCATGCAGAAGATTTCCAGGAATTGTTGTTGCATGAAGAAAAGTTGCAAAAAGATATGTAAAACATGATATATGAACCTTAGACATACAACACACACATGTACATGCATAAATCAATAGAAAGGTCAGGAAGGATTCCTAATAATTGATACCAGGATTTACCACCAAAGAAAAATTAAGTGAGTATAGAGTTCAAAAGGATTTGAGCTCTACCTGTAATATCTGACATTTAAAATTTGTGTTAAAATTATGTAATTAAGCCTTCTTTTTAAAGTCTTGTATTTTTTGGGTTTTGTAGTGTTTTTGCCTTAGAGCACAAGCACTCATGAGAGAGAAAGAGAGACAGTGAGAGAGAAAGTGAGAAATTACCCCTCTGAGAGGATGGGCATGCCAGAATCCCTTCTCCTTCATTCTCCTTGGATCTTGGGCATGCATACACACATGCCTGGTGTATTTCAAGTCACCAGGTCCAGGACTTGAACCACGGTAGGCCATGTGGGCGTCCAATGATACAACTGCTACACTGTCTGCTGGCCCCTTAAAGTCTTGTTTTAAATTCTAAAATAAATAAATTAATTAAATTAAATATGAAGAAGGGCACAAATTCTTGGGCTTTCAGTTACCAGACATCTAAGAAGAGTTGGCATTGTGCAAGACTGCAGAAAGCTAACTCATACTATGCAGAGTGCATTAGAAGTCCAGATAGTCTACAAGTACTGGGGTCGCTACAGTTGATCATGTCTGGAGCACTGTGCCAGACCCAATTCTGGCAGCACAATGAAGCATGGATATTGGCAAAGTAGAATGCAACTGGAGGAAAGTAATGGCTGTGGGGATACTGAAAATCAGGACACAAGAATAATGATTCAACCTCAGACAAGAAGATTATGGGGCGAGGGGACGAATAAGTTCCTTCAAATATTTAAAGGATTATTATTTAGGTGAAGCAGTAAGCTTATTATAGTGAGTTTCCAGAGATAAATGCTACGACAAATACAGCTTTTTCCTATTAAAAACTAAATAAAAAGAAGAAACATTCTAATGAATGACAATGGAATAGTCTTTCAGGCAATATCATGAGCTCCCTATCATTGGAAATAGTCAAGTAAGAAATCTTGTTTTTTTAAAAAGATGCTGTATTTCACTTGAAGCAGAACTATGTAACCGTTAAGGTATCTACCAACTCTAACATTCTATGATTCCATATTTTGTCAATAGAATTAATTTTCAATCGGTGTATACCCTGTCAATTCCCAATCCCACAGGTGGTGTACTCTGCCACCAGGTGGCAGTAGATGCCTTGGACTCTGCATCTCAACATTAGGTGTGGTCAAAAAAATTAGCAGTCTTCTAATACTTTTTAAAAAGAAAAAGAAAAAAAGAATAAAACACAAGCATCAAACACAAAAGTAGTCTCTTTCAAATAAATATATAAGTACAATTCATAATCTTTCCGATTATTCCATCATGATGATTCTTAATCTATTTATTTGCTTTCTTCTTGTACATTTCTTCTGTACAGGATCTACAGAGACCCCCTTATCTTCTGTGGTCTCTCTCTGGTGTCAAGTTTCCTGACTTTAATACCATTCCTGATCCCAGTGTCTTCTCTTGATGCAGAAATCCCCCCTGCTTCCTCTGCAGCTGCAGACCTTGTCTGCTGCTACAATCTTTCTTCCCCTACTCAAAGAGAAAAGCGTCAGGAGGGTCAGAGAAACACCCTAGCCATTTCCTGCTTCTAGCTTTCCTGCCCTGTATCTTCACAGCTGAAGCCACAAAACAAGCAACAAACAAAAACAGAATAAGCCCCACCCTGACAGCATGAAAGTATATGATTATCTTTTCCCAAAGAGAAGAGAATAATCTCCCATCCAGCTCTTAAATAAAAGAAAAAAACTTTCCTTTTCCAACTACAGCTGTCTTGGGTGTTGCTTAAAATTTGAATATAATCAACAACTCTTGTCCCAGTCCCCAGAAACCTTCAAATGTTAACAACTGCCTTAGCCACAGATCACTTCAGAAAGCCTAGTACTTCAAGCATTTCTGTAAGACTTTGCAAGTGAATGCCAAAACAAAACCCCCAAACCCCAAGATGTTTTAGTTTTTAGTTTTTGCTATAGGGTGGGTTCACTTGGTGGAGACAGTGAGAAGGTGAGAATTCACCTCCCCCGCGGGGAGATGGCCACACTGCAACTTCTCCATTCTCAGGATTTTTTTGCCTGGGATGGTTTTCAAGCCACAGGAACTCAAACCAAGGAGTTGGCCACATGTGATGCAGCTACCATAACTTCCATGTTACCTGGGGCCCACCAAGGTTTTTAAAACTGAAATGTAAAGCAGTTTCATCATAATAAACCATATACTTGAGTCAAAGACTTACGTATTTTTCTGGTCTCAGGTAAAGCACCTCTTCTTCCAAGAAGCCCTTAGGATGTTAGGACTATACTTACTGTCTCTTCGTATGCCCCTATATCTTCCCTGTCACAGCCCTGTACCTCCCTAACACACCCCTGCACTAGCTCTGTGGCTGTTCTTATCAAACACATTGTAATGACTTTACCAGCCTTTCCCTATTATACTGGAGGATCCCAGGTCCTGGAAGACCTAGGCTATATCTGGAACTTTTACCACTAAATTGGCTAAACACAGCAGGGCCCAATAAATACATTATCAGTGAACTTCAGGCAGCGATTCCATTGAGATTACTATCCATTCTACAAATGCTTTCTGATCATCTCTTGTGCCAGGTTTGACTCAGGTCTTGTCCTTAAAGAGCACACAGTAAGAAAGTCAAGTGGACAAATACCTATGATACAAAGTAGTCAAAGGTAATCCAAAAAAAGAGTGGAGATTAAAGGGTGAAAAAAACAGGGACAAAGGCATAGAGATCCCCAAGGTAAGGAGCTGATACTTTATCCTATGAGGAACTACTTTGAGCGAGAACATGCTAAAGCTTGTGCTTGGGATGCTTTATGAGATGGCAATGGAGACAGACTTAGAACGGTCAGGCTTAAAGCCTACTGCAACAGTCCCAACGATGGATCATGAAATTCCTCAACTAGAACAATGGCAGCAGGATGGCAAGGGGGTTCAGAGCTGAGGAACTGCAGAAGAAGGGTATGGATAGTCAGCAATGATCCCGAGGTGTGTACCTAAGTGTCTGGAAGGATAGGGAACTGGAAATGACAGCATGCATGTATGCCATGGGGAAGTGTGGGAATGTGTGAATG
>NW_006159920.1:2200517-2228206 GCF_000334495.1 Tupaia belangeri chinensis
AAAGAGTGGGACTGAGTGAATGAAAGCCTAGCAGCTTTAAGTCCTCAGATGCTCCACATCAGGGGCAGCCTAAATCCTCCCCATATTCCACCTCTTCCTAGGATTGCTGCAACCTGTAAAAGCATGTTAATATCCCCTGGTTGTTCCATCCATTTGGCGCTTCTGAACTCCGGTCACTCACAGAACAGAGGAGCACTAATGTGACAGGAAGCACCATACAATATGTCCACCCAGGTCTACTCTTTGCTTACAGCCTGCCCCAGTGGAGAAAGTCTGGTTTCCGAACCAGCACCCAGAAGAGCACCACACAGGAGTTAGAGGCCCCAAGCAGTTATTCTGACACCTTCACTGGCTCCCCACCTTGGACAAGAGGCTTAACTGCTCTGGATCTTAAGTCTCCTCATCTGAACAACAGAGTTTAGACCAGAATCAGAAGTTGAAAACTGGAGGCACACTGGTCAAACATCTTACAAATGGACTTAATTTGATGATATCTTTTCATTGAATTAGCTTCAAGATTTTAAAATCAGGCCATTTCACAAAGCAAGTGAGTATTTACAGTCTGTCTGGAAACAGAAATATCTGGCAATGCGGGGCCCACATTCCTACCGGCATCCATCAGCCAGAGCTAAGTAGCTATAGTCCTCCTTAGACAGCAGTAATCTCCAGTTTGCCACAATCTCTATCACACCCTACTGCTGACTGATAATGCCAGTCTTCATCTGTACCTGGACCACTCCAATCTTTTAAGCTAATGGTTTGGTCCCTTAGGCATTTCAGCTCATACCTCCTAGAGAAGGTGATCTCAAAGATTATTCTTGCAAGGCTCAGGAATGGAGACACAACAAAAGCACAGAGGAGCTGACAGGAAATTCCCCACAATAGATGGAACAGGGATTGCTGCAGCAGATGAAGGTTTATTAACACGTGTATCAGGCCTGCCCACCGTCTCCCCTGCCCCCAACCAGGAGGCTCAAGGCCAGATGACATCAGCCTTGGACACAGTCAGAGAAACCCCATCATGAAGCAATTTGCTTCCCCAGCCACTCTAATTTAACAATTAGCTTAACGACCCTGGTCAGGCACTTGCTGCCGAGCAGAGATGTGATCCCGATAGCAGCGGCTGAAGCCTTGACGCTTCAGGAAGTCTCCTCCCACCCCCAACCCCAACTGCTCTTACTTCACCTGGGTCTGCATCTCTTGTTCACACAGAGATATTCTAAATATCTCCAAAGGGATCCCATTTTCTCCTTGAGCCTCCCAATTGGACTTCTTAGAAATTCCCCATGTCCAAAATCAGTTTCTCTTGCTGCCATATCAGCCTATTCTCTGAGTCCAGCCAGCAGAAATTCTGGCCTCATCACAGGAAGCATGCCAGACTAGTTTGCTCAAGTCAATCACTTCCCTGGCCATGTGGGAGATGGAGTGGGGGAGGTGAAAGGAAAGCCGGCATATAGTCCACATCGCAAGGATGGGGGTACATTCACAAGGCTGGCAACCCTGGGACATCCTGGGTGCAGATCCTGACTCAGAGAACAAGCTTTATGGAACTGAGTCTGCCCTGACCCAGACAGCATGCTCCACTACCCCCCTGCATTGCCAAAGGCCTCTCCATGAGAACGCACAATACTCACCTCGTGCAGCTTGTCCTGCTTCTGCCTCCAAGTCCTTGCTCAGGCTGGACCCTAAACCCAAATGCCAAATTTGAGAGAGAGAGACAGACAGACAGACAGAAAGAGACAAAGAGAGTTTGTTAAGAGTAAGTCAAAAAGGAAAGTTTACAAAGTTGCAAGTCCACTATTTTAAAATACAATATTAGAATTCCAGGATAGATGGGGTGAGGCCAGGGCCCAAAATAGCAGACCCGCAAAGAGGAAAGCATCCCGGCATGACTAGATTGAAATTTCAAAGAGACCACGAAGGAAGAAATGGCACACAAAAATGGAACAACTACCCAGGAAATTAAACAGGCTAAAAATAAGACTCGGGGGTGCAATGCCAAGGTCAATCACAGGGGTTATTTTGTTCCACCCAAGGAGATGGTGCAATGGAGAATCAGTGGAACCAGTTGCTACAAAAAGTATCTTTGGGAAGGCAAGTCCTTCCCAACTTGCTGTCCTCAATGAACAAGAGGGGTCAGAGTTGAAACTGTGGTGATGCACGGGAACCTGACAGACAAATGAGGTGTAAACAAATCACCAGGACCATATGGCATCCACCTGGGAGTCCTAAAGGAATTCAAGGGTGGAATTGTGGAGCTGCTGCCCAAAATCTGAACCTCTGATTACAAAGTCACTCATGCTCTAGCTCTGGCAGAGTGCCCACGCAGCCTCCATTCATAAAAAAGGATCCAGGGAGAATTCCCATTTTCATACCAAGAAAGTAGGCAGAAAATATATTAAGAACAAAACGACTAATCATGTAAGCAAGTACAAAAATCAAAGGAAAAGACAAAATGGTTCTTCAAGAGCAAAGCATGTATGTAAGTTTTTGAAAGAGTAAATATGCATATGAACTAAAGAGAAGCTATGAAGGTCACTTACCTAAATAGTTTCTATTTAGGTCACTTACCTAATAATTTCCCAGAAACTATTAGCAAGGTTCTATAGTAAAATCTTTTTTTAATAATTATTTAATTTTATTTGTTATTATTATGTATTTTTTAATTTATCCAGAGAGAGAGAAAAAAAAAGTGGGGGTGAGAAAGCAAATCACCAGGTCTGGGACTCAAACTACAGTTGGTCATGTGGGAGTTCAGTGCCACAACTACCACACCACCTGCCGGCCCAGTAAAATCTTTTTCTAACTGAACAATGATATGCTAAGGAAAATACTTTTACAGAGAAGTGACTTGGAGATCAGAAACAAGATGAAAGAGTAAACTGACACTTCTGCAAATTAAGAAATAAAAAAGCAAATCTGGATTCTTAAATTGTCAGCACTAGAACTGATCTTATGTCACATTCTTATAATCTGTAGAAGGAAATTAACAACAAGCTACTCTGTGGGTCTACACTCTTCCAGGCAGAAAAAAGAAATGCTGATCAAGAGTTGATAGGAAGGTCTTTTCAAGTTGTAAGAACCGACATGAAAGAGGTGACTGAGCTTCACTGTGACAAGATCTGTCTACATCATAATATCGGGTTGTCACAAAAGTCATGACGTATTCTTGCATAGAAAACTGTAGGAAAATACATCATGACTTTTCCAACAACCCAATATTTTTGTTTATCCAAGCTCATTTATTCCTTCAAAAGTAGGGGTAACACAACTTCACAAATAACATTCTTTTTTTTTTTTTTGAAATCTCCTCAATCTAAATGCAGCTTTTTAAAAGCTACTCTTTTTTTTTTTTTTAAGAGCTTTTTGCCTTAGGGCATGTAGGCTCCTTGGGGAGGGGGGAAGACAGAGGCAGTGAGAGGGAAACTGAGAAATCACCCCCCCAGGGGGATGGTACACCACAACCTCTTCTCCATTCTCTTCCCTGGGAATGCCTGCACAAGCACCCAGCATGATTTTGAAGTCACCAAGTCTGGGACTCGAACTTCAGTCAGCCATGTAGGAATCCAGAGACATAACAGCTACGCCATCCGCTGTCCCCAAAAAGCTACTTAAAAAAAAAAAAAAGGTGAATGCTAACTCTTGCTATACTTGGCTCTCCTTGGCTCTCGGTTCTCTCAGCTGAGAACCCCTTAGCTCTCAGTTGTCCCTATATTATCTTCTTGTGCAATGCTTGCTTAGAACTGACTATATATTGCTTTATAAATTGTGATGTTCTTTCTACATGCCAACATCATTGCTGCCTGATCTCAAGTAAAGTTTGCATGGAGAGAGACAGAAAACCAGCAGTTATACCAGCAGTGGACCATTGACTGCTCCCAAGATGCTCCACAGATGTCACTGTTCTCGATTAACTAAGGTAAAGGGTGCACACTCTGAAACTAGACTGTATCAGTACTTTGAGAACAGATCCATCATTAGGTGGAGACTCCTATCAACCAAGGTCATGAGGTTGATGTATAAGCCAGAAGCCCCATTTATTAAGTGTCAACAATGGCAACAAAATACAACTGCCATAGGACATTGGAGTGCTCAGGACAGGATGATCGATGTAAGCTGCTGTATTGGGAAGCCAAGCCATATCAGGAAGGTGTGTAGTGAGCATGTAATCAAGGCTGGGGAATTCTGCAGAACAAGTCAAGGCTCAATGGCAACAGGACATCATGGGAAGCTGTGTCTAGCCCACAAATAGGACCAAACCTGTCGAAGAACCACAGGGGCCTAGTCTATGGCCAGAGTCTACATGGGCACTATCATCTTCTGCTTCGTTAACTTGCCTATCACAAGCACTCTGGATGACCAGCTCATTCAGCATGTAGTTTTTCCCTAGACTCCAACCAGTGTCATTAATTAAGTTTCATATTACTAAATTACAGTCACATTCCAGCCAGCAACCCTGAAATTATTCCCAGATCACACTAATAGTTTTTCCCTTCCCTCACACATCTGTAGAACATCTCCTAGTCCACAGTTGCAGATGATAGATCACATCCATGTGGGATATATGGATGGACCTAATTTAACCCTCAGAGGCAGCTTCATTTATATTATTTGCAGATTCCTCCTGGGGGTGGAGGAGTGGGCTTCACTGTTATCTCCATGAAATTTCTTTGGGCAAAATTCCCCCAGGCCTGGATTTCCATCTTCTATTTTACTTCAAGGTTCTTTGTGAGTAGAATAGGAATTCATTAGGAGAAGGCGCCTCATCAATGGTGCCTTCACTACTGGTTGACTCAGTAAGTGAAGCTGAAGACATTTTGTTTATTAATAGGAAGAGACCACTTTTCAAGTATTGGTTGAGAAGAGAGGGAACAGATTCTGGGAGCAGATCGGGACAGAACAAGTCCAGGAAGAAGAGTGAACCGAGCTGCTGTCTTTACAAGAACTTGCAGAAGGCAGTGTAACATGTTCCTGGGTTGTATTTAGAAAACTGATATCCACTCCTTAAAAAGGAACAGTTCCTTTTCCACTACATTTATCCTGGCCAATATCCTCTTAAAAGGCGATGGAAGAATATTCAGCTTTAGTCCATAGATGACAGAAACTTGGAGCCTGGTATAGAAATGTCCTATTGCTTAAGTGCTGGACTTCTTAGATTGGAAGAAATCTTCAAGCAGTCTTTCTGGAATCCCTTTGGTTGTTCAAGAACTTCCGTGACTCAGGGACATTGTAGCAGAGGAGACACCTTGTCATGTGAGAGATTCTTACCTTCTGACATGGTTGTGGCATGAATCTGCTGCTGCTGTCTTCTGGGTTTAATTGAGTGCTGAGGCAATGTTAATGAAAGGGCTATGGTTTGAATGTGTCCCCTCCAAAATTCAGACGTTGAAACTTAATGGCCAGTGTAATGGTGTTAAGAGGTGGTACCAATAAAAAGTGATTATGACGCGAGGACTCCTCCCTTTGTAAATGAGATGAAGGCCCTTATTAAAGACACTTCATACAGGGAGTGTTAGGTTCACTTGCCTTTCTGCCTGTGTCATGTCATGTGAGAGCACAGGGCTCCTCCACTTCAGAGGATGCAGTATTCAAGGTGCTGTCTTAGTAGTGACCAAACCATCACATGACAATCAACCTGACAGCCCCTTGATCTTGGACTTCTCAGACTCCAGACACTGAGAAATAAATTTCTGTTTTTTATAAATTACCTTGTCTCGGTATTTTGTTCTAGCAGCACAACCAGACCAAGAGAGATGTCTTCTGCTCTCTTCTGCTTTTAATTGAGTTGTAAGGCTATGTTGATGAAAAGCTTTGAAGTCAGACAGCCCTAAGTAAGATCTTGATTTTGACAATTTCTAATTAAACAATTACTGATAATTAACAATTTTTGATTGACAGTGATTTCTGTTCAATCATTTAACAAGGCTCCCCTGAGTCTGTTTTCTCAGTATCAATAGGAGTAACTACCACCTTTCAAGTGGTTGGGAGGAATAGAGATGACATTTGGAAAGTCCTTAGTCAATGACTGCTTTTATTATGGTTGACTTTTCAGCACACTTGACATCTGCAAGGGATGCCACCATTGGCAAACTCACCCACTAGCTAACACCTGACTGGGCTTAGATCACCAAGAATCCCAACAAACCTAAGCAGCATAAACACAATGCCTCCGCCCCCATACATCAAACCAGGCTCAAGACTGCCTCCCTCCACTTCCTGGTAACTCTCCGCATGGAAATGCCACCTTCCTGAGTCTTAAATGTGAATTTGTTTTGTTTTGTTTTGTTTTTTGGAGAGGTTTTCGCTATAGGGCGCGTGCACTCTCCAGACAGACAGACAGAGACATAGAGACAGAAATCACCCCGTGCGGGGGATGATCACGCCGCAATCCCTTCTCCTCCATTCTCCTCTCGGGATCTTGGGCACGCACGCACATGCGCCCGGCGTGAGTTTTAAGCCACTGGGTCCACGACGCGAACCACGGTCGACTACGTGGGAGTCCAGTGACATAGCCATTACGCTAACTGCTGGTTCCCGTTAAATATAAGTTTTAAACATGAATAGAAACCTTTAACAATAGATGAGAGAAAAAATGTGATGAGCACATGAAAAGAAAAGAAGAAAGGTAGTTGGAAAGGGCAAGACCAGACATAAAATATTCCTAATTGAGATCATTTCAATCACACAATTATAAGTGTGTAAGGGACATTTGGAATCATTCTGTGCAACTTCTCATTTTACAGGTGGGAAAACTGAGACTTATAAATAAGGAACAGATCTAAGTTAATGACATATTAATCCTATAAGTAAGACTGTCTGGCTGAGCTGAGGGATTTATTCACTATCCCACACCACACAGACCTACTGAAATTGACACATGAGGCAAGATATCAGAGGAAAGGAAGGTCAAGCTTATATGTACATAGCTGATACTATATAAACAACACTAGGAGAGGCACTAAGACTTAGGAAAACACTTCCCAGCTGACTTCCAGGAATTTAGCATCTGTCTAGGGGGGAGAAAATACCTGTAAAACAGCAATATTATAAGGAAGTTTGTGATGACAAGTCATGGAATATGTTCAAGGACATCAGAGACAGTAATTGAGTAATTTCATGAATGACCTCTTCCTTACATGTAGTGGGACATGCTAGAGCTCCACAGAATGGATAGACTATGAATAGACCACGCTAGGATAGAAAGGACATTCAAGCAAAGCCTCCATTAGGAGCAAAATCTTAGTCTCTGGAGACAGTGTGGGCAGAGGGTGGAAAAAGGGGGAGAGTATGAAGAAAGGAATCAAGGGGAAGACATTTATGGGCCATAAGTGGGACAAAGAAATGGATGACGGGACCAGCAATTAGTGTAATGGCTATGTCGCTGGACTCTCAGGTAGTCGACCGCGGTTCGCGTCCCGGACCCGGTGGCTTAAAACTCACGCCAGGCACGTGTGCATGCATGCCCAAGATCCCGAGAGGAGAACGGAGGAGAAGGGATTGCGGCGTGGCCATCCCCCCGGGTGGTGATTTCTCGCTTTCTGTCTCCCTGTCTCTCTCTGTCTGGCGAGCGCACGAGCCCTATAGCAAAAACCTCTCAAAAAAAAAAAAAAAAAAAAAAAGAAAGAAATGGATGACTATCTGTTGATAATAATGTGTATGGTATTTTCAACTAGATTGGTGTGAAGTATATTCATGTTGGGTAAATTCACTTTGCAAGCAGTAGTGATGGATACTGATTGAATGCATAAAATAAATTAAATCTTGGTCTCTAAACTCAGCATGGTATATTCTCAAATCAGTAATGAGAAGGCACCAACAGGTTCTCTATGGACCTTCTCACTATGTGCCTAGATGCCTCCAAGACCTCTTACCATGGACTATAGAAAGTTGACTTTGAAGACTCCAAATTTCTCAGCAATCTACATGGCGCTGAGATGCGTGTGCACATATACAAGCCCAGGTGTGACTCTGATAGCTCTATCCATCACTGCAGCAGCCTTCATCCCTGCTCTCTACAGACATTGGCTCAGCTATTTTTGGTGCTACCCACAGGGTTGAAGTCTGTGTTTTCACTGCCTCTTCACAGTCTCTGCCTTCACTCCACACATGCTATGTTTTATAGCCATCTCAGTGCATAAGCCTTGGAAGGCAGGTTCCCAGAAAACAGGGATCAAATCCATGTAACTATACGAACCTCAATCCTACCTTCATCTCACTTTTCCTGCCACAATATTTCCTCTCTTCTTATTTTATCAACTCCTTATTTTATCTTGTTGCAGTGCACTTTTTTATAAGCTGCTGTCCCTTCCTTTTGAAGCAAGGTGGTATCTAAATACATGCCTGCTAGTCTAGGCCATTTGCACAGCAATCTGAAAAGAGAGGCACTCCAGTTCCTCCTCCAGGGATAACTTGCCCACCCATGTTGACTCTCCAGATTTATTCTCCCAGGCCAAATGCCACCTTTCCTACAAACCATTCCCCCCAGTGCCCTCCAGTAAAGTTCACCACTTGTGATATCTACCACTTACAGCACTTATCCCATGCTGCAATGCTCTCTAAATACAGCTAAACAAGTAATTTTTCTAAAGCAGAACAGTCCTATTATGTTATTCCCTCACTCAAAAACACTCAATAGTTCCCTACTGCACAATGAGGGAATCCTTCACATTACTACCAGTTTACCTCTAGCTTTATTTCCTACTTTTGTCCTATTCACCTAACAATCCAACTACGTTCTTTGCCTGTGCATGCCCTGTTCCCTGCTTCAAGTAGAAAGGGAGCAGCAGGTTCTCTGTGCTCTCTCTAGCACTGTCCCTGGCTGCAGGCTGCACAGAGGGATGCACACATAGACTCAGTTCTGGCAGATCCCTGATCTCTCAGACATGATATGTTCCCTCAGTGTTTCTTCTTCCAACTTCTGCTGGTTTTCCACGAATGTGCTTTCCTCCCACATAGTACAGTGTGAAGAACATGGACTATGGAAGTAGATTTAGAGATTATTCGGTTCAAATTCTAGCTCTGCAAATTAATAGCAGTGTGATTTTAGGGAAATTCTGTGCTTCTTTGAGTTTCTTTTCCTTAAAAATGGAGAAGATAAAGTTATTTTAAAGATTAAACAAAGGCTGGTGCAGTGGCTAAGTGGTTGCATGCTGCTCAAATGATGATGCTGGATTCGCCTATAAGAACGTGGGTTCAGTTCCCAGGACAACCTCTATACACCAGGCATGTGTGCCCACGATCCTAGTTGGCTGGAAAGGCTTAAGGAGTGGGGGGAGGAAACATGGCATGAGTCCTTATTGAGAATTGAGAATGCCTGCCCTGCTCACTCGCTCGCTCACTCTCACTCGCTCTCTCTCTCTCTCTCTCTCTCTCTCGTCATGCTCATGAAAGAAGTAAACTTTAAAATATAAAGATTAGATGAAATATTTGTGAAAATACCCAGCCTTATGCCAAACATGTGGAAAGTGTTTAATAAATAACAAGGGGCCAGATGGTAGCATGATGGTTAGTACATCTGATCCCAAGTGATCGACTATGCAGCTCAAGTCCCAGACCTAGTGGCTTGAAAAACACTCCAGGTGCATGTGCATGGATGCCCAAAATCCCAAAAGAAGGACGAAGTGGAAGAGAAGGGATTTCAACATGGCAATCCCCCATGGGAGTACATTCTCTCTTTCTCTCTCTCTTTCTGTCTTTTCCTGGTGAGCACATGAGTCCTCTAGCAAATAAACAGACAGATAGTAGGCATGCTTATTGATGACAATTGTCCTTATTAGCCATGCTACCATTCTTCAAAGACCAAAGTAAGAGGTTAGACTCCCATTTTATGTCCTTGGTCTCTAGTCTCAACACAGCCACTTTCAGGGCCTCAGGGCTTTTTCACATCACAGATCACATTGCTACCTCACACATCAAGGGGGAACACCATATTGTTCCTTCCTCAGACCACCACCCAGTGTGGGCTCCAGTTTACCCCTCCTTTACTTCTCCAATTCCACCTAATTTTTTTTTTCTCTTTGTAAAAAGAGTATGTCCCAAGTGTGGTTCTGTCAATAAGCCTTATTCAACTGTTGGTGTAAAACAATAAATACCTAAAGTCCACCACTCCAGACATGGTGGGATGGAGGTCTTGTGATGGAGGCAAGCAGAGAGGAGATTTTGCCTCATAGTTGTGTCTCTGGGCTAAACATTGATATTGTGTATGAGGTAGAAACGGGATAATACCAGATGAACTCTAAAGATGAAATCTCGCTCTATAGCACACATCTAAGGACTCAATTTGGGGCTGTCACTGGTGTCACTAGGCTAACCTACCTCTTGGTTTTAGTCTAATTTCACAAAGTGGTCTGGATGCTTCAGTGCTACAAACTAGCAGGATGTCACAGAGGCTACTTCCTCTGGAAAGGCAATGGAGGCTAACAAGGGACTATGAAAGTATATCTGGGACCAGAAGGTGGTGTGGTGGTCAAGGTGCTGGACTCTCTCATGGCCGACCGTGGTTCAGGTCCCAGACCTGGCAGCTTGCTTTCTCACTCTCTTTCTTTCTCTCTGTCTCTCTCTGGTGAGTGCATGTGCCCTATAGCAAGTTAAAATAATAATAATTAATAAAATTAGATATTATTTTCTTAAAAATTTTTTTAAATGAAAGTACATTTGAGTTCCACGGATGGAAGTGGTTAATGAGGTAAGAACCTATCCCTAGTCCTAACTTCCAATCCGTCCTAAAACTGGGATCTTACCTGAGTTACCCTAACTTTGTCATCCTATCTCCTTGAGAAAGAGATTTTCAGTATATCCATGCAGGGTTAAAGAAGGCACCACCTGTAGAGAAGGCATTTTTTTTCCCTCTGTACTACACTAGCTGGGCCCTACTGGGATCGGGCCCATGATTTTACCTCCTTAAGACCACTACTGACTAGCTAAGGTACCAGCATAGGTCCTGAAAAGACACAAGCAGTACATCAGGAGGCAGGTAGAGAGTTAAGAGACTATGTTAGACGGGACCAGCAGTTAACGTAATGGCTATGTTGCTAGACTCCCACGTAGTCAACCGAGGTTCACGTCCCGGACCCAGTGGCTTAAAAAACTCACGCCAGGTGCATGTGTGTGTGCCCAAGATCCCAAGAGGAGAATGGAGGAGAAATGATTTTGGCGTGATCATCCCCCTGGGGGGTGATTTCTCGCTTTCTGTCTCTCTGTCTTTCTCTGTCTGGTGAGTGTACACACCCTAAAGCAAAAACCTCTAAAAAATAAAAATAAAAAAGAGAGACTGTTAGAAGCCTTTTCAGTTGTCTTCAATCTCATAGTTAATTGGAGATAATGTGATGATGCAGTTCTGCAATCTAGGAAGATAGGAGAACAGGGCAAACTCTAGTGAGGAAAATGTCACTTGAGATCTCTCCAGATCTTTCTGTTGTTAGAAGGAAACTAAGTGGCCTCAAATGTTTTTATGTGTTTGCTTTGTTTGTTTTTGTTTGTTTGTTTATCTCCAAAGCCTACAAAAATACAAAATGTAAACACTAGCCGAAATACACAAAAGCTGTAATGTGTGTTTGCTCTATTATTTAAGAATATTCAATTCTTCTGTATAGAAAACAAGACATACAAACAAAAGAAAGATAGATTAAACTAAGAACAGGCAATAAGTAAACAAGCAGCTCATGAGACATGTTACACATAGATAAAATAAGCAGATAAAATAATATACATGTTAAAGAGAAGCTAAGAAAGGAAGAAAGGATCAAGTGGACACCCGGCATTCACACTGGACATTGACTGCTCATTGGTGACACCCATTTAGACCTCACAAGTCCTCTATTCAAGACATGCGCACAAAATGCAGAACTGTTTATCAGGCTACCTGGTGAGCTAGTCTCCTGGCCAGGTGTACCTGCCCTAGCATCTCTCTGAAAAAGCAAGTATGTATTGGCCACCGGCACCGTCTACTCGCTGTGCCCTTTCACTCACTCATCAATTCTGATTTCCATTAACCATATAATCGGCAGGAAAGGCTGATATGGCAAAGAGACAGACAAAACAGAAGACCCTGTATACAACACAGAAGTCAGAAATGTTTTTTTTTTCACCCTCTTATACCCTCTGCTAAGTACATCAGCCATTTCTTTCCTCTTGTGTGTGTGTTTTTGGTTCTGTGCTATGTTTTTAATTGGTTCAATAAATGATCTGATCTGAGCATCCTAATTTTTCTGTGAGTCTTTGGTTCCAGGACTTCTGGTTAGTGTGCCAACAGTATGTAAAGAACACTTAGAGGTCATCATTGCATCAGGATAATTTTCCATCACAACAGGCACAGGCAGTGGGGGAGCGGGAGGCTAAGAAAGAATCATCAAGGTCAAGGGTGTAGAAAAAGAGGAAAAGTGGGACCAGCAGTTGGTGTAATGGCTATGTCGCTGGACTCCCATGTAGTCGACTGCGGTTCGAGTCCCAGACTCAGTGGCTTAAACTCATGCCGGTGGTGTGTGCGTGTGCATGCGTGCCCAAGATCCTGAGAGGAGAATGGAGGAGAAGGGATTGCAGCATGGCCATGCCCCCTGAGGAGTGATTTCTTGCTTTCTGTCTCTCTGTCTCTCTCTGTCTTTCCAGTGAGCGCATGCACCCTATAGCGAAAACCTCTAAAAAAAAGAAAAAGAAGAAAAGTACCATTTTCATGTCTGAATTCAGAGTAGCATTAGGATCTCAAGGAAGGATCATTTTACTGAGCATCCTCTTTCTGGCTCTGCCACCAAGAAGCTGTGGACTAAGCACTTTGCCTCTTGGGAACTCAGTTTTCTTATCTGAAGAATGAGGCAGAGAAACTAAATTATCTGTTTTTCTTTCTGGATCCTTCTGGATCTCCCATTTGGGATTTAAAGTCTGCTTCTAGCCTACACACTACTGCTACTACCACCTCCTTAGAACGTGATGCTTGTATAAAACCCTAGAGTTTATTTAGAGGACAGAGATCACCTAATACCTAAGTTAGCAACGAGGAAGTAACTGGGAGGAGATCAGAAAATGTTTTTCTAAAAGCCTCGTGTTCTCCTAGTGGACTAGATGCTTCCATGTGCTCCTCCCTCATTCTCCACTCTGTTCTCCATCCTTCTCCAGCTTGCTCTGTGTCTGGGAGACTGACCTGTATGGATATACCAAAACTCTCTTGCCCTTACCACCCTGTTGAGTTGAGGCTTTGCAAAGCCTTGGCAGGATATCATAAGAAACAGGAGGGTGAAGCTTGGATACCCCTCACCTCTCCACAATGTTGCTATGGGGTTCTAATGAACTGTCCGTGTTCTCTGACCCAAGGTCACAACTTCTTTTAAGGTAATTCTCTTACATAGACTCTGTCTCCAAGTTCTAGTAGCCACTTCATTCTCTCACTCCTTTCAGTCTAGAGAAACTAACCTCCCCATCACAAGTCCCTGTCCACACCTTTGTAAAGAAACCCTTCATTAAACCTTCCTCAGATTACCCAGTATGGCTAGGCCATCTAATTTTGCTGGACCTTGACTGGTATGTTGGATAAACCCATGTTCTCCCTGGTGCCATCTTTAGACCATTGATTCGCTCTGAAAATCTGCAACTCAACACATTCAGGACTTTCTCTGGTGCAGCTGAATTTCTCAACAGAAGCTGCGATGTCACTTTTCTCTGTAGCCTCTTCAGGCCAACCTGTAAAATTTTCTGTTCTAAGAGAAAAAAATATCATCACCATGGTTGAAAACCTCAGTTCTGTGCATGGATGAGCAACACAACGTTCATGTCTTAGTCCAAATGCTCTACCACCAAACTCAACATTTCTTGTTGAAGATGACCCTGTCACCCTCATGGAAGCATCTTCCTACTTGCAGCCTCTCCCTGACAACCTCCATGCCACCCTCGCAGGAAAAAAGGTGTCGACAGAGATCCTAGATCCCCATAAAGCCCAGCTCCACATCCACGTGGCTGGCATCACCACAAACTGTATGATGACCAAGCTGACGCCTCCACCTAGCTTCCAGGGAAATTATACTCTCTCTCAGCCCCAGTCTAAGCCTGACATCTCGACTTCTTAGAGGTGATTTCTTCTAAGTAATAATCATAACACAGCTATTGAATACTTTACATACGAGACACTATCTAAGCATTTTATGTGTTATACCATTTAAACTTCACACAACCCTATGTAGCAGGAGTCTTTCTGATCCCGCCCTATTTTAAAGAAAAGAAATGGAACACAGAGGTTAAAAATACACGCCAGGATTAAGACCCATGCAGTTTGGCTCCAGAGCCTATACTCATTTTTTTTCTTTGTTTGTTCATTTGTTTGTTTTAATTTTGTCAGAGGGTGCGTGCACTGTCTGGAATGAGACCGAGAGAGAGAGAGAGAGAGAGAGAGAGAGAGAGAGAAGGAAGGAAAAAGAGGAAGCCCTCTCGATGGGGCACAGTCATGCCGCAATCCCTTCTCCTTCATTTCTCCCTCCTGTTGGGATTTTGGACATGCACATAAATACACCTGGCATATTTTTCAAGCTACCAGGTCACGATTCAAACTGTATGGTCAGCAATATGGGATCTAGCCGCCTTAACTAGCCCATGGTGTTTTGTTTTTTTGGTTTTGGGTATGAAATGTTTTTTTTGTTTTTGTTTTTATTTTTAACTTTTTTTGTTGTTGTTGTTTGGAGAGGTTTTTGCTATAGGGCATGTGTGCTTGTCAGAAAGAGAGAGACAGAGAGACAGAAAGTGAGAAATCACCCCCAGGGGATATGGCAATGCCATAATCCTTTCTCCTCCATTCTCCTCTTGGGATCTTGGTCACGCACACACATGCACCTGGCGTGAGTTTAAGCCACCGAGTCCGGGACTCGAACCTCAGTCGACTACATGGGAGTCCAGCAACATAGCCATTATACCAACTGCTGATCCCTAAAATGTTTTAAGCATACAGAAAAGTAGATAGATAATATAACTAGTACCCATAAAACCATATCTAGACAACAATTAATAGTTAATTGGCATATTTGCTTCATTATTTCGCTGAATTATTTTGAAGTGAATTACTGACATCATGACATTTCACCTATAAATACTATAATATACATCTCTAAAATACAAGGGCATTTTCTTTTCCACAGTACCATCATCGCATCTAATAAAATTAATAATAATTCCTTAGCATCACCTAGTAAGCAGCCTATATTCAAGTTTCCCTAGCCTCCCCCAAAAATATGGAACCCTTCATGAATTTGCATACCCTCCTTGCACAGGGCCAGGCTGATCTTATCCAAACTGCTGCTATTTTCATTCCTATGCTGCTACTGAAGCCAGCACCCACCCTTATCACTATGTTACATGCTCCTTGCCATGCTTTCCTTCTTAAATGGTCTTTAAAAATAAAAAACCTTCTTACTCCAGTTCTTTCTCCTAATTCTTGTATAAATATAGTACAAACTAGTCTTTCCTGAGTGGAAAAGACTCACCTTCTCAATTTAGCTACTGCCCTACTGCAATCATGACCACCTGGGACGTGAGTCAACAACACACAAAAGACAGCATTGCTTATGTCCATGGTGAGCAACTCCAGCACGGAGAAAAAGAAGGGAAGCTCCCGAAGAGAAGGATGGTGAGTCTATCTGGGGTGAGTATTCTCACCGAGAGGAGAGGAAATTATCAAAATGTGCTCCATGCTTTTGCCTTGGACACTCTTCTGAAAACATGTACTGGAGTTAGGTAGAAAAAAAAAAAAAAAAGCAAGGCTGGGTCATTCCCAGATACAGAGAACCATGTCTGAGATGCTAGAACCCAAACCAAAATGCAATCCTAATGTGCACACCACATTCTCTTTCTCAGCACTGAGCTAAACAGCTGAGAAACTGCCAAGACATCATCTTTAGGCACCTCAAAAACCTTTAGGCTTTTTCCCCACCTCTAGATGGATCGTGGGTGCAGTGGGGGGTTACCTAGAACAGATCGCCATCACTGGTGCTTTTCTCCCTAACTCAGACCTCTCTGACGAAGGGGGAAAACAATCAGGAGAGAAGTGGGATCAGAAGAGCAGAGAGAAGACAGTATCATCCGGGTCTGTCTTGATTCCTACTCAGGAGCCACAAGTCCCTAGCATTCCTCCAAACACCAAAGCCACATGTCTCCCCTCTAAACAGCTGCCAGGGAGGAATCACATCATCTCATTCACTGACTTTTAAGAAGTCTCTCAGCAGTTTAAACTCCTACTTGTTCTTAAGGGTTTAATCAAAATCACCTCCTGAGTTTGGTCCCCCTCATTCACACTTCCTTAGCATCCTGTGATGGCCCCATTGCAAGATGTGTCAGGATGAGCTGTAATGATGTGTTTCTTTGGGTTATTTCTCCTACTAGACTCTGAACTCCTTGAGACCAAAAGCATGTCATTTATCTCTGTATCCTTGATTCTTAACACAGAGCCTGTCAAACACCAATCATTTAACAAATGTTGGTCAAAATAAACTGATGTCTAACATTTTTCCCAAAACCACTTTCTACACCTTACTAATATATATATATGCCCAGGTCAGCTGTACTGGTGTTTGCGGCTAAGATGCTATGCTCCACAGACTGGCACTGGATGGCAGGCCCGTGTTTGATTCTTAGTCCAACCTAATGACTGAGAGTTGTGGCTTATACCTATAATCCTAGCAACTCAGGACGCTGAGATAGGAGCACCATGAGTTCAAAGCCGGCATAGCCGTAGGAGAACCTATCCAAAAAATAAGCAGGCCTGGTGATGTTTTTCTAGGAGGCTGAAGCAGAAGGGTTGTGAGATGGCAAGGTACTGTCCTTTAAAAAAGAAAAAAAAAATCCCCAGTAATTAGTTAGAAAACAACATTAAAAACAAACAAACAAAAAAAACTACCTTGACTATGTATATAGAGAATGTGAGTGTGCCTTTTATTAGAGTTTCGTATGTCAATCCCTTTATACCATGACTCCTGAAGGGTTGGCCCAGCCTTGTTCAATCCTCACTAACTCAGTGCTTTACATATGGCACACCCTCAAGGAATATGCTTGTTGAATTGACCTGATGGTGTCTAGGATCCAAGCTCCCCGGAGAAGTTGACCATCTGCCAAATATAGCTACAATGTGTTTGAATTATGTTAAGTAGCTGACAAAGTTCAAGTGACGAAGAAAATTATCAATCCCTCCTGGAAGTGGGCTGAGAGATGGGCTTTCTTGCTTCCAAAACGTCCTAACATCTTGTTAAACACTGACATCTGTTTGCCTCCAGCTTGCTGCTCTCAATGTTTGCCAACTGGCCGAGAATATTTGTGTCTTTACCAACGAACTTCCCCCTTCGCACCCACATCACTTCCTTCCTGTGATGGCAATTTCCCAGGTACTACCACGTAAGCACTATGTGGGATCCGAGGGCAAATACACCCCCACACTGAGAAGGCCACGTGGCCCTAAAAGTGACCCTGTGATTCACGTATCTCGTACCAGCGCCAACAGTACACCCCAGTCACAGGCTCCATTGCTCTCCCCGCTGCTCCTCCTCCCATTTTCCTCTTAAATTACACAAAATCTGGCTGCCATGATACAATGAAAGATAGTGAACCCTCATTCCAAATGCACAAATCCTTCTGAAGATACACTGATCAACTTCTTTTGTTATTTTACGTTTTTGTTTAAGATCATCTATTACTTCCATGAGTAAGAGAGACAGAAGCAGAGAAAGAGAAAGAAAGAGACACAACACTTCCAACAGGGTCTTGATTCTGTGATCCATTCTCAGTCTCTGTGACCCCTGGATCACGGGTATACATGTGCCTGGCATATTCAGGGAGGTCTCTGGGTATAAGCCTGGAGTCTTCTCAAGTAGGTCAGTCTCACAGAGCCTCCTACAGAAACACATTTACTGCTGCGCCACCCCCCATCTACCCCTTCAACCTCCAGTGTGTGGCTTAAACCATCTCCACACTCCCCTCTCACGGTGTCAACTGGAGCTGTCCTGGCTCTCCTGACTCTCCAAGCTCTCCTGGCATGTCTCACTGACTCCTCCACTCCTACCACCTTCTAACTCTGAGCACCCCTCAAACTTGAACCCTTAAGGGTTCCAGCTAGTGGAACAGCAGTAATGCAAGAGGACCCACACGAGAAGGTCCTTGGTTCTTGTCCCTGGTACTCCCTGTACACACCAGGCATGTGTGTCCCTGATCACGGCTAGCTGAAGGTGGAGGTGGATCACGACATGAAGACCTTGTTGGAGGTGCGGTCTCTCTATCTCTATCTCTCTCATGGAAGAATAAACTTTAAAAAGAAAGTTGAACCTTTAAGTCTTCTGTGCAGTTCTCTCCTCATACTCCTCCTCAACTCCCACTCCTGAGAAGACTCTGCTGCCTTAGTCAGAAACATCCTCTTAACATTTAAATGTGTCTCATCTTTTTGCTTTTACATTCTTCAATGTCCTGAAGTGACCAGATACCCAATTCTACATCAGGTGCCCCCGAAACCCATGGCTCACCCTGTTCTTTACTGTATATTTCAATTCCACCACCTTAATTGTTTTCTGGAAAACTGCATTTGAATTATCAGCTGTCCCCACAGATTCCATGTCTCCCCTCTCCAAATTTAGCTTCCTTTCCTGACATACTCCTTCTTCCATTGGGCCTCCACTTTCTTTCTTTTTGGAGAAGTTTTTGCTATAGTGCACTCACCAGAAAGACAGAGAAAGACAGAGAGACGGAAAGCAAGAAGTCACTCCCCAGGGGGGTTGGTCACACCGCAATTGCTTCTCCTCCATTCTCCTCTTGGGATCTTGGGCACACACGCACATGTGCCCAGCGTGAGTTTATGCCACTGGGTCCGGGACTCGAATCACGGTCGACTACATGGTAGTTCAGCAACAAAGCCATTACGCTAACTGCTGGTCCCAGGTCTCTACTTTCTAAGGTACTAAGGAAGATTGTGATGTTTAAAAAACAAAACAAACAAAAATGACAAAAACAAAAGAAAAAGGGGGAAGTAATCAGAAAGAGGAGAATCAGTAGAGAACTTTGTACTTGAAAATTAGCAGGAAAACCAGAATGAGTTAACACTTACTCTAGTGCAGAGGTTATAGATGTGGATTTCTAGGACCTGCCCCCAGAGACTCTGGTTCAAGAAGGCTGCACTGGAGCCCTGGAAGCTGCATTTTTATTGATGTCCTCAAGGGATTCAGATGCAAGCAGTCCTAAGTCTCATTCTGGGAAAGAATGAGTTTTAGCAGTTGGGTATAGGATAAAGTAGACAGGGCTAAAAATGTGTAAATTCTCAGAGGTGGCTTTAAATAGAAGCAATAAACTGTTACAAAGCTCTGTTGCTTAGGGATTTTTACTAAAACCATAGAACGAGGAGAGACCACAGAGATTATTTCATTTAACTTCATTTGACAAGAAAAACTGGAGTCCAATGGAGTTTAGCTGCCTGCCAAGCCATGCAAGTCCAAGGTAGAATGCTTAACCTAAGTGACAAAGAATATCCTTTGTCCATAGCAGTAGTAAGCAAAATAAGCACATATATACACATTCAGGGACTTGAAATGACTTTTTTTAAATGTGCAAATGAATTGTCTGAGGTTGTTAATACACAAAATCTGATTCAGCAAAAGTGTCTAAGGGCCGAGATGCTGCATTTGTAATGAACTCTCAGGTGATGCTGGCTCACCATTCTCCCTCTGAGTAGCAGGTTTTAGAAAATAAAATAGCTGCCTCTTCTGTTATTCTACATATACGGTTTATTTCTTTACACTGAGCCCTCGTGCTGCAGAAAGCCACCTGCTCCTGGTGTCCTCAGCCGCACCAGGCTTGGCGAGTGGACTTGCCACATCGCTGCCTCTGCAGCTCAGCCCACTGGTCACCTGTTGACAGTCAGCAAAGGGGGAGCCCCAAGTCAAGCGGTACTCACAGGCCTGGAACCTCAGCCCCTCCTAACTACTACTGAAAGTCCACATTGGAAAGTGTGATGAGATGATGAAAGTTAAAGATTTAGAGAGACGTAGCCCGATACTGCAGATGAAAATAGATTTAGAAAATTAGGTTATTTCATTTTGGAGGAAATTTTCAAATTAAAAATAAATATCCTTCTCTGGAAACACATGGGGAACCCAACAAAAAGATTTTATTTGGAATTAGAAAACAAAGATGCACTTAGTGCCATGATTATGAACAAAAGCCGGGTGACTCCCAGGAGAAGGATGGTATCCTGGCACCATACTGCCTGGCTTCAAAATCTGGCTCTGTCACTTAGAGGCTGTGGGATCTGAAGCGAATCATTTAAACTCAGTTTCTTATCTGTAAAATGGGGTTATTAGGAGAATTAAGTGAGTAACTACAGATAAGGCACTCGGCATGATGCCTGACATGTGGTCGACATTCAACTCAAATTGGCTACCAATATTCCCAGAGAGGTAAGTGAGGCCAAAGAGCCAGTTCAGAGAATTCCTCAACCACAGAGAGCTCAGCCTAATCAGTCACAAGGCAAATCATTTATACCTGCTACGCCAAGACTTATAAGCCTCCTCTGGAGAAAACAGACACACAGAAAGGTTATGTATGACAGTCATACACAAAGGTTACGGCAGTCTTTTCCGTTCATCTTGGGGCATCTGAAACGCAGGCAGTGTGGCCTGTGGCAGGGCTCGTGGTCAGTCAGCTATGTCTAGGTACTTGTCACCCTATCCTACTTAGCAAGTTTCACCCAGCAGGGCCAGCCACATGGGTGTGCAGTCACACAAGGCCCATACTTGGGACTTAATGCTCTATGGTTACTGTCTCAAAATTCTTAATAATTTAATCTTTGAATTCGTATTTTTTTCTTTCAGAGTTGTGGTTTTTTCTTTTTTTTTTTTTTTTTGAGAGGTTTTTGCTATAAGGCATGTGTGCTTGCCAGAAAGACAGAGAGAGACAGAGAGATAGAAAGCGAGAAATCACCCCCCCAGGGGGGATGGTCACACCATAATCCCTTCTCCTCCATTCTCCTCTCAGGATCTTGGGCACGCACACACACACACACACACACACACACACCCCATGAGTTTAAGCCACTGGGTCCGGGACTGGAACCACAGTTGACTACATGGGAGTTCAGTTACACAGCCATTACGCTAACTGCTGGTCCCCAGAGTTTATTATTTATACATCCGACCACTGTATATAATTACAGCTTATAAAATGAACTTTCCTAGCATGAATACACTGTATTTTAGTCTAGTTAAAGGTATTATCATCAACAGATCATTGAATCTTAAGGGAAGTCTAATGGAACATATGGCAGGGGGTTAGGACCTAGGATTACACACACTCTACCTCCAGACAGGTTCTTGGCCAACCTTTCTCCCAACCCCAGGGGTTCTGGGCTATACCTGGCCCCTGCATCCCTGTCTCCTATCGGGGCCTAGACAGGAACAAGCGAGTAAAGGTCAGGCACATATATACTCACAATGTCTTGAGGCAAGGCATGTCATAGCCATCTCTCTCCAGATGGCTCTCATGTCCCCAGGCTGTAATATCCTGCTGGGCAGGGGTGAGGGTATCACCCACCCACTCCCGGTTGAGGCAGTGGGCTCAACTTCTCTGCCACTAGCCAGTGGTCAGCCCTACAGCTGTGGGGAGTAGGAACCCAGCAGCCAGCAGGCTAAGTGTACCAAATCACAAGGTAAGAGGGGACCCAGGAACTGTAAGGGGTGACTGTCAACATTAAATAGCAAACTAAAAACACCATGACAGATTAAGGGAGAGACCGCGGAAGGAAAAGGACACACACGCACACACACACACACAAAAGCACTATTAAAGGTATATATGTATATATATATATACACACACACACATATATACACACACATACATATACATATTATATATACACTTTTAATAGTGCTCAGTTTATGTTTCAGAAAAGAGGCTTCACGTTTTTGTTTTGGCCTAGGCCCTGCAACTTATGGAGCTGGTGCTATCAGCATCCAGCCCCACCCCAACTTCTCTACTCAGTGATGCTTTTACCTCTCCCCCATCTCAAGGTTGGAGGAGCAAGACCTAACCATTTCTCATGGAAGGAGTCCCTGACATAGACTCTCATGAGGACCAGCCACCTCCCTTCAAAAAGGTCAGTGAAGGGAACAGAGAATGGAGAAAGAGAGAGACCCATGAGAATCAAGGCTAAGGGATTCTCAGATGTCCAACAACGTAGAGAATGGCAACTAGGCTGAGGTGATAAAAATCCCTAACAGCACCTCCAGAAAAGATGTCCCAACAGTTATTCCACTATCTCCATGGTTCCCAAGCTATACCAAGGTACCATGGAGCATCACAGCAAATTCACAGGGACTTAGTGAATGTTTAATTTTTTTTTTTTTTGAGAGGTTTTTGCTATAGGACGCATGTGCTCGCCAGACAGACAGAGAGATAGAGAGACAGAAAACGAGAAATCACTGCCTGAGGGGATGGCCCAGCCGCAATCCCTTCTCCTCCATTCTCCTCTCGGGATCTTGGGCACACACGCACACGTGCCCGGCATGAGTTTTAAGCCACCAGGTCCGGGACGCGAACTGCGGTAGACTACGTGGGAGTCCAGAGACTTAGCCATTATGCTAACTGCTGGTCCCGTGAATGTTTAAATTTTTGAGGGAAACATCAATGCTTGGCATCTGTCAGATACCAGCACAAGACAGTTTCTGTTTCAACATTAAATTGCACTTCATTCCTTTCAGTGACATTGTATCTTTGCAAAAGGGGATTTGGGGCAGTTGCTATGATAAAAAGCAAGCATAGCACAAAAAATCAATACAGAACAGGAAATTAGGGGAGCAATGTGCAATTTGATTCCAACATCTGAGAAGTTGTGCAGTGCCCAACAGGCACACATGTCTCATTAATAAGTCACTGTGGTTAGTTAAGAATGAAATAAAAAGACTTTTCTTGGGGGGATTGAGGAGAGGTTGGTCAAAGGATACAAAATTTCAGTTAGCCAGGAGGAATTAATTCAAGAGAGCTATAGTAAAATATGGTGTCTATAACAACATAACGGATACTTGAAAATTGCTAACAGAGTAGATTTCAAGTGTTCTCACCACAAATAAATATGCGAAGTAATGCATATGTTAATATGCTTAATTTAGCCATGCCAAAATGCCCTGCTGTACACCATATACAATGCACTTTTTGTCAATTTAAAAACATAAGAAAAAGAAAAAATACTTTTTTTCATTTAATGTACATTATTTTTTCAAATGACCATGTACTACATTGTTAGGACATAAGTACTTATTGAGTTATTTGGAATTAGCTACTTAATTGACAGCCATCTTTAATATTTTGTTTAACATAAGGGTACCATGGAAAAATTACTGAGATGTTAAGGTATGTGAACTGAGAAAGTTTGGGAACCTTTGTATTACACAATCCCTTTCCTTTATATAATGAAAGTTTCTGAAAGGGGAGGACAAGCAAGAGGATTCTAAGGAACACATAGCTAGTGGAATCAAGCAAAGTGTAAACCAACAATCAACACTGGGTAACATTTCTGACATTGCATTGAATAACATTTCTTCCAAAATTCAAACTTTAACCTAAATGTTAATATATATTAAATAAATCTAGACCCTTCAGCTTCAGTCTGGGAGATAAATGGTCCAATTTGGAAAAAGCTGAAAGAGATATTAAATCCATGAGTTGAGGGTGCAAAGATAGGTACTAAAGAGAAACTCACTGATTTAATTGAGCTAGATCAATTTTAGTTAAAAAAAAATTCCCAAAAAATCCAGTTGCAGGAGGTCAGGGCTCTGAATCCTGCAGTGCTGGGCCAAGTCACAGATGAGGTGATGCTTCTGGCACCATAGGCAGCTACGTGGCTTCAAAACTTTCAAGCTTCAGAGGAAGAAAAAGGTAACTGGAGGAGAGTTTGGGTCAAAAAACAGTAAGGGCCTCCCTTGCTTACAGAATAAAAGTACAAAAATAAATAGGCCTCTTCAGTTTACAACTTGTTTTATTTGTAGCCAAAAGAGCATCAGGTCCACCCATCAAAAGGAATTAGCCCAATGTCAGGACTCAGGAGCACAAAGACATGGCATCAGCCAAAGACAGTGAAATATATACAGGTCACTCTATTCGGAACTGAAGGAAGGAAATGACATATATAAAGACTTAAGGAGGCACTGGGGCGGATAGTGATGTAGCAGTATAACATCATGCTCTGTGAGGCTGACTCACATGGGAGGATACCAGGCTCACATCCAGAGACCTCCCTGAGAATGCAGGGCTCACACATGGCCATGATCATCCAGGGTTAGTTGAAGGTGGGAATAGACTGCAATGTCAAGATGCTACTGGAGGCAATATGCATCTGTCTGTCTCTATCTCTCTCTCTCTCTCTGTTGAACAAAGTAAATAAACTTTTAAATACCCTCATATAATGTCCTGTGGAGCATTTGGAGACCCAAGAACCCACTTCCTTGACACAGACAGGTTTTGAACCTTCCACTTGAAACTCCAAGACACTTTCTGGCTCACTGAATGGAGAGGATGGCAGATCCATGAGTAGCAGAAATGGCAGAACCTCAAGAGATAGGAATATGGATAGCAGCTGATGACATCAGGAAGTGCTTCAGCCCACTGGTCTCTCCACCTCCACCCACCAGTCCCAGACTCCTCCAGTTACCCATACACGTGCAGGTGACAGAGCTGAAGTCCTCGATTACTAAGGACTGCTGGAGTTGAAATGCACATGTGTTATCACTCTCCAATCGTTCAGCTTCTGCAAATGTCCTGGATACTGAATGGCTCTTTTACCCCTTCCTTGACAGGCCTTTCACTATTCCATCTCTCAGCCTTTTTCTACCTTCCTGATCCCTGCACTGTCGGTGTTCCAAATCTGGCTATGAGGTAGGCTAGATTTCCCTTCTGGTTCTGATACTTGCTCATTCTATAAACCCTGAGAATTTCTTGACCTTGTTTCTTTTTCCTCAATCCCAGCTGCTCACTCTCAGCCCAGCTTCCAAAATAACGTACTCATACCTGAAGACAGAGTGACGGAAGAGACAGTGGTATCAGGGGAGGCTCTAAGAAGAAGAAAAGGATATGATCCTGGGGGCTTAATCTCTAGAGGGAGAAGCAGTCTGCCACCAGCTCTTTTGCAAAGCCAAATGTGGTAAGAGATAAATCAATGGAAGTTAAAACTCCCTCTAAGAGGAAGGGAAAAGATCTGGCAGAGCCAGCCAAGATGGATAACTCTGGGGAAAAAGATCTGCCAAATATCCAATTTAAAGAACTTGGAGGTTCTGAGAAAATTCAAACAAACTTTTCTCCTTTCAAAAAGTCCTCTTCACAGGAACCAGCAGTTAGCATAATGGCTATGTCGCTGGACTCCCACGTAGTCGACCGCAGTTCGTGTCCCAGACCCGGTGGCTTAAAACTCACGCCGGGCGTGTGTGCGTGCGTGCCCAAGATCCCGAGAGGAGAATGGAGGAGAAGGGATTGCGGCGTGACCATCCCCCCCTGGGGGGTGATTTCTCGCTTTCTGTCTCTATGTCTCTCTCTGTCTGTCTGGCGAGAGCACGCGCCCTACAGTGAAAATCTCTCAAAAAAAAACAAAAAAACAAAAAAACTCACACCGGGCACGTGTGCATGCGTGCCCAAGATCCCGAGAGGAGAATGGAGGAGAAGGGATTGCGGTGTGACCATCCCCCCTGGGGGGTGATTTCTCACTTTCTGTCTCTCTGTCTCTCTCTGTCTGTCTGGCGAGCGCACGTGCCCTATAGCAAAAACCTCTCAAAAAAAAAAAAAAAGTCCTCTTCACAGACCAGGAGAAAAAACAAATCATGTTTAAGAGTAGTTGCTATATACAGATTACAGCTACTCTGAAACTGTCGACTGCACTTTCTTGAGAAGCCCATAACTATTTGGTGGGTCCTATAGAAGCATAAACTAAGGATACTGTGCCTGGCTCAGAATTTACCCTGTACAGATCATCATCCACATGCTGGCAAGACTGGGCGCTTATTGTTGCTGATTTCTAAAGGCTAGGGACAAGATACCAGTTGATAGCAGTTGATTGTAAATTTTGTGTGTCACATGAGAACAGGGACTCCCAAGCATGAGACAATCTTTATAAGATTGTCATTTTCTTAACTTGAGATGAGCAGAGGATGACGTTCTCCTAAATACATTGTCAGGGAGATCCAAAAACTTTCAAACTGACTTAGAGATTGAACGAACCTCAGTGGTTATCCATCTCAGTCCCTTTACTTCATGCTGAAGAAACTCAGGCCCAGGGAGTTTCTACAGCAGGCTGCCCAAGAACACAGAGCTGAGAGTAGCATACGGGGTTCCCTACTCCAGACATAGACCGAGCCACAAGCTAGAAGACTTGAGAAGGTCTCCAGTGATGTCCAAAGGGCAGACTTCCACTGATCATATTATTGAGGATTCCTCTCCACACACCATAAACATACAAAGTTTCTTTCAAAGTCTAAGCAATGCCTGAAAAATGTGGCCTTAGCTATAGCATACACATGACCTGCAAGGTAAGAGGTTGGTAAAAAGTTCAACAACCTTGAAAGAGAGAATGAAAAACAGGGTTAAAAATCCTGACACATGAAGAGATAAACTACCTCCTCTGTTCTTAACCTGCACAAAGGCCCTCTAGGAATTCACAAGACTCTCGCCACTCATACTGACATATGGGAAGATCAAATAAAATCCAACAGCCCAGAAGGGCAAGAGTTCCAGAGAACAGAGCCTCAGTACTGAGGGTCCAGGGAGGAATAAACAAGGTATGTACCTAGATGCAGAACCAAATGCGTAAGAATGGAATAGGCTTGGTATGGAAAGAATGGTACCCACCAGTGTCCTTGACAGAGTGGTAAAAGGATGGCCCTCTGCTTTATGAAAGAGACTTAGGATTGGATTTGATGGTGTCAACTCTGTAGTCAAATCCCACCAAATCTAGAGTTCTATGGCTCCAGAGCACCTGGAAAACCTAGAGGAGTGTATGATCCCACTCTCAGCCCTAGGTCTGTCAAAGAGGACCTCACCTGAGAGCTGACTTGGTCTTTGTCAAAAGAAAAATAAAAAATTAAAGGGAAAAAAATATAAACATGCTTATTTACCACCTAGGTCCACGCTACGAGCAGCAATTAAAGGAGTCTGAAGATAAATATCAAAGAATTACCTCTGTGCCTAACAAATCAAATAAACAACTCAAAATAAACTAGACAGAAAAACAGTGAGTGGCTATAGGAGCTTAGAAACTGGGCCAGGATAGAGAAAAGAAATAAAATGACCTCCTTTTGGATTCAAGAGCTGTGTTTGGTGGCATCAGGAGCGGGGAACAGGGAACATTCTGGCTAACAGGGATTTCTATGAAGTCTACAGCCCTCCTGCAAAACAGTGGTCCTGGCTAAAAACCCAGACGTTACAGTCAGAATCTATGAAAACTACAGAGAATTAAATTGTATAACCAATTACCTCTTCTAGGAATGATGTATTGGGGAATCTTTTGGGAAATGCTAGAAATCATTTCTGTTATTGATTTATGTATACATTTTTGGAGAATGAAGTCCAATCCTCTTCTCCCCATGAAAAAGTAACTGTTACACCAGACACTGTAAAAGTTTTTTGAGATAAGTTATTCATCAGCTTTCTTCTTAACGTTCAGAAAGTACTGAAGGTTAAAAACTATTATGGACACTAGACACAAAGTGGAA
>NW_006159920.1:2228503-2229931 GCF_000334495.1 Tupaia belangeri chinensis
GAAAGGAAAGTTGGGGGAACAAATAGAGGTAAGACATTTGTGGGACACAGATATAGTTTATTATTTGTTGATGAGGACATGTATGGTATTCTCAACTGGGCAGGATGGAGGTGTATATAATGCTGCGTAAAGTCTCTTTATAATCTAAATGATAGATACTGATTAAATGTATAAATAATAATAATGATAATAAAAGTACTAAATGTTAGTGATTACCAAATAAGCTATCTGCCATAACCTCCACTAATTAAAAAGCTAGCTTGGGACCAGCAGCTAGCATAATGGCTATGTTGCTGAACTCCGTGTAGTCGACCGTGGTTCGAGTCCCAGACCTGGTGGCTTAAACTCACGCTGGGCACATGTGCGTGCGTGCCCAAGATCCCAAGAGGAAAATGGAGAAGAAGGGATTGCAATGTGGCCATCCCCCTGGGGCGTGATTTCTCGATTTCTCTCTCTCTATCTCTCTCTGTCTTTCTGGTGAGCGCACGCGCCCTACAGCAAAAACCTCTCCAAAAAAAAAAAAAAAGAACTAGCTTGATTTGGCTAGATTATAGATGAAAAATCCTAGAGAAACTGTGGTTGGAACTACTGATAACTGCAACCCACAAAGTTGAACTTGGAGTTAAAGTCAATAAATATTAGCCAGGATTTCCAGAAATCCAGGTTATAGGAGAAGAATACAGAAGCATTCTAAGGGAGATTTTTTTAATGCATATCACAAAGCTCCTACTGCCAAGGTACAAATGAGTTCATCAGTGGATGATTCATAAAACACCTACTATACACAGGTCATTTGGCTTCTGTAACTCTTTAAATAAAGCAGTCTCCCCACCAGCCCTTTGCAATGCCAAATGTGTAAGGAAATAAATCAATGGATGTTAAAATTCCCTATAAGAAGGAGAAAAAAGATCTGGCAGGGCCAGCCCAAATGGGGCATAAAGGAGGAAATGGTACTACAGCTAATGCTGAAAAGACCCAGACCTCTCGTACACAGCCACCTCTATCCAGCCTCAAGTTTTCCTGCTGCTTAGAAAGAGTCACAAAGCTTGCTGGGAATGTTAGCGTAAGTTTCCACATGCAAGCTCTGGGGGTTACCTAGGTCAATTCTTGACCTTAAGCTTGACTTTACCCCTCTCTCTGAGCTTTGCATTTTGGCGAGAAGCCTGGGGATTTCCCCACTTTTAATATGGCAGACATTCTCTCTGGGAAGGGAAAAAATTAATTTGACACAAGCAATCAATCCCACTGGAATGTTTGCACACATTGAGCCAAGCAGAAATGGATCCTAAAGGGAGCACTTCTGGGAGGTGATGGGAATTTTAATGCAGAAAAATGATACTGTGTCAGGAACCAAGTACAGTAAAAGAAGCACACACATTTACATCCAAAGCATGAACAATGTCACATGCATGAACACAGCACATAGCA
>NW_006159920.1:2230109-2249866 GCF_000334495.1 Tupaia belangeri chinensis
TTCCTCGTATGGATGCAAGAAATAGACTATATATATATATATATATATATATACACACACACACACACACACACACACATGCATGCAGACTTGTCACCTTTGTGAGAACAGTTGTTTGCTTTTTCATGTTTTGTTTTCAAGTGTTTAAACTGTTGAAAGAATGGAGCACCACTCACTCCCTTTACAGCAGAAAGCTAGAGTAGCTTGTGAAATGTTCCGGTGTCTCCTAGGTGAGTCCTGTGTTGTAGACTTGGTGAAAGCACCATTACCCTGTACCAACATCTCAGCCACAACCTGGAATAGATTTGGAACTTCAACCTCTCCTTCAACCCCACATCAACAAGACATCAAATCCTGTAGGCTCCCCTACCACTACATTTCTTGTATCATTAATTATATCTCAGTAGTTTCCAAACTACAGTTCCTATCTCTAGTTTTGCCTCTCCCAGCACTATATTGGCCTTTCTATGTTATAATTTCTACTCCATCACTTTAATAGTTAAAATCCTTTATTACTCCACACTAATTACAAGATAAAAATCCAAATTATAGACTATAAAATCCAAACCCTAGAATATGACAATCTAAGCTCTCACATGCATCTTCAATCCCTGCCACCCTACAATCCTCTAATTCTCCATGATCTTTGTACAACTCTCTCCTTAGCCCATGCTTCTCCCTCTGCCAGAAATGCCCCTCCCCACCATGTCACTCTGGATAATGAGCCCATCTTCCAAATCCCATCCAAGCATCTCCTACTACCACATGCTACCCATGGTCACCACCACATCTACCAAAAGAGGCTCCATCACTCCTCCATTTATGTTCCTGCTGTCCACTAGTATAGTCCTAATACATACCTGAAATGCCTTAGTGTACGTTAGAAACCACGTTTTTCTCTACCAGAATGTGAGTTCTCTGAAGGTTTAGAAAATGTAGGGGAAAGGAGATGGAATTCTGGGTAGAAGAAATGTGAAATAAAGCCAAGACAGCAGCTTAATTTACCCCATTTCTCCTTTGGGGATGATGGAATTGGGCTGGGTTGGCATGTGTTCTGTGAAGAGAAAATTTAGGGTTGCTTTCCACCATCTTCTCTGTCTGAATCAGAAGAAAAGTTCAAGGACATGGGTTGACAGGAAGATCAATAAGTTAGTCTGCCCAGTACCTTTGGAGAGCTGGCAGAGAGGCAGTCCCTGATGAAGATATTTCATTTCTAATTAAGGACTTGGGATCCAAAGCAACAGGCTGAGAAAGTGTAGGCTTTTCAACACAGGCCAAGAAATCCCAGAAACTTGATCCTTCTTTCAAAAGATTCTAAGAGACAGGATAGTTTGAAGCTACTTGGTGACCATCAGGACGACTCTCCCCCAGAGAATTATTGCCCCTTTTCAGCAAGCAAGGATACTGGACACTGTGGGCTCTGTTATTGTGGGACTGACCAAGCACTCTCGAGCTAAACAGACAAAAGGCTTCAGAGGTATGAAAAGTCTCCAGAGAACCAGGGCATAAAGGTCCTGAACCACTTACCACTTGGTTCCCATCCTCTGTGGCTTTCTTGTTCCTCACCTGCCGTTCTAGCTCTGAATGTGGTCGCTGGGAGGAACTTGGCTGAGTTTAGTGGTAACACTGTTCTCCCGTACCAGCTTAGGCTCTTTGCACTTGGACCCAACCACCTCACATGGTCACTGACCTGCTGCTTCATTTTCGCTGGTACTTGCCTGTGCTGGTCTAGTCTGTCAGTCTCCCAGTCTTTGCCACCCTCACAGGAGACACAGTTCCTGTGTCCCCCAGTCAAACTAGAAATACTGCTCATGGCTCCAAGCACTGTTTGAACTGCAGAGCTCGGGAGTGAGAACAGTGTATAAAACACAGAAATTTCCTTGTGTTAAAAGAGGCGAAAGAATTTTGTTTGAAAACAACACCAGATAAACAACTGTGCCACAGAAGCAGCAGAGCAGTGGCCCTAAGTTGGACTTTGTTTTTCCATTTACAGCTCATAAAAATTGATCTTACTTACCATGCCCTTCCTATAAAATGTATTAACATGCTCATGTCAAAAAAAAAAAAAATGACCGGAACTAGTCATTTGGGGAGGCTAACGAGACTTGGAGCACTTGGACCCAACCACCTCACATGGTCACTGACCTGCTGCTTCATTTTCGCTGGTACTTGCCTGTGCTGGTCTAGTCTGTCAGTCTCCCAGTCTTTGCCACCCTCACAGGAGACACAGTTCCTGTGTCCCCCAGTCAAACTAGAAATACTGCTCATGGCTCCAAGCACTGTTTGAACTGCAGAGCTCGGGAGTGAGAACAGTGTATAAAACACAGAAATTTCCTTGTGTTAAAAGAGGCGAAAGAATTTTGTTTGAAAACAACACCAGATAAACAACTGTGCCACAGAAGCAGCAGAGCAGTGGCCCTAAGTTGGACTTTGTTTTTCCATTTACAGCTCATAAAAATTGATCTTACTTACCATGCCCTTCCTATAAAATGTATTAACATGCTCATGTCAAAAAAAAAAAAAAATGACCGGAACTAGTCATTTGAGGAGGCTAACGAGACTTGGAAAGCAGATCCTAGCAGATCCCACCTTGGTAGGGGGGATACCAGACCCCTACAGGCTCCTATTTCAAACATTAGTATATTTACCAGACAAAAAAACTCCAATCTTCAGAATTCAGCAGTGCAGCTCTGCATCTAACCCATCTGACGCCTCCACACTCCTAAGATGGGGAGCTCCTAAAGACAAAGTTTGTGCCATGCACCCCTAAAGTGCATGTTATATAACAGGTGCTCACTAAATACTTACAGGAGAGATGAACATCACCACACCCTTGCATGCTTACAAGCACAGAAGCACATATATGAATATAGTTGGAATCCCAAAGAAGGCACTCTTAGAAGCCTCATTTCTAAATCTCAGTTCTCCAAAATTATTGTTTTAACTAGAGTAATACTTTTAAAAATACACTGTACTTTCCTCTTCTGCATGTCCTTACATATATTTAAACTCCCCCTTACTCTGCCAGAAGCATCTATTTGCTTCAGTAAAGTTTAGGATGGTTATAGCAGCAGGCAAAGAGAAAGCGTCAATGTTCAGCTGCTGACATATAGGATAGGATTTTTTTAGTATGCAGCTTGAATTCTCAAGCTCCCATTAACATGTCAATATCCAGGCTGGGTGGAACTGACCACTGAGGCGATTTTAAACCAAAGATAGAGAGTACTAAGGTTGTGATATGGGGGAAGAGGGGACCCCTGCCACAAGTAAAGAGAGAAAGCCCTCTCCCTCTGGCATCTGGATAACATGGGGAAAATTTAGTCTAGATCTGATACCAGGGTCTCTACTTCCTCCTAAATCTACTCCAATCAAAGCCATCCAAGGTTTGAGGAGGGCATCTTTAGAAATGCCCCAATAGGTACAATGACACCTGAGAATTCTAAAGCTACCTCTGCGGGCTGCAGGCCTCTAGGAGAAAAACTATTTTTCCAACAAATACCATGATCAACGAGATGGTATGGAGAGTGGTGAACAGATGAAAACACTCACTGGCCAAGGTAGGTGTCTCGTCAGGCGAGCCAGATACAGAGGTTCTGTCTCCTCACAGATGGCCCTGAGCAAGCCAGAGACCCACACATTTCTTAATTCCCTGGTGATGGTACGCAGAGAATCAGTGACCCAGCCTGGAATCAAGACGAAGAGGCTGCCATGGGCAAGGACTTTGATTTTCAAAGTCAGGACATTAATTTTAGTGCTGGGTATCAGCACAATACTCCAAAAAGCAAGACAGGTCTAGCCACACAAATACCCATTTGGGAATCAAACCAGACCAGAACAGGCCCCACAAAGCAGAGACTAGGGGAATCCAGCCATCATGCCTTGGCTCCAAGCACCTTTGTTCCCCTGGCCCCACCGCTACCACCACAACTTCATATGAGCACCTCTACACACCCAGACCCCATTCCCAAAAAAAAAAGTGGGGGAACAGAAGAAAAATATGAGCAACTTAATCTGAAAGAAACAGCCATCTAAAAGAGACTATTTCAGGGGAAAAAAATCAGGTATACTATAAACTAGCAAAATTGGGCTGGGTCTCATGAGAAAGATTAGATCCACTTTAGAAAATTTTGAAAACCATATTTCCTTGGCCCATCTGGGTATTAAGAAATAAAAGTGCAACTAAACTACAGTTTTACCCACCAGAAAGAAAACCTCAGCCATTCTGGGCAGTTAGATGAGCTCGTCTTCCACGCTTGTGCACACATCTCTTTTCCAAAAACAAATGGAACATATCATGAAATGTTTCACTCCATCTCTAGTGCTGCCAATTTCCCACCAGACATGAAAAATGTACGGTCCTCATGCAGAGTATGGCCGTCACTCTCATCTGAGTGCCCAAGCTCAGCTTTCAACCACACTCTAAACTGAGACCCCTGAGAAGCGGCCGACAAAAATACCTTTTCATTTACTCAGTACTTTTGTTTTGTTTTTCCTTCCATCATCTCACTTTATCTTAAACTGTTCCTAGATGGGGTGGCAAGGCAAGTGTGTTTACCTTCTCTCACAGGAGGAAACAGAGGGCTCATCTGTAAAGACAGGCACAGTAACTAGCTTGGCCAAGTCATGGAGCTATTTAGTGGTGGGTAGAATTGAAAACCAAGGCCTCTCAGATCACATCCTTGGATTCTTGTAGCCAAATGCAGACTATGGCTTTTGCACACACAGCCTAAAGCACTTCCATACCTAACTGTGGTATGGATTTAACTTACACTCAAGCCCGCAGAATACATGTGGCTTTTTTGGCTAAATGCGACTCCATGCCTGGCTCCTAAATCACTTAGAGGCACACAGCAAAGAAGCCCAAATATGGCCTTCACCATTTATTTAAATGTCACTAACTGTCCTTAAACATTACAGAGAAATATATACTTCAGAGAAACAGGGACTGGCTGTTCTCCCTTCTCTCTTGAGGATAAAGGCAGAAGAAACATTCTGAACCTATAGTTGTCCTACTGTCACCTTTGAAAAAGGATTTTTTTTTAAATGGCCCTTCTTGCTACCCTTTGGACCAAATAACGTTCCAGAACAGACACTGATTCACAGAAAATCTGGGTTATAAATGTCTATCATTAGGAGAATGGTTAAATAAAATATGGCACATCCACACAGCAGAATTTAACACAGCTCTTAGGACAAATGAGGTAGAGCTATGTGTACTGACATGGAAAATGCCTATGATTTTAAAAAGTAATAAAACAAGCTGCAGATCACAGGTATTGTATGAGCCTCTTTTTGTTAACTAAAATGAGAAATCTATGTGTTTGTATAATTTTGTATATGCAACATGTACTTGTATACTGGCATATAAATCTGCTGAATTTATCAAAATATCAGGGAGGAAGAGGGAAAAAAGAATATTCACTTTTGACCATATAGCCTGTACTTTAGTTTTGCTTTAGTTCCGAATTTTTTTTTACAACAGTAATTGCCAATGTCCCTACCCCTCCAGACAAACAATGGATCCTGTCTTCCTGCATTATGTCTTACTTCGCTCAATATGTATATGACGTGTCAGACATTCAAATTAATTGGGGAAAAATGGCTTCACTTAGAAAGAAGTCTATTCCCTAACAATTTTTCCACTTTAATTCAATAATTTAAAAAAAAAAAAAAAAACATGGAGTAAGGGAGCAAGCATACATAGGGCCAGAGAGAAATATCTCAAAGTAGCAAACAGGGTTTCTCTCTAATAATGGGACTGCAGTGCTTTAGAAAGCACTTCATATTACATTTTCCAAATCCTCTATAGGGAACCAGCATTATCATCAATGCTTTATAATAAAATAATCTCAGTATAAAATAAATGTTCTAGGAAGGTATACCCAAAATTCAATCTCTCTAAATGAAGCCTGTTTTACCATTTACTTGAATTATCTTTTAGCTTATAGACAATAAATATATATTAAGTGAGTAGTATTCCCTTTCTGACTGATGTCCACTTAGCCCTTTATTTCCTGATCCAACAAGACCATAAACTCTTCAAGGACAAGCACCATTTGTCACCCATCTTTGATAGTCCTCTTAGTATCTGGCATAATACAGTATTAGGCATACATTCAATATTGATTAGTTGATCCATCTGCATCTTTGTACTTTCCTCTGTGGGTTTTTCTAAAAGAAGAGTGCATCTCTATTAACTTTTCTATTGCACCTGAAATACGTGAACATTTACAAACAAATGATATTTAGAGTCCTCTCTAATTAATCCAGACTCAATAGACAACTATACTTCACAATCACTGTTAATTTCATAGGTTTTTGTTTAAAGTACAAATACCTGTCCCCCCAAAATGGTTTATTTTCTTAGTTTAGTGTTTCACTATAAAACTCCCAAATGGGGGGCTGGCCAGTGGTGTGGTGGCGAAGGGCATTGGACTCCCCCATGGCCGACCACAGTTAAAGTCCCAGACCAGGCAGTTTGCTCTCTCACTTTCCATATCTCTCTTTTTCACTCTGTCCCTTTCTGTTAAAATGAAAATAAATAAAATAAAGTTAAACAATTCTTTTTTAAAAAAATGTTAAAAAAGAAAAAAACTCCCAACTGGTCTAAATTCCAGTATCTTATTCCTTTCTTTATTTTTTTTTAATTGGACTAACAAATACTAATTGATCCAGTATTACCTGCTGGGTACTGAGAAGAATACAGACAAGTCTAAAACAAAAGGTACGGGTAGCCTTATTTGGGAAAACAAGACACAAACATTTTCAAGATAGAGCCTCTAAAAGGCCTTAGAACCATTGATGTTCAGTAAGATTATGGGAAGAGGCTAGTTTCTAAGTAAACATGGTACACAACTCATCCCTGCCCTAAACATCTAGTCCAAGTCACTGCTCAAGAACTTAGGAGTCTACTCTTTCAGTTCCCACTCCAGAACCTCCAAGGCTGAACAAGATGCAAAATCCAACAAATCTGACCCACTCTGCACTCAACTAGATAGATCATTCTTTTTTGAAATTCTCTCTCCTTCAGAGAACAGATCCACTCTGTCTACTCTTTTCACAGGCTCCCAGCACCTCTTGGTGCTTGTAGACAAACTTGGCTCACATTCATAAGAAAACCAGGGTCTACCTACTAGGCACTTAAGCATCTGACATGGAAATCACCTGCTCTTTTCCCATAACCACAGAAGAGGTAGATATCCACCCCAGAGAGAATCTCTTTGCCTAGGAATCTCATCCTTTTCTGATTTTTGAGGAAGCCAGTAACGTCCCTGATATCCTACCCACACACATACCACCATCTAACACTGTCTCTATCAGGGTCTCCTCTTATATCTTCAAACATTCAAAGGTTCTTCTCTCTCTAGAGCAGGGAGGACCTTCAGTGGACCTGATAATCTTTAAAAGTTTTATTGAAGAACAATATACATGCAAAAACTGCACACATAAGTTTACAACTCACTGAAATTTCACAAACACAACACATCTATGATTAAGAAACAGAATGTTACCAATTCCCCAAAAACATTTTATTGCCATTTTCCCCTTATTTTTATTACCAAGCATCTTGCATAGTGTTCTATACTACTGTCATTTTTATCACTTCCACTTACATTTCAAGCATTCTTTCCTCAAATAATCCTCCCCACACCCATCCAGGTGAGATGTTGATCATTCCTCTATACTCTGGTTGTGCAATGCACAATCCTCTTTATGGTACCTACTACACTACACTGCAATCATGTTTGTGTGTTAGGCAACTCCAGTAACCGTTCCCCTCCCTGTTGGAAAGATTATTTCTAACTTGTCTGACACACAGTAGGCACACAGCTGGTGTCTAACACTTGGATGAGTAAGTATAAAAAATAAATGAAGAGTTTTACTCATTGAAATCCAGTAATTTGCTAAAATTGATTAGTTCTTTGTCCAGTTCTCATCAAAAGTAATGACACTGAGTTGCCAAAACTCAGTGGTTGGAATCATAAAGAATTACTAGAAAAAGTATATTGTTCCAACATTTGGTTAAGCATTTCTTTATATACAAGTTTCTGGGCATGTTATATGTCGATGCATTGGTTTACAGAGAGGAGACTCGAAATCTTGCATCTTCTCTCCAACTTAAAGCTGTGACATTATTCCCTTAGTGCTCTGTTTTTCCACTGCTGCACTCCCTACATGGAGTCCTGTCAATCTTTTCCCTCCTGTTCCTGGAGCCACTCCTCCCTCTCCCCACAACCTCCCTTCCAGGACAGTAAGTAGTCAGAGACAGGAATCCCCCAGGAGCCCCAGACGTCTCCTCCCAGCCCCCTTTGTCATATCCAATTAACCATCTGCCAGTCTCCTGGGTCCCCTTCTAGACTCACTGTCCAGCTGCCAACTTAATACTGACCTCCCCCCTCCCCCCCGTTGATGCCCATTGTCCCTGGACTGCAGGGTAAGAGGGTAAATGACTGCAGCCATATCCCTAGTCTCTGCCTAATATGCCCTGGAATAATTGTAACTTCAAGTTTAATAAATATATTCTATATTTATTATAAATATAATGCTATATTTACTATATATATATATATATATATATATATATATATACACACACACACACTATATATACTGTTACTGAAAAAAAGGAAGGAATGAAAGAAAGAAGGAAGGGAGGGAGACAGGATGGGTAGATTATAATTTTCATGATTTGCAAAATAAAGCGATTCCTTTAACTAGTAATATAATCATAATATTATATATGTAACAGTCACACTACTAATATATTATCTAAAATTGTATTATAGTACTAGTAATATAATGCCATTTCATTACTATTTATAATATGAATGCCATATAAAAATGTATGATAAATCTACAAACATCAAGTAGCCCTAAAAGGCGAGGATATTTTTTGCCCATTCTACAGATGAAGAAACTAAAGAGGTTATAACTTGCACAATGTTACAGTTAGTGAATACCTGTTCTAAGATTCCATGAATCTGGGACTGTGCCACACCTAAAAAAAAAAAAAAAAAAGTCCCACCTGCTTCTATTCTAGCCCAGTCCTCCTCAGCCCACATTTTGGTAGCAGCAGCCCCTGTATTCCTACCCCCCACACACATCTGGGGGTTTGCAGGAGGCCTCGGAGGAGTCTTTGATGAAATGGCTTAATGACGGGACCAGCATGTGGCACGGTAGTTGAGGCACTGGACTCCCACCTGGCCGACCACAGTTTGAGTCCCAAGCTTGGTGGCTTGCTTTCTCACTCTCCCTCTCTCTGTCTCTGTCTCTCTCTGATCAAATTGAATAGTAATAAATTAAAAAAAAAAAAGTTTACTGACAATTCTTGAGTTTGCCCCTTAATAAAGGATGATAGTGCTTTGGGATCCACAGAAAGAGCGTGACATCCTCCCTCTTGTGGGAGCAGTCCTCTTCATGAAGAATGGGCAAGTGGCTCTTCCATAGTCCTACTCTGCTTCCACTTTCTTCTAGGACTTCCAGAGACTTTACGGAAAGTGGACATTCATGAATAGTTGCTATCCCTGGTAGATACATTACCCTGATGACCAGGCATTGACTCCTCTCCAGAAGGCTGCCCAGTTACATTTTTTCCTGAGTCCCCCTCCAGGGGAAGGACTCCTCTCCTCTCCTCTCTCCACTCACCACCACCCTACTTGCCTTTCTGACTCACATTTCGTAGGAGGTGATTCTGCACGCCCACTACAGCCTACAGCAGTCCCACCTCACCCTGAAAACCACTAGCACATCTGAAAGAATTGCTAACTTGAGAACTCGTCTTGCTTCCCAGTTTCTCTACCAGAGTACCTTCGCGGGCCACACCAACCTAGCCACCCTTTTCACAGATGCCCTCACCTTGCTCTACCCTCCCCAAACATGGTACCACTAGACCTTGAGTCTTCCAGCCATTTAACCCTCTTTCTACTGGAGCTGTCAAATAGGCACATTGTGCCGCCAGGTCCTTGCCAACCACCTACTGCACTGAGGTTTGCCTTCCCTCCAGTCTCAAAAAAAAAAGCATCCTCTGGCAAAGGTGGTCCCTAAGCTGATCTTGAGATTGACTCCTTAAGGCTCATCCAGGCCCTTCTTTTATCAGTTACTCCTCTCATTCCTGAATATTAATTTCCTTCTGGGTGCCTGACTTCTCCCTCCTCCCCACTCCTAGGTATTCACATTTCTTCCCTACCTAAAAAAAATCTCCCCTCAACTCTGCTCCTCATCTCTAGCTACCTTGCTATTTTTACCCTTCCCTTCACAGCCAAACCTTTCCAAAGAGTCATCTATATGCACTCCCACCACTTCCTCCCCAAGCACTCACTCCTCATTCCCCTTGTAATTTGAATTCCACCTCCCATACATGATTAAAACTGTTATTTCAAAGGTTACCAATGATCTTCCAGTTTTTAGAACCAATGGTGATTGCTAGTCCCTACCTCCTTCAACCTCGCTGAAGCACTAAACCCTGTTGATCACCTGTTTTTCTCCAAGCATTGCTCTTTCCTGACTCTCCTCTGGCCTTTCATTTGAATCTACAGTTCTGTCCTTGGCCCTCTGCCCTCCAGTCTGTGTAAGCTTTTCATTTATTATCTCATCTATTCTGATAGTTCCAGCCACAACTTCTTTCAGATATCTCCCAAATCTATATTTCCGGCTCTGGCCTCCCTCCAAAGCTCCAGACTCCCTTCGTTATACGCCTACTGAATAACACCTCCCTTAGCTATTTCACTGACACCTGAAATGCAACATGTCCCAAAGCAAATTTCCCGGATCCTCCTTCTCCTCCTGCCTCCCCACAGCTGCTCCTCCTCTTCTCAATGTCTGATTTGCATTAAAGGTACCTTCACTCTTCCAATAACTCCTGCTCTAAACTTTGAAGTAGTCCTGGATTCCTACCTCTTCCCTGACCAATCCAAGTTGCCAGGTCCTATAGACTCAGCCTCCAGAAGGTCCCTCATATCCATTCCCTCCTCAACATTTCTACTGTGGCATCTCAAGTTCAGACGCTCCTAACCTATCAGAGTAGTCTCCTAATCTATCTCCAGCCAGCATTCCCTTCCTTCCATACTCCAATGGACCTTCCACAGGTTGTCAGATTTATCTTCCTGATCAGGTCATCCAGCCATTTGGGAACTTTCAGTGGTCCTCCAAAGGCAACTGCAGAAAGATTATATTCATTGGCCCTCCATTTAAAGCCTTCATGAATGTAAAGTAAATGCCTGATAAACAAAGCAATCAATCAATCTGGTCCCCACCCCCTTTGTGAATCTCACTTCCCATTGACCCTACATCCTCTGAGTCACATAACTGGACCTTTTACGGCTCCCAACTATGTCACAATGCTCACATCTCCTAATGCCTTCCCAAACTTGGGAACATACTTTTTTGCCTTCCCACCCAAGTCTTACCCGTCTTTCAAGTCCCAGTTCAAGGATATCCATGTTCTCTAACTAGTGCTCAACTCCCTTCTAATAATGCCACATGGCATAAGGGGAAGAGACAAAATTAATTTTCCAACAGTTTTTCTTTACTTCCCTTCATTAATTCTTCTGTCTTCCTAGCCGATTTTTCCTGCTCACTCACTCTTCAGCAGACACAATTTCAAGCAGCTCTATTGATCCAACAGCTCTGTGACTGTCAGTCATTTCCTAGTTATTTTGCTGCCAGTCATTTACGTACAAAGAAGTCTCAGGAAGAATCTGAACTGCACACAGAGAAGAATCAGGAATGGACTGATTTTTTGCACCTACCTGAAGCTCAATAGAAGCAAGAAGCAAGAACTGCTAGGCTCTGCTAGGCTCCTCCAGATGGCATCAGGCCATGTGGCACAGGACCTGGGCAGAGGCTGGCATTTTTATACTTTTGCAAGGGAGGAGAGAACATGAATGTCCTGACCTATTATAAAGGAGTGTCCCATCCAGTTCCCTTGGGAAATCAAAATGAGAAGGACTGCATTTCTTCCTGGCCTGGAAATGTCCCATGGAGGTCAGATTAAATAAGATAATACTTGTCAGAAGAGGCACTTAGAGTAATAGAATGTTCAGTTTGGAAGGAACTATCTACATATATTTGGATAGCATTATACAACTTATAAAGACCTTTCACACACAGAATTTTACTGGAATCTCTGAATAGCTCTATAACGGAGGTAGGGGGAGACCATTATCTTCATCTTACACAGATCTTACAAGATGTTAAAGTCACTTGCCCAAGTCATTCAGATAAGTGGAGAGCAAAGGGGAGTGTTCACCTCCATCTCTCCTGCCTAATCATCCTTCACAGACTTTTTCTCACCTTCTAACCCCAAGGGGGCAATATTTATATCTATTTCCCTTTCTGATGTATATATTTTTTTCTTTTAATGGTTTTATAACCCCTATAGCACATAGTACATGAATGGAGTGGGCATTTGATAAATATTTATCAAACAAGTGATTAAATGAAAGAAAGCTGAGGCCCAAATCCTGGTCTTCTGATTCCACATATAGGCTCCCTGCAATCTACCACACAGCCTTTCTGGCACATTCTGCCATCTGGGTCGGAAGCCCTGCTCAGCATCTCCTTGCAGAGATCCCCAAGTTTCTGTGCTACCACATTCACTTAATAACTTAAATAGCAGGAACAGCAGGGATAACTAAGATTTCTTGTGCTCCTAATATGTGTCAGAGTTGCATCATATATCTGGTCCTATATTGGGTCATCAGAAAAGTCACAACTGGGAACCAGCAGTTAGCATAATGGCTATGTCGCTGGACTCCCACGTAATCGACCGCGGTTCACGTCCCGGACCCGGTGGCTTAAAACTCACGCCGGGCGCGTGTGCGTGCGTGCCCAAGATCCCGAGAGGAGAATGGAGGAGAAGGGATTGCGGCGTGACCATCCCCCCTGGGGGGCGATTTCTCGCTTTCTGTCTCTATGTCTCTCTCTGTCTGTCTGGCGAGCGCACGCGCCCTACAGTGAAAATCTCTCCAAAAAAAAAGAAAAAAAAAAAAAAAGAAAAGTCACGACTATGTCATTCTATGCAAAAATGTGCCTTGACTTTTCTAATGACCCAATACATTTTTTCCTATTTAACCCTCTCAATCAATGAACATTCACTATTAGTCCCATTTTGCAGAAGACTGAGGAAGAGAGATATTAAACAATTCACCTAAGATCTACCCCTACTTGGTGCTGAGCCTATCTGATCCATCCTGTGGTCTTCTAGCTATATCAGAGTTACTCAATCTCGGCATTATTGACAGTTGGGTGTCAAATACTTCCTTGTTGTCCTGTGCATTGTAAGATGTTCAGCAGCACCCTTGACCTGGATATCAGTTGAAACCTTCTCTGCCCCCTCAAGTTGAAGCAACGAAAAAAGGTTTCCATACATTGATAAATATTCCCTGGGAGGCAGAATTACCCCTAGTTAAGAACCACTGAGTTATACCATACTGCCTACCTCTGTAAGTAAACTGTCAAGTACCACAACCAGAAAGAACTTTCAAAAGCAAAAGTGTTCATTCTCCAACATCTAAGAAGAACCCATTAGTTTACCTATTCTAGTGTATTTTTGTTAAACGTTTATTATTTATTGAGAGAGAGACATACAAGAACCCTCAAAAGGATCTCTCACTGTAATCCCTTTTACCAGACTTCCAAGCTAATCAGGCAAGGATTCATGAACCCTGGCATGAATAAATTGACTAGAGAATCGAACCCTTGACCTTCCATATGGATGCAGTATGGCTGAAAACTATTGTACCACCTAGCCATTCCTATTCTAGTGTTTTATTGAAGTTTACTGTGAGGGAGATTTTTCTTCTCACCTAATTTCTTTCTGTAGCTTCAGTTTATTCTAATACCTTTTTCATTCCCCAAGGGATTATCAAATACAACTGAATGTTTCAGAATTATTGACAAGTGGTAGCACAAGGGTGAAGCAAGGCCTCCGAAATCTTACACATGTGGACATGAATGTCATTGATATGTTCTAATTCATGTTGAGTAGACATGGAGGAGAATCAAGACAGAACAATAAACACTGAATTAAGCATCAATTTACATTCTGGAACATTAGGCATAGTGTCCCTTTGCTGCAAAAGGGAGCTCAGGAGGAAGTAGATCTTCCCCCCTTTTAGGTACCTGGCAAAACACATGCTGGGTGGTGATACTTACTCAAAGAATTGCACACAAATATAGGTTGTTAATCCAAAATCTCTGTTCTCTACGATCTAAGTATGACAATAGTTTCAGCTCCCCTGAGTTAGCTGAGAAAAGTTTACTGAATCATGCAGTGAATACAAACAAATCATCACCTAGATTTAACAACTGTTTATATATTGCCATGTTGATTATATCTATATTGGGTTAGAACTTTTCTGATGAATCACAAGTTCCTTAAAAAAAAAAAAAAAAATCTCTAACAAACAAATAACTTCAACAGGAAACGGGAACGACAAACCCTAAAGGTAAAAGGGCTAAAGAGTAATAAAATATTACTGATGAAGTAAGAAAATTAGTATAAACCAATGTTTTAGAGAGTTGGTAACTGTGAACTGTGAAAACTCCCAGAAAAAAGTAGAGTTCGAGTTCTGAAGGATGTGTTGGATCTGAGGAGTGACAGTGCAAGGGTAGCTAAGTCAAGGTGCCCTTGGGTAATGAAAAGAGCAGCCTGGCTAAATCTGAGCTATAAAGATAAAGTTGACCCTGAAGACACTGGGGAGTTGTTGTAGGTCTATAAACCAGGTAGTGATGTGATAAATGTAGTGTTTTAGGAAGTGTAATCTGCCCACAGGTGCAATGTGGAGTGGAGATGAGGGAGCGGATTCCAGGAGGGCCACCAAAGGAGTCCATTGAGGCACAATGGGGTTTGGCCTAGGGCAGTGGCCCTGAGGATGAATAGCAAAGTCTAAATATGAAAGACAATCCAACAGAATTTGTTAGAGGAAAGAGATTTTTATAGATAATACTAAGATTTTAAGTATCATGACTGGGAGAATGAAAATGCCACTTACAGAAATAAAGAAATCAAAAGGAGCTAGTAGAGTTGGGAAGACAGAGAGCTGAGTTTGAGAAGGGCCAACTCCCAAGTCACAGCAAACACTCCAGCTGAAAAAGTCTGGATTTGGAACCAGCAGATGGCATAAAGGTTACATCACTGGACACCCACACAGTCAACTGTGGTTCAAGTCCGGGACCCAGTAGTTTCAAACTCAGACTGGGCGTGTGTGTGTGTGTGTGTGTGTGTGTGTGTGTGTGTTCAAAATCCCAAGAGGAGACTGGAGGAAAAGGGGTTGCAGGGTGGCCATCTCCCTAGGGGGTGACTCCTCACTTTCTATCTGTCTTTCTCTCTCTGTCTCTCCAGTAAGTGCACAAGTGCACACACCCTATAGCAAAAATCTCTGAAAAGAAAAGAAAATGTCTGGATTCACAGCACCAAACCTCAACAGAAAGAGGGACATATCTCCACATTGGTCTCTTCATTTATCTTCTTTTATTTTTTTTTGGAGAGGTTTTTGCTATAGGGCGCGTGCGCTCACCAGACAGCCAGAGAGAGAAAGAGAGATAGAAAGTGAGAAATCACCCCCCAGGGGGGATGGCCATGCCACAATCCCTTCTCCTCCATTCTCCTCTTGGGATCTTGGGCACGCACGCACACGCGCCCAGCATGAGTTTTAAGCCACCGGGTCCGGGACGTGAACCACAGTTGACTACAAGGGAGTCCAGAGACATAGCCATTATGCTAACTGCTGGTCCCTTCATTTATCTTCTTAATTTTAAAGAAAGGGGTTTGTCCTCTGCTCATTGAAGCTAAGCTCTCATTTTTGTTAGAGAACCTACTCTTGTCTCACCTTTTCAGATATCTAACTCAACAATCATTCTAGCATCTTCAGTTTATCTTCTCCACAAACTCTCTTCCTGCCACCTCTAAACCTGTTCTGACTATGATAAAAATCAAAAACCCTTTTTCTTGAAACTAATGTCCTTTCTGGTTAGCATATCTCTTTCTCCTCTCAATGATAAACAGCAAGTAACTCATTCTTACACACCACCCCAAATCCCTACTCTGAATGCCCCTACTAATCCATACCCCCACGAGTATCCTAGGGCCTTCTTTTTATCATGCCCCAGCACTCCTTCTGCTCAGCCTGTCTGAAGTCAGTCATCACATCAGAGCCAATGCTGACTCCCTGGAGTCTCCAAGATCACTTGCTGTCACTTTCAAAATATGAATTTTTCCCCCAAATCTAACTTTAGTCTTTCTTATTCTTCCTCCACTCCCTCCCTCTGAGAGCTGATATAGCCAGAAAGCTTCCGTTGCATCCAGCTTTCCAAATAAGCATCATTAGCCCTAACCTCCTGCCCATGCTCAGATTTTGAGTCTCACATTTCAAACTCCTGACAAAACAACTCCATTTGGATGTCCCTCAGTCACCTCCAATTCTTCATGTCCGCCCAGCAAAACTAGCTCCTGTCCTCAATCTGACCATATCCGTCAGTAGGAACACTGCATTCATCTAGGCTCTCAAACTAACCTCTTCAGTTTCCTTGTAGAGGTCATTTTTCTTCTTTCCCATAACTAGTTGATCAACAAATCCCCACATGTTTATCTCCAAAAATGTCTCCCAGAGTGGTACCCGATTCCCTATCCTTTCTGCCACTGACCCAGACCAAGTCCCCTTCTCCTCAGCTCTACATCCCTTTCATATCTCCCTGGATTCTGCCTTTATTTTCTCCTCCACTTTATCGATCATATTACCCCCAGATTAACCTTTTCAAACACAACTTTCTTCATAATGTGCCTTTGCTCTAGAACCTATAATGACTCTCTGCTGATTCTAAAGTAAAATTCCTCTCTTGGACTTTTGAAATGCTCCCTATTTAGCCCTACCCTACTATTCAGCCCTACCCTACTTACCCAACCCTGCTTCCCATTCCTCACTAGCATACGCCTTCTACTCTGTCTGTCAGCCCAAGTCCCTCGATGCCCAGCCTTCATGTGCTGCCTTTGCCCATGCTCCACCCACACCTCAAGGATAACTGTAGGTTCCACCTCCATTGTAGTTCTGTCAACTTTTTCACTTAGAGCACCATAACATTAGCAATGGATTAGTCTCTAAGTTTGAGCAGTAATTGTCCATCTAGTTTTTTCCCTAAAAGCTCTTTGAGGGCAGAGACCACTTTGAATATTTCTCTTTTTGTTTCACAGCACCCTGGACAGCAGAAGGCGCCTCACTGGAGTTGAAAAGTCTTTGTTGATTGATTGGATCAATTGGTTTCTATTCCCAGTTCTAAGTTCCCCTATCTGCCCTCTTCTGCCTCATGACCACAATCAGTAAAATGACTGTAACACATTTTCTCAGGCTTGGAACAGAAAATTCTCAGGAAGGTGATCTGGAGTCTACCAATCTCTAAGAATAGTGGGGAGGAAATTAGGGAAGTCTGTATCCATGAGTATGAAGGACTGAGACTTAGAGAATCTACTTTAGTCAGCTGGCCAAGAGAAGAGGACACATGAAGAACCAAAATGACAGAATTATTTGAGACATGACTACTGAAACATGTTTTAATAACAGTATGCTACGGTTTTGAAAAAGCAATTGCCAGTCTGCTCTTTGTGCCTGCAAAATTTTCCACCAGAAAGTAGGGGTTAACTTACCCTAGTGTTAGGAACTTTGAAAATTTGTTTGAAGTTTTCCCAATTGTTCAACTGAATAAATGTATAATCTATCCAGCCTACCAGGTTTAGGGTTATGCTCCATAAAGATGGGAAATCAGAAGGAAGACGGTTCAGAAGCATGGCTCTTCTAGGCTTAAGAATCCCCAGCAAGAGCCTAGGCTTTCTAAGAGGTGGGATGAAGATCAAGAAGCAGAGCATAGAGGGCCACACAGGATGGGTGGTGGTCATAGACCTACCTCTTCTTGCAACTCAATACAGTCATTTCCAACTTTATGCATTGAGGATTTAATCATTCCCTAAATCTAAGTGCACATCAGACCTAGCTCTCCACTTCAATAGGGCTGCCCAAAAGAGGATGGTGAATATCCCTAACAGGAGTCCCCCAGGAGACTGATCCCAGTCTGCTATTTACTCTTCGAATTAAGCCAGCGTTAGACAATGTAGGCCGCATACTGTGTTTTGAAAGGCCCTGGGAAAAGTAACACATTGGACCATTAGAAGCCATTAACACCATTAACATTGTGTGAATTCATTTGTCAAAATTAAGCAAGCCTCCAGAAACTGATCTCTGCTCCAGGGGCCTGGGACAGAGAATGGACAGGATCTGTGTTTGGATAGTAAGAAAGGGAGAGGAGGTGTGGATGCCAAAAAGATGAAAGTGGAGCCCAGAAAGAGAAGGTGAACAAGACTCAGGCTTCAGAATTGTTTCCCCAAAGCTAAAAACAATGCAGAATTTCCCCCCAGCTAGGAGGTAAAGGGGATTCAGCTGGGTTCTCCTGGTGACTGTTTCTGGGCATAATTTAGCCTTCAGAACTTCCTCCCTAGAGACCAGGCTATAAACTTAGGTCAGGCACCTCTTTAAAGGGAGAGAGAGAAGGCTGAGCCCTAGGATGTAGAAAAGGATGACAGGGGTAATTCTGATTTCCGCAGGCCCTGGCATCAGCTCCTGTGTTCTAGCTCTTTCCTCTCCAGACCAACCAGAGAATGACCATATAGGCCAATCAAGTCTTGCCTTACAAAGCCACCAGTCCCCTCAACAAAGCACTCTACCCCCCTTCCCTGGAGATGACCTTCAGAGCAAGGCAATGGGGTTAGGAAACAGATGGATGTGCAGACAGCCTCCAGAGCTAACCTGACCCCTGAACTCTGACCCCACCAGTTCATGTCCTCTAATCTTACTTTCCCAAAAGGGGCAGATGTAGGGGCCCCATAACTTACTGGACTTATCGGGACAAAGATTCCAGACAAAATGGTTTCATACATGTGTGGAGATCGGGCACTACACACACAGAGCCGGTGGAAGCCACAGGTACCAGGGACGTGGGGAATCCCTGGCTATCAGAGAAACAGGGCCACAGGTGGTGGGAGACGAGATTGGCCGGTGCCCGTTCTGGGGATGGGACTGGGTAACCTGGGCACAGGAGGAGTTATAGACCTGGAGCATGGGAGGTGGCAGGGGCGCAAAGATCTGGAAAGACCTAGCTCAGGGCTCTCCCCGCCACAGGCAAGCAAAGATTTGGTGGGTGTGTATGAGAGGGACGCTAACTCACACTTCCAGGAATGAGTGACTCCAGTGAAAAGCTCATCTGTTCCCAGAACTGGAGAAGAGGAGGACAACGCGAGGTCCGAGCCGCCCACCGCCCTCCGAGCTGCCGGGTCTGCAGCTCAAGTCGGAGACGCTGGCTCCCCACACGCGCGGCGCACTGTGGTTCTCGGTGCTCGCGGCCCCTGCCTGCCTGGCCCAGGGCGGCCCGGATCCCCGCTGACAGGCACCGGGGGAGGGGGAGCCGAGGGAGGGGCCGGGGACGCGAGGAGCTGGAGCGGCGCGCAGCAAAGTGATCCAGCATCGCCCCATCCCCGCGCTCCCAGAGCGGGCGGCCCGAGGGGACCGCCTCCCGCCTCCCAGCAGACTCCCGCAACTGGGGTGAGCGCCGAGGGGCGCCGGGCTCCCAGCCCCCACGCCCTCTCCCAAACGCAACCGCACTGCCATAAGAATCTCGGCAACTCCGGCCCCGACGACCAGGGGGGACTGCCCCCCAACACGCACGCCTCAGCAACAGCCCTCCTTCCCCAAACTTGTCCGAGACGCCGCGTCCGA